>NC_053394.1:311862323-312171339 GCF_905171765.1 Bufo bufo
TCTGGGCAGAATAGTATCTGTTGACCACCACGATTGTCCAGTCGTGGTGGTCATATGTTTACATGACCCAGCGCTCCCCGTCCTTATTTCAGCCTCCTTCTCCTTCACTTCACAGCGCGATCCAGTGAAGGAAGAGTGAAGAAGACACAGTGAAACGCTTCTCTATATATCTATATACATAGTATATAGATATATATAATCTCCAATATAATCTCATTTGCCCCAACCAGATTAGTCAGGTAGGGAAAAAAAATTAAAAGATATTTCTATAACTGTGTATAAATATGTATGAAAAAAAGCAGCGTCACATCTAGGTAAATTCAAAACAGAGGTGCCCTTTAGTGATGTTTCAGTTCTCTTACTGGAAGATAATCTGCTTAGTCCCAGTAAGGCTGAGTTCACACGAGCGTGTCCGGATAAGGTCCGGATGCGTTGCGGCAAACCCGCGCGAATAGGTACCCAATTGCAGTCAATTTTGACTGCGATTGCGTTCCGTTGTTCAGTTTTTATCGCGCGGGTGCAATGCGTTTTGCACGCGCGTGATAAAAAACTGACTGTGGTACCCAGACCCGAACTGCTTCACAGAAGTTTAGGTTTGGGTTCGGTGTTGTGTAGATGTTATTTCTCGCCCAGTTTCCTTGGGGGACACAGAAGACCTTGGGTATAGCTCATCTCCATAGGAGGCGTGACACTAAGTGAAAGCTGTTAAGCCCCTCCTCCACAGCTATACCTTCAGCCTGGAGAGAGAGACTGCCAGTTTTTTGCTTAGTGTCCAAGGAGGCAAGACACTCCCTGCTCTGCAGGGCTGGTTTCTCCTTGTTTAAATTTTAGTTTTTTACTTTTTTCTTTTCTTTTTGTTCCAGATCATCAGGGATAACAGAGACGCACTAGACCTCTCTGTTCTCCCGGGGTTGAGCTGCGCCAGTGCCGGTTAACCGCACTGCTGCCTCCCCCACAGAAGACAAGGTGGATCAGGGCAGCCCAGCTCCCCTACATCCCGCCAGCGCAAGGGTCGCCCGCACGCCAAGTCCCTCTTCCAGCGTCCTGCCACTACGGTGCCAGTAGCTGAAGGGGCGACCCTGCTGGAATGGACCGAGGGTGAAGACGGCTGTGGTAAGAGATTGGCTTCTCCAGCCCTACGTCCCCCACCCCCCCACCCTGGTCTCCTGCGTGCCTGACCCCCATATTGGGCCTCTAGTCCCCTGCTGGATCTATGCTGGCCCCTGGGGTGCCGCAGAGCGGCAATATCCTTCTGCCGCCCCCCCCCCCTGCCTGGCTCCCACAGACATGCAGCCAGTGGCTGTCTCCACAGCCAGCTACAGAAGCGGCAACATAGTTTATTTCTTTATCAGCACAGGCACCCGGTCTCTGGGTCCCCCCCTACATCTCCTACCGGAGTGTTGCTCCAGGCTTGAGGCTCCTGACGGCTGTGGAGTAAGGCCTCGCCTCCGGCCGACATTGGTATTCCGGTGCGGCCGGGCGCCGCAAAAATCTTAGCCCAGGCTCCGCGGCCTGCTAGGCCGCCATTCCGGGTCCCTGACTTTTCCGGCCGGCGGGATGGGCTCCCGCGGCCGGCAAGCCGCCATTCCGGGCAAGCCGCCATTCTGGGCCCCTGACTCTTCCGGCCGGCGGGGTGGGCTCCCGCGGCCGGCAAGCCGCCATTCTGGGCCCCTGACTCCTCCGGCCGGCGGGGTGGGCTCCCGCGGCCGGCTTTGGGCTTGACTTCTAGGCCCAGCAGGCCCCGGCCGACCGTCGGTGCCGGTCGGTGGGGCTCCGCAAATTTTGGCCCAGGCTTCGCGGCCTGCTGGGCCGCAATTCCGACCGGCCTGCGGGGTGGGCACCCGCGGCCGGTTTGATGCGCCACTCCGCCTCAGGTCCCGGCGGTACATACCGGGCGCCGCAAATTTAGTCCCCGGCTTCACGGCCTACTAGGCCGCAAAATTCCGGCCTCTGGTGGAGGGGGCGGGAACTTCTCCAGGCGCGAATTTTTCCCGCCGGGAGGTTCCTCCGCCCCCAGGGGATCGCAGCGCCGCCCTCCAGGCCGGATCCATGTTAACCCTTTGGGTACAGGCCGGATCCCTATGGGCCTGTATGGCTGGCCCCCCTTTTTTCCTTTTTCCTGACTATCTGTGCCCCTATATGGTGGCCCCCTTTAGCCTCAGAGAGGCTGTGTTTTTAATTAAAAAAATAAAAATAAAAAAGAAATAATAATAAATACATATATATATATATATATATATAATAATAATAACAGATTTCTTTTGGACTGCGCAGGACGCTGCAGCCTCATCAGTAGTGCTGCATGTCTGCATGCCCTCTTTCCACAGGCGGGATAGTGTTGCGCTCCCAACCTGCGTCGCTGCTAGGGCATTTCCCCTTTTAGGCGGTTTTCCTGCCCTCTTCCAGGATACGGCGCTGGCCAAGTGCATGCGGACCTTCCGTAGGCAGCATTCATCATCTCTCCAGTTATGGTGCCTGCCATGTGCATCCCCCCCCTCCTAGGCGGGATACTGCACTCTCCCTGGCTGCCGGCTGGCCATGTGCATGACCCCCTTTTAGGCGGAATACTGCACCTTCACCGGATCGGTGCTGGCCATGTGCACGACCCCCTTCCATAGGCGGAATGCTGCACTCTCTATGGATTTGCTGCCGGCCATGTGCACGACCCCCTTCTCTAGGCGGAACGCTGCACTCTCGCTGGATTCACTGCCGGCCATGTGCGTCACCCCCTTCCATGGGCGGAACGCAGCGCTCTCACTGGATTCGTTGTCGGCCATGCGCGTGACCCCCTTCCATGGGCGGAAGGCAGCGCTCTCACTGGATTTGTTGCCGATCATGTGCATGACCCCCCTTTTTAGGCGGAATACTGCACTCTCACCGGATACGGTACTGGCTATGTGCACGACCCCCTTCCATAGGCGGAACGCTGCACTCTCTCTGATGTGCTATGATGTACTTATGTACTATGTTACTATGCTGCACTCTCACTGGTTTCGCTGCCAGCCATAGGCATGACTCAGGCAGCATACATACATCCCTCTGTCTGTGGTTGTTTTCTCGCAGGTACGTTACTGGCCATGTGCATGTACCCCATACATGGCGGGGTGCTTGCACTCTCGCTGGATCCGCTGTCGGCCATATGCATGACCCCTCTTCCGTGGGCGGTGTACGCACTCTCGCTGGATTCGCTGCCTGCCATGGGCATGCCTTCCTTCCTCAGGTGACATACACACATTCTCACTGACTGTGTTTGTCTCTCACCAGTACGTTGCTGGCCATGTGTATGACTCCCATACATGGCGGGTGCACGCATTCTCCCTGGATGAGATGCTGGCCATGTGCATTACCCCCCCTTTTTTTCTGGGCGGCATGCTACACTCTCACCGGATACCTTGCTGGCCATGAGCATGGCCCTCTAACATGGGTGGAACGCTTGCACTCCCATTGGATACGGTGCTGGCCTTGTGCGTGACCACCCCACATTCCATGGGCAGAATTTGGCACGCTCATGAGATTCACGGCTGTCCTTGTATGGCTGTGCTGGACTTGTACATGTCCCCCTTCATTGGCAGAGTAGTTGCACTCTCGCTAAGTCAGTGTTGGGTGTATTATTGCACACTCACTTAATGCTAGGATAACCCTGTGCATGTTCCCCTTTCACTAGGTGGACCTCCTGCGTTCCTGCTGGATTATATGGTATGTCCTGCTTCTCTGAAGTAGGTACGGCCTTAGGCATCACTCCCTTTTGGGACCGGCCTTTGCACTCTTGCCGACTGCAGTTTGCCAGGTACAATTTCCCCCCTTTCGGGGCGGACTGCTTGCGTTCCATCGCATGCTATACTAGGCTTGTGCATAACTCCCTTGCAGGTTGCACTTTGCAATTACGTACATGCTGTGGCACTCTGTGGCGAGCCCCCTTTTTCGCTGAATTAACCTTTTTGCAGTGAGCGGACGTTCTTGTGCGTTGTTTGGGCCGTGTATGCCTTCTCCTCCTGTAGGTGGGTTGGCCTTCTCACTGCTTACGGGCTGCTCGTACGTATGCCTCATCTGCTTCCTGCGGCATACTTTTGTTTTCTTGGGATACGATGCTTGCCGCAAGCCTTGCACTCGTCTCTAAGGAGTTCATTCTGTCCACCTGACCCGGACGGGCTCTACTTGCTCTATGCTGCACGGAGCTGGGTGGTACTCATTCATTTAGTTGGCCCTTCATCCCAGGGAGTGTTCGTGGTTCCTAGATGCGTGCCCATTCGTCCTTCCGCGGTATTGCTTCCCTACGCTAGTGGTCACATGGTCGAGAGTGCTGTTGCCTGGAGCGCCCCTCGAATTCTTCGTTGGCTCTGGCAGGACTGCGGTTCCCTTGCCTGCTCAAATTTCCTCCTCTTCGGATGTAGTGTGGTATGAGTCCTTCCTCTTGGCGCCTCTACGCTTCAGTCTGATCTGCTACCAAGTGCGGGCCGCTTTTTTCGGGAAGGTCACCCAAATTCTCTTGGGTGCTCGATTACCCAGGTCAGAGGACCTCCACCTTGGGTTCTTCAGGGTATTCGCCTTTTGCGAGGCGGTGAACCGGGCATCTCACAGTGTAGCAGGGTTCTGCTTTTGAGCTGTCCTATGGCTTCCCTGTTGCCCACTCCTCCGTTCGGTTGGAGGGTGTTATGCCGGCCTCTGTCTCGACTACCTTATCTCGCTGGCTCTGTTTGGCTCCCGCTCGGTACAGATCACTCCGATGTGGCTTCTGTCCCGCCAGACTTCAGAGGCTGTTCCTTCACTGTCCTCCCCTCTGGGGAGAGCATGGTTGTTCATGTGGATGGTTCCGGTGTTCCTTTTGGCCTCGTACTGTCTCCCTTGTTCACACTGGCTGTATTGGCTGTGCCTATTTACCGAGTCTACCGCATTCTGTCCTCCCGCTGAGTGCAGATTGCGTGGTCCATTCTAAGACAATGGTCCTGCTGTAGACTTACCTTCTCGGTAACTTGGGGGGACTACCTTTCGGTCCAGATTGTCCTTTGATCTCCCACACCGGGACTGTAGAACATGGCTACATCAGCATGGACTTTAGCCTGTCTTGTCCTGGCATCTGGCGGATACTGGGCGGACCCTTTGGTTCCGTTCCGTCTGTCCTTCTGCTCCCCCACTCGGGTGGATACGGGACAACGTTGCTCGGGGGCCGACTGGACCAGTTTTGTCGACTTCTGCCCGTGTTACTGGTCTGCGCCTGATCACATTGGGTTTTCGCCCGCTTGCCAGGCGACTCCAGCGGGTTCGCTATTGTCCGCTCCTGGCTGTATTTTCGTCCAGGATCTGTCGTAAGACTTATGGTTTTCTTGTCTGGGGTTCTGTGGGAAGCTGTGCATTCCCCACTCTGACTTTTTCTCTCCCCATGGTTCTGTCTTTTTTCCAGTCCGGCCTGGACCTGGGACTGAGATTCCTTTACTTGAGGTGTCAAGTGTCAGCGCTGTTCTTCCTCTTCCAGCGTTCCCCGACCCTCTGGGCCTGTCAAGACCTTCTTACTCGAAATGGCTCTTGGGTTCCTCTGTACTGTCCTTCGGTACCGCCCTGGGAACTACATACTGAGCTCTCGGCGCTCCAATCTTTTCCTTGGAGCCGTTACAGAAGTTCTCTCTACCCCGCCTGTCCTGTACGGTTGTGTTTCCGTATCAGTCGTGTCTCTGACGGGTGCCTGAATGGCCCCTTTTTTGTTCTGAGCCTTCTGTCTTTTCCCAGGACAGGGCTGTTTCTACATCCCGTTCCTTCCTTCTGAAGGTGGTATTGCCTTTCGCTTCAACACTTCACCGATTTGGACGTTGTTTGGGCCTTGCCGATTTTACTTGGAGATCTCCGACTCTTGTCGACGTTCGGTCTCTTGGGTTTCCTGGAGGTCCGCGCTTAGAGTTGACGGACTCCAGGGTGGTTTTCCTCCGCTTTATCAGATTGGCTATTGTTGAGGTTACCGCACCGAGGGCAGGATTCTGCCTTTGCTGTCACCGTTCATTTCACCAGAGCGGTCGGTGCCTCCTGGGCAGGAGGCATTGGGCTTCAGCCATGCATTTGAGCAAGGCGGCCACAGGTCTTCCTTGCACGCTTTACAGAGTTCTACAGGGTGCATACTCTGGCTTCGGCGTATGCTGCTTTGGTCCGCCTGGGTCTGCAGGCGGCGGTTCCTTGATGCCTTCGGGTGCTTCGCCTTGGAGCTGTGGTCCCTCCCCTTTTGGACTGCTTTTGAACGTCCCAAGGTCTTCTGTGTCCCCCAAGGAAACTGGGCGAGAAAACGAGATTTTTGTATAACTTACCAGTAAAATCTCTTTCTCGCTCTTTCCTTGGGGGACACAGCACCCACCCATTCATTGTTTTTTCTCTACACGGTTTCCGAGTTTGTGTTACCCGTTGGGTAGTTGGCTTGTTGGTTCCTTGTTGGACTTTGCCTTTTCTCACTGCTTGGACACGCAACTGGCAGTCTCTCTCTCCAGGCTGAGGGTATAGCTGTGGAGGAGGGGCTTAACAGCTTTCACTTAGTGTCACGCCTCCTATGGAGATGAGCTATACCCAAGGTCTTCTGTGTCCCCCAAGGAAAGAGCGAGAAAGAGATTTTACTGGTAAGTTATACAAAAATCTCGTTTTTCCCTTATAACATGGTTATAAGAGAAAATAATGGCATTCTTTAATACAGAATGCTTAGTAGGTGGTCAATTGAGGGTTAAAAAAATATATAATAACTCACCTTCTCCTCTTGATCGTGTAGCTGCCGGTCTCTTCTTACTTCTTTAATCATGAGCTTCCGGCTAAAGGACCTGTGGTGACGTCAGATCACATGGTCCATCACCACAGTACTGTACTATGCATTCTGTATTAAAGAATGCTATTATTTTCCCTTATAACCATGTTATAAGGGAAAATAATACAGTGAATAGACTGTCATCTTAGCAACCATGCGTGAAAATCGCACCACATTGCGGATGCTTGCGATTTTCACTCAGCCCCATTCACTTCACGTGATAAACGCACAATATAGAGCATGCTGCGATTTTCACGCAACGCACAAGTGATGCATGAAAATCACCGCTCATGTGCACAGCCCCATAGAAATGAATGGGTCCAGATTCAGTGCGGGTGCAATGCGTTCACCTCACGCATTGCACCCGCGTGGAAATCTCGCCCGTGTGAACTCAGCCTAAGAGGACTGAAACATCGCTACTTCGGTGAATAAAGGACACCACTTTTTTTCACTTTATCTGGATGTGACTCTGTTTTTTTTCTCTTTTATACAGCAGATAATTGGTAAGGCATACCATTTATTCCTACACTGAGAGTGCTGCCCTAATTTTGTATGTGTGTATATATATATATTTTATATTTTTTTTACTAACTTGATTAGGCAGGTATGGAAAAAAGTTATATATATTATTGCAGTCAAAGCAGCAAAGGCTATGTGGTAATAGACAGAGTGACAGCAGTTTAGGTGGGATCAACCGTCTGCCAGTTAAGCCTCATTCTCAAATCCGTAAAAAATGTGGTCAGTGATGCATCCGTGTTAGGTCCGTGTGTCAGTTTTTTCTTTCTAATGATCCATGAAACACGGATGACATCCTGCACACATGCATGGAACACTGACTTGTGAATGAGGCTTTAGAGAAGAAAAAAAAGCCGCACTATATTCAGTGAAAAGAGTAGTGTCCTTTATTCACCCATATAGCTGGTAAACAAAGGACACTACTTTTCTCACTGAAGTTGGATGTGCTGCGGGTTCTTTTTTTAAAATATAATATACCATATATATCGTGTTAGTGATACCATTAAGTGCTCATGCACATGACCCTATGAATTTTGTGGTCCGCAAAAAAATTTATGATATCTGCGTGACACCCGTGTTGCTTCCATTTTGTTGGCGGATCCATTGTAACAATGACTGTTGTCCGCAAAACAGACAAGAACAGGACTGTTCTATTTTTTTTGTTTTTGCAGAATGGACATGTGGACATAGACACGGAATGCACACAGTCATTTCTGTTTTTTGCGGCCCCATTGAAGTGAATGGTTCTGCATAAGGGCCACCAAAAAAAATGGAACGGACATAGATAAAAAATACGTTTGTGTGCATGAGCCCTAAGGCCCCTTTCTCGCCCATATTCATTGGGGGACACAGGAACCATGGGTATAGCTATGTCCTCTAGGAGGCGTTGACACTAGTAAAAGCTGTTAGCTCCTCCCCTGGCAGCTATACCCCCTCCAGCCTGGAGAGAGAGCTTCAGTTTTTTCTAGTGTCAATAGGAGGCAAGACCTCCCTGCCCTGCAGGGTAGCTCCTGAAGATTTTTTATTTTAGTTTATTTTTTTCTCTTCTTTTAGGTGGGAAACAGTGGTCGCCTCGCTTCCCTGTTCTCCCGGGGGGATCACGCCAGCGTTGACTCGCCACGCTGCCTCCTCCCCCCACAAGAAGACAAGGTGGACCAGGGCAGCCTCGCTCCCCTGCATTCCGCCAGCAGAAGGGTCACACGTCCAAGCCCCCCCTTCCAGCGTCCTGCCACTACCGTGCCAGTAGCTGAAGGGGTGACCCTGCTGGAGAAGAGGAAGGATGAAGATGGCGGCAGGACAGAAGATGAGGTGAGTACACGGGACTAGGTAAGTATTAACCCTCTTCCCCCTCCCTCGTTCATTATCACTCGGGCCCGCTCTACAATGAGGGCCAATGGGGAAAGGAGAGAAGGTTGCACTCCCCTTGACAAGCATGGAAGAGGCTGCTCGACCTTCACAGCACACGTACGGTTAAGGCATTGCCACCTACCTCGTGGCATCTCTAGCCAGTTAACACTTCCAGGGGCAGTCCCTGTTCTGGCGGCATAGTAGTTCCCCCCCCTTACTAGGCAGGGGCACTCTCCATCGGGGGTTAATGGCAATGCCTGCGCTGGTCGGCAAACCATCTCTGGTCTTTACCCACCTCCCCCTGCGATGTGCCTAAGCTTGGCGACTCCAGCGGCGGCCTAGAGCAACGGCCACGGAGACGGGCGGCTGCAGCGGGGATGAAATGAAAGCAGGCTTACCGTGGTAGCTATGGCGGCCAGCAGGGCATACGGGGACTGAGCGCACCGCTGGTCCGAGGCGCTTGGTCACACATGCGGAGGAGACTCCCGCTCCACGACACCTACCACATTTTACACCCCTTGCAGCGGGCTCCGCTCCTGAAGGGGTTAACTGCAGCGCAATCAGCCGTGCACCGTATCGTTGTTCTGGCCCACGCTTTTCTCTGCCCGGCCTGCGGGGTAAACGCCCTCAGTCAGTCCACCCAGTCTGTGACACGGCCGGTGCAGCATTCAGTGGAGGGGGGCACTCTCTTGGAAAGCCGGCAGCGGCCTACTGGGCCGCAGCCTTCGTCCCTGTGGGGGGGGGGGGGGGCACTGTGGCGCGAATTCTTCCCGCCCTTCTCCCCCTCCCCCAGACACCTGCTGAGCTCCGCCACCGGTCCTCGAGACTCTTAATCCTTCCTGGCCACCCACCATTCTTAGGCCGGCACCTGATTATCTGGGGCTCTACCCCTAAGTACACTGTGCATGAGTGGAGGATTTTAACCCCTTCCTGCCTCTTGTCATTGAGGCCGGCTTCCTAGTTTAAATGTAAAAATAAAAATGTGCGTCCATACCGGTCCCCCTCCTCAGCCGCAGGACCACCCTGTCTGTGTGGTCCCACACTGGGCCCGTGTCCTATCTCGGATAAGGAGGACCTCTCATAGTTCCCAATCCGCCCTCCGGGGCCGTTTGGTTGATAATTCTCCACCTGCGCCATACGGTGGAGAACCTCTGGGATTCCCAATCCACCCTCCTGGGTTGTTGGTTGATAATTCTCCACCTGCACAATTCCATTAACCCCTTAAGGACACAGCCTTTTTACACCTTAGGACCAGGCCATTTTTTGAAAATCTGACCAGAGTCCCTTTAAGTGCTGATAACTTTAAAACGGTTTGACTTATCCAGGCCGTTCTGAGATTGTTTTTTCGTCACATATTGTACTTCATGACACTGGTAAAATGGAGTAAAAAAAAAAATTTTTTTTGCACCAAAAAATACCTAATTTAACAAAAATTTTGCAAATTTCAAAGTATCAGTTTCTCTACTTCTGTAATACATAGTAATACCCCCAAAAATTGTGATGACTTTACATTCCCCATATGTCTACTTCATGTTTGAATTGTTTTGGGAATGATATTTTATTTTTTGGGGATGTTATAAGGCTTAGAAGTTTAGAAGCAAATCTTGAAATTTTTCCGAAATTTACAAAAACTCAATTTCTAGGGACCAGTTCAGGTCTCAAGTCACTTTGCGAGGCTTACATTATAGAAACCACCCAAAAATGACCCCATCTAAGAAACTACACCCCTCAAGGTATTCAAAACTGATTTTGCATACGTTGTTAACCCTTTAGGTGTTGCACAAGAGTTATTGGCAAATAGGGAGGAAATTTGAGAATTTCATTTTTTTGTCTAATTTTTCATTTTAACCCATTTTTTCCACTAACAAACCAAGGGTTAACAGCCAAACAAGACTGTATCTTTATTGCCCTGACTCTGCCATTTACAGAAACACCCAATATGTGGCCGTAAACTACTGTACGGCCACACAGCGGGGCGTAGAGTGAAAGGTGCGCCGTTTGGTTTTTGGAAGGCTGATTTTTATGGACTGGTTTATTTACACCATGTCCCATTTGAAGCCCCCTGATGCACCCCTAGAGGAGAAACTCCCTAAAAGTGACCCCATCTAAGAAACTACACCCCTCAAGGTATTCAAAACTGATTTTACATACGTCGTTAACCCTTTAGGTGTTGCACAAGAGTTATTGGCAAATGGCGATGAAATTTGAGAATTTCATTTTTTTGCCTAATTTTCCATTTTAACCCATTTTTTCCACTAACAAAGCAAGGGTTAACAGCCAAACAAGACTGTATCTTTATTGCCCTGACTCTGCTGTTTACAGAAACACCCCATATGTGGCCGTAAACTACTGTACGGGCACACAGCGGGGCGTAGAGTGAAAGGTGCGCCGTTTGGTTTTTGGAGGGCTGATTTTGCTGGACTGTTTTTTTGGCACCATGTCCCATTTGAAGCCCCCCTGATGCACCCCTAGATTATAAACTCCATAAAAGTGACCCCATCTAAGAAACTACACCCCTCAAGGTATTCAAAACTGATTTTACAAACTTTGTTAACCCTTTAGGTGTTGCACAAGATTTAATGGAAAATAGAGATACAATTTCAAAATTTCACTTTTTTGGCAGATTTTCCATTTTAATATTTTTTTTCCAGTTACAAAGCAAGGGTTAACAGCCAAACAAAACTCATTATTTATGACCCTAATTCTGTAGTTTACAGAAACACCCCATATGTGGTCGTAAACAGCTGTACGGGCACACGGCAGGGCGCAGAAGGAAAGGAACACCATATGGTTTTTGGAAGGCATATTTTGCTGGACTGGTTTTTTTGACACCATGTCCCATTTGAAGCCCCCCTGATGCACCCCTAGAGTAGAAACTCCAAAAAAGTGACCCCATTTTAGAAACTACGGGATAGGGTGGCAGTTTTGTTGGTACTAGTTTAGGGTACATATGATTTTTGGTTGCTCTATATTACACTTTTTGTGCGGCAAGGTAACAAGAAATAGCTTTTTTGGCACCGTTTTTTTTTTTGTTATTTACAACATTCATCTGACAGGTTAGATCATGTGGTAATTTTATAGAGCAGGTTGTCACGGACGCGGAGATACCTAATATGTATACAATTTTTTTTATTTATGTAAGTTTTACACAATGATTTCATTTTTAAAACCAAAAAAATGTTTTAGTGTCTCCATAGTCTAAGAGCCATAGTTTTTTCAGTTTTTGGGCGATTATCTTAAGTAGGGTCTCATTTTTTGCGGGATGAGATGACGGTTTGATTGGCATCTATTTTGGGGTGCATATGACTTTTTGATTGCTTGCTATTACACTTTTTGTGACGTAAGATGACAAAAAATGGCTTTTTTTACACCGTTTTTATTTTTATTTTTTTACGGTGGTCATCTGAGGGGTTAGATCATGTGATATTTTTATAGAGCCGGGCGATATGGACGCGGCGATACCTAATATGTATACTTTTTTTTTATTTATGTAAGTTTTACACAATGATTTCATTTTTGAAACAAAAAAAATCATGTTTTAGTGTTTCCATAGTCTAAGAGCCATAGTTTTTTCAGTTTTTGGGCGATTATCTTGGGTAGGGTATGATTTTTGCGGGATGAGATGACGGTTTGATTGTTACAATTTTGGCGTACATGCGACTTTTTTGATCACTTTTATTACCTTTTTTGGGAAGTAAGGTGGGCAAAATTTCAATTTCATCATAGTTTTTTATTTTTTATTTTTATGGTGTTCACCGTTCGGGTAAAGTAACATGACCGTTTTATAGATCAGGTCGTTACGGACGCGGCGATACCAAACATGTGTAGGGAATTTTATTTTTTTCATTTTTTATCAGTGATAAATGTGTTTTTTGATTTTTACTTTTTTTTCACTTTTATTCACTTTTTTTTGACCCAGACCCACTTGGTTCTTGAAGATCCAGTGGGTCTGATGTCTGTATAATACAGTACAGTACAATATATATTGTTCTGTACTGTATTTTACTTACACTGAACAGATCTATGCCTTTCAGCACAGATCTGTTCAGCACCATGGACAGCAGGACGCCTGAGAGGCGTCCTGTTGCCATGGGAACCTTCCCCGTCTGCTCAGTACTGCTCAGAACTTCGCAGACGGGGAAGGGTAAGGAGGGGATCTCTCGGGGGGCTCTCTGGGGGCTCTCTCCCTCCCCATCGGGGGGCTGCAAAGGCACAGCAGCCCCCCGATGGGAGAGGGAGGGAGCTCCCTGCGCTGTTAACCTTTTCCATACAGCGGTCCGTACGGACCGCTGTATGGAAAGGGTTAAACGGCTGACATCGCATTGCAGATGTCAGCCGTTTATACCAGGGTGCCAGCAATGTGCTGGCACCCTGGTATCCCCACTAGACACCAACGATTATACAAGGGGAGGCGGGCGGGGGATCGCGATCCCGCCTGCCGCACCGCCCGCCTCCCGCACCGCCCACACCGCCCGCAACCCTCCCCCTGCACCTCCCGCCACCATAAAAATCATTCGGGGGTGCAGGGGGGGGTGAATAAAACTTTTTTTTTAGGCATATAAAGTTTCTGATCCCCGCGGTCAGGGACCGCGGGGACCAGAAACTTCAGAAATCGCAGCAAACCGCAGGTCTGAATTGACCTGCGGTTTGCCGCGATCGCCTACATGGGGGGGTCACGGGACCCCCCGCGCATTTAGCCTAGGTGCCTGCTCAATGATTTGAGCAGGCACCGGGTTCCGATCACTGCCAGCCGCACGGCAGTGATCGAAAATACACAGGGCGTACATGTACGCCCTGTGTCCTTAAGTACCAGGGCACAAGGGCGTACCTGTACGCCCTATGTCCTTAAGAGGTTAAGGACCTCTGAAATTCCCAATCCACCCTCCTGGGTCGTTTGGTTGATAATTCTTCACCTGCGCAATCCAGTAGGGGACCGCTGGCACTACCCAATCCACCCTCCTGGGTCGTTTGATAATTATCCACCTGCGCAAACCAGTGGTGTCCGCTGGAACCTCCCATCCAACCTCCGGGGTTCTTTGGTTGATAGTGCACCGCCTTAGCAATCTGGTGGAGAGACCTCTGGAAGTTCTTATTCCACCCTCGGGTAGTTTGGTTGATAAGTCCCCGTCTGCGCAGTCCACAACTGCCAGGGGCGAGATTCTGAAGGGTAGCTCTACGCGCAAGCGAACTGCAGCAGGACATCTTTCTCCTCGAATATTTCCGTTCCCCCACCCTTCCTCCCTAAATCATGTTCAGACACACCCTCCCTCACTGGGGAGGGTCTGTCCAGGGGGGGTGGGGAGAATCTCTAATTCAGACCTTGACATGAGTCCAAAGCAATCTCCCCGAGATTGCGTCTAGGTAGCCAGCAGTACTTGTCGTATGCATTACCCCCTTCCTTAGATGGAGTAACTGCACTACTTCGGGATACAGTACCTGCCTTATACATTGTCCCCTGCCATAGGTGGACTAAGTACAATACAATGGGGTTCGGGACCTGCCATATGCATATCCATCGGTGGCGCGATGACATTATCACTGGTTACATTGTGTGCTGTATGCATTACCCCCTTACTTAGGTGCAATATTTGCACTCCACGGGGTACAGGACTCGCCATATGCACTAGTTCTCGCCGTGGGCATTTGCCCCCCTTCATAGGTGGGGTATTCTCCCTACCATTGACCAGTACTTGCCGTATGCTTCCACCTTCCTTAGGTAGCTAATTGCACTACCATTGAATACGGTTCCGACTGTCGTGCTATCCTTCCATATGCGGAGTGTTGCACATCACCGTGCTTTGTCACATTACCCCCTTCCGCTAGTGATCCACTAGCGGGGAATAACTAAACATCTTCAGATGCTGCAATTCTGCAGCACCACGGCTCTAGGTGCCTTCGCTTATTTCCAAGGGGGCGTGGCAACAGTCGGTACTCGCAGGTGCCTGGCACTCTTCCTCTAGTGCTATATGGGTGCCACCGGTGGAGACGGTGGCTATTCCTCACGGTTTCCTTCTTTTCCTTAGTGCTGGTTTTGCGCATGATTATAACATGCTCTGTCTTCTCAGGCGGTTCCTAGCATCACTTACGTGTCCCAGAGACCCCCATCTCCATGGGCCTCCGTTGTTCCAGTCGGTCCTGATATTGTCCGCATCAATACGTAATGCAAACTCCATTGCACATATCTGGTGAGTATGTTCCAGCGAGTCGACTGTTTTCACTGACTCCGTATTCTCTATCCACCACTCCCCCTTCTCTGGGGAAGTGGTTATGCTGGCACTCCGGCTCCTGTCCTAGACGGTAGTTTTTTCTTGTGGCTATCACATCCATCAGGCGGGTGTCTACGTTGGGGGTGCTCTCTTGCAAGATCCCCTTCCTGGTTCTTCACAAGGATAAGGCGATTCTCCGGCCCATTCCTTCTTCTCCCGAGAGTCGTCTCTGACTTCCATATCAATGAAGAAATTGTCCTTCCTTCACACCCTACGGAAGGGAGTTACATTGTGGACGTTGTCAGAGCTCTAATCATTATTAGCAGCCTCCCGTCCCTCTCGGCGTACGGACCCCCTTTTCTCTCCGGAGGATACTCGCTGGGGATTGGCGGCCTCCAAGAGGCGATTGCACTTTGGATTCGGTCTGCAAGTTCTGCAGCATACCGCGCCCGGAGCAGGGTTCCGCCCTTAGGTGTCATGGCTCACTCTCCCAAAGCGGTGGGCGCTTCTTGGGTTAGGAGGAATCGCGCTTTGGCTGCACAGTTGTGTAAGGCGGCTCCCGGTCCTCCTTACACATGTTCACAAGAAATTACCAGGTGCATACTTATGCATCGACGGTCGCTGCGTGGGTCGCGTGGTCTTGCAGGCGACAGTTCTTAGATGCCTGCAGGGACGCTTGCTTCCATGGGTCTGTGGCTCTTTCCCTCCCTGTGGACTGCTTTTGGACGTCCCACGGTTCCTGTGTCCCCCAATGAATATGGACGAGAAAAGGAGATTTTTGTATAACTTACCAGTAAAATCTCTTTCTCGCTCTTCATTGGGGACACAGCACCCACCCATTATTGTTGTCCGGCCACAGTTGTAGCTGTTGCTGGTTTGAACCCCATTGGGTCCTTTGACATGGTTGGTGTTCCACGTGTTTTTCTTGGTTGGCTTGCTTCTCCTACTGCTTGTACACAAACTAAAGCTCTCTCTCCAGGCTGGAGGGGGTATAGCTGCCAGGGGAGGAGCTAACAGCTTTTACTAGTGTCAACGCCTCCTAGAGGACATAGCTATACCCACGGTTCCTGTGTCCCCCAATGAAGAGCAAGACAGATTTTACTGGTAAGTTATATAAAAAATCTCTTTTTTACACAAGCGAGCTCCACGCATTGGTCTCTCAGCATGTGTCAGCGAGAGCACCCATCCCGACCTCCCAGCACTGCTGGGGTCGCATAGCATTATATTGATTTATGATGCAGTGTAACCCTTGCATAATGTTGTCAGTGTTTCTGTATACAATACATTCCAGAACTGTAAGGTTGAGTTCACACTTAGTTGATCAGTGATTTCCATCAGTTATTGTGAGCTAAAACCAGTGGTGACGCTTACTCAGAGATCAGGTATGAGGGAAAGATCTGCACCTGTTCAGTTTTTTTGACCCGCACCTGGTTTTGGCTCACAATAACTGATGGAAATAACTGACTAAAAGTCACATAGCGCTAATCGGGGGGGGGGTCACATAAGCGTTTTGATTTCCATATAACATTGTTAGAATGGAAAATAACGGAATTGTTATAACGGAAACCAAAAGGAACACTTTCTGTTTTAATCTGTTCTAATATAATTGAATGGAGAATAAATAATAGTGTGTTCGCTGATGGTTATTTAAAACATTTTTTTTTCCAGAAATATGTCTCAGAAACTGTACACTGCAGATGAGGCTTACAAACTGTTGTGCTTAGACACTGAGCTATCTGATAATACTGATAGTTATGTCAGTTTCTGTGCAGAACCACCAAACCACTAAATTCTGACACGCCTACCACCAACAGAGATGTGCCAACTACAGGTGCACCAAGTCCTGACATGCCTACCACCAGCAGAGAAGTGCCAACTACAGGTGCACCGAGTCCTGACATGCCTACCTCCAGCAGAGATGTGCCAACTATAGGTGCACCAAGTCCTGACATGCCTACCACCAGCAGAGAAGTGCCAACTACAGCTGCACCAAGTCCTGACACACCTAGCACCAGCAGAGATGAACCAACTTCCAGCAGAGAGGCACAAGTGCCTGAAACGCTCCCTCAAATTGCCTCTCTGAATTGGCAACCCTCAAGAACAGGCATCCCGTTTGTCCCAGAATTGAATGCTGTACCAGGTATTACACTGGATGTAACTGGATTTGACCCACTACAGTTTTTTTTAGCTGTTTGTACCGGACAACCTTTTTGAGCTTTTTGTAAGAGACAAATTTATATGGTGTTCAATATTTTTTTAAAAAAACCTCCTCTTACTATGCCCGGCCTGGAAAATGCTCACCCACAAATGTGGATGAAATGAAAAAAATGTTGGCCTTAACATTTGCAATGGGTATCGGGGAAAAAAACAAACTACAATGCGGTCTTATTGGGAGGCAAGTCCCATCCATAGCACCCCAAGTTTTGCAACTGTTATGCCCAGATACCGATATGAAATTCTCCTCAAATTCTTCCATTTCAATGACAACAGTCAGAGCCCCCCAAATTTTTCTCCGGATTACGACCGGTTATATAAAATTAGGCCACTTCTAAATTATCTGTTTGAAAAATGTTTCTGTTTATACCCCCTCTGATAATGTATCAGTTGATTAGTCACTTGTTAAATTTAAAGGAAGGTT
Organism: Bufo bufo; assembly: GCF_905171765.1. Classification (NCBI taxonomy): domain Eukaryota; kingdom Metazoa; phylum Chordata; class Amphibia; order Anura; family Bufonidae; genus Bufo; species Bufo bufo. Next base: position 311,879,800 of record NC_053394.1, read on the forward strand.
ACATTTTCCCCTCCCCACGACAGCACCACTGAGAGATGGCTCCGCCTCCATGGACAGGAAACCTGTAGCATAAAAAAGGTGGAGCCACTCTCCCACCTCAGTGAGGTTTCCTGTCCCTGGAGCAGGAGACTTTGTAGCTTTTCTTCTAGGGACCCATGACTAGGAAATCCTAGGAAAGCCTAGAGAGTCATGTGGTCTTACCAGCCAAGAGACCAAGTGCCGGGTCTTTCTCCTTTAAGAAGATGGGGGATGGTCCGGGCCGTTCCTCAATCTTCATGGCTGATGGCACGGGTCCCTCAAATGAGTGAGACCGCGTGGGGGCCGCAGAACACAGGAGGGCGGCTGCTGGAGGAACATGCCAGAGGGCAGTGTTTCGGGTGCGCACGTGGAGGCTGCATACTGATCTGCAGGAGCAGTGGAGCGCGCCGGAAACCGGAAGTCGCAGGAAAGACGTCACAAGTAAGACGTGCGTTCCACAGGCCGAGTTCCGGTCAGGTGACTGGAAATAAAAGCAACATGGGGAGAATCGGCGTTCTCAGAGCTGGGGGCACCATTGGCTGCATTAAGTTGGATTGGTTGCTATCCTTTAACCACTCTGGGTGTCAGGGATCGAACCGGGAGACTCCGGCGTCCTAGGCTGTAGCCTTGCTCACTAGACCACAGAGCTTCCTGGACAGTTTCTGTTACTTTTTTGAACCACCTCCTTGACCTGAATGTTCCTGCTTTTGGTTTGACCAATCAGATCTGCGTACGCCCTATTTAAGGAAGACCATGTCACTTCCTCCCTTGCCAGATTATTGAGCTATCTCAGCCTTAGTCTTGCTTCAGCCTCTCAGTATTTTGTCTGCTAACCTGCTTGTGTACCGAACTCTGCCTCCATTGACTACTCTCCTGCCTCATCCTGAATCCTTGCACCTGCCATCTCGTGTACCGAACTCTGCCTCCATTTGACTACTCTCCTGCCTTATCCTGAATCCTTGTACCTGCCATCCCGTGTACCCACCCAGGACTGCCTGACTACTCTCTTGCCTTCCTCGTTCTTCGGCACTCATCTACCACGTGCACCTTATCGGGTCCATCGAGCCACCGACATTCCTGTATATCGGATCATTCATCCATTCCGTTTCCGCGCTCCTCTGTTCCTGTGTCGCTGCCATTGGACTCCTTCCCCTCTTCGAGTAACCTCTACAAGCAATTGTGCAGGTAACCTTAACAGAATAATCTGGCCTCAAAAATGGAGTCCGCGGTGACGCTCCTGAAACAACAAGTTATAGAGCTACAAGAATTCGGAACCACTTATCAGGAAAAGTTTTCCCAGTTACAAAGTGTGGTACAAGATCAACAAGGGGAAATAATCGCCCTACAGAGACAACTCCTGGAGGGGCAGGCCCCAGCTGGAGATACTCGCATGCCGCTCCCAGCAAGGTTTAATGGAGATCGACGCCAATTCCGAGGTTTTTTGAACCAATGTCGAATCTATTTTGAAATGAATCCAGCCCGGTTCACTACTGGAAAGATGAAGGTATTGTTCATCATCAATCTTTTGTCTGATGAGGCTCTCGCATGGGCATCTCCTTACGTGGAGACTGACAGCAGCCTTCTGCGGGATCTGGAGACCTTCATCTCCGCCATAAGTCAGGTGTTTGATGATCCTAATCGTTGTGCTACTGCGGAACTAAAACTACATAATCTACACCAAGGAAACCGTTCAGTGGCCGTTTACACAGCCGAATTCCGCCGCTGGGTGACCGACACCACCTGGAATCTTGCCGCCCAAAAGAGTCAGTTCCGGCGGGGGTTGTCTGAGCAAATGAAAGATGAACTTGCTAGGACAGATATTCCAGAGGACTTTGAAGACTTCATTCAACTTTGTATCAGAGTCGATCAGAGACTTACTGAAAGGAGAAGGGAGAAAGCATGGGCGCAGGAAAACCGACCTACCTATTCTTTCAGACCATCAGCTCCCCGTAATCCTGAACCTGCACCGGAACCTATGCAAATCGATGCATTACGGAGATCCATAACTGTAGCGGAAAAGGAAAGACGCATCTCAGAAGATCTTTGTCTCTACTGCGGAAAACTGGGACATTATGCTATCGACTGCCCTAGAAGGGTCCGTAGAATAAACGCGGTCAGAGAGATAGAAGAACAATTGAAATCAGAAATTCCATACTCCATACACTCTGAAATAAACTCTATTTCCCCTATTGCTTGGAAGAAAGACCAAACTACTATCCCCGAGTCTCATTTCATGGTACCCATTCAGATCTTCACCTCTGAACTCGAAATCTCCTGCTCTGCTATGCTGGACTCTGGGGCCGGGGGCAATTTTATGGACTTAACATTTGCACAAAAAAACCATATCCCACTATTAAAGAGAACAACACCATTGGATATGGAGACTGTGGACGGCTCACCTCTTTCCTCAGGTCCAGTTACGCAAGAAACGGGAAAGCTCCAAATACGCATCAACACGGATCACCTTGAGGACATCCATTTTTCTTTGATTTCTTCACCCAAATTTCCCATAATCTTGGGGATCCCATGGTTGGCGATTCATAATCCATCCATTGACTGGGAAAATCATGTACTACACTTCCCGTCGGAATTCTGTCAGTGTAATTGCCTGCAAGACACTCAGTCTTCGGCTCCAGCGATCCCTCTGGTTCCAGAACAGTCTACAAGTGAGTTATTACCTCTGCCGTACAAGAATTTTCAGGATGTTGGCGACAAGAAAAATGCAGATAAGCTTCCTCCTCACCGTTCTTACGACTGTCCGATTGAACTATTACCGGGAGCGGAAATACCGTTTGGCTGCATTTATCTGCTTTCTGATCCTGAATTGAAGGCTTTGAAAAAATATCTAGATGAAGATCTAAAAAAGGGGTTTATCCGACCCTCCACCTCTCCAGCTGGTGCTCCTTTTTTCTTTGTAGAAAAGAAAGATTCCTCTTTACGCCCCTGTATAGACTACCGGAAACTTAATAGTATCACTGTAAAAAATCGGTATCCCCTTCCTTTAATATCTGAACTTCTCGAAAGACTGCGCACTGCCAGAATATTTACGAAACTCGATCTCAGAGGAGCATATAACCTGGTCCGTATTCGTCCGGGTGACGAATGGAAGACTGCTTTCCGAACTAGGTATGGACATTTCGAATACCTCGTTATGCCTTTCGGACTGTGTAATGCGCCACCTACATTTCAACACTTTGTTAACGATGTGTTCCGGGACATGTTGGATCAGTTCGTAATAATATACTTGGACGACATTCTAATTTTTTCTGAAAGTCTGGAGCAACATCGTATGGACGTCTGCAAGGTTCTACAAAGACTTCGAGAACACCAACTCTACATTCAACTTGAGAAATGCGAATTCGAAAAAACAACTGTTCAGTTTTTGGGATACATCATTTCTCCGAAGGGTCTAGAGATGGACCCCAGCAAGATTAGAGCTGTAACGGTAGGCCTACTCCCAGAAATGTAAAAGACATACAAAGATTCATCGGTTTTGCCAATTTCTACAGGAGATTCATCCGGAATTTCTCCAGGGTCATCAAACCAATCACACAACTCACAAAGAAAACCGTAAACTTTACCTGGACTCCTGAGGCACAAGACGCATTTAGTCAACTAAAGACTCTGTTCACAGGCACACCAATACTAATCCATCCAGATCCAGAACTACCATTCACGGTAGAAGTGGATGCATCTGATTCAGCAATGGGGGCGGTTTTGTCACAACGTGCAGGAGATAAAGAGTTGCTTCACCCTTGTGCCTATTTTTCTCGCCAAATGTCCCCAGCCGAGAAAAATTACGACATCGGGAATAAGGAACTACTTGCAATCAAGGAAGCTTTCTCGGAGTGGAGACACCTTTTGGAGGGGGCCACCATTCCCATAACCGTCTTGACTGATCACAAGAACCTTGAGTTTCTGCATAACGCCAAAAGATTATCCTCCAGACAGGCCAGATGGAGCCTGTTCTTTTCTCGTTTTAACTTTATTATTACCTACCGTCCAGGTTCTAAGAACGGCAAAGCAGACGCGCTGTCCAGAATGTTCTCTGACTCCTCCCAAGAAAATAAGAATCAAACCGCGATCCTGCCTGAAAGAAACTTCTTGGGGGCCACCCATTCGGGGGATTTATGGAAACTAATTAAAGATGGATATCAGAGTGACTCTTTCCTTAGCCACCCCACTAGTGAGGTTAACCTTCACTTCCAGGATGGTTATTGGATCAAACCGGATCATCAACTATATGTTCCCGAAATAGCTCGACTTGAAGTCCTTAAACTGGCTCATGATTCCAAGTTGGCCGGTCACTTGGGCATAAAAAAAACTCAAGAACTGTTATCTCGTTCCTTCTGGTGGCCCAATTGTAAAGGGGATGTGAAAAGGTATGTTTCTTCATGTTTGACCTGTGCGCACTACAAGACACCACGTTCTTCCCCTCTGGGATTATTACAACCACTTCCTGTTCCATCTCGCCCTTGGGGCTCAGTCTCTATGGACTTCGTGGTCGATTTACCTCCTTCTCAAGGAATGAACACTATCCTTGTTGTCATAGACCGTCTTACCAAGATGGCACACTTCATACCTTTCAAAGGAATACCATCTGCAAAACAGACAGCAGAACTCATGATCCGTGAAGTGTTCCGGCTACACGGGATTCCAGACAACGTGGTCTCTGATCGTGGGGTACAGTTCACGTCCAAATTCTGGAAAAACTTCTGTTCTGCCCTTGGAATCAAAGTAAATTTGTCATCAGCTTTTCATCCACAATCTAATGGTCAGACTGAAAGAACTAATCAAACCCTCGAACAGTATCTACGCTGTTTTATTACCCATTTACAAGATGACTGGATGGAACATCTCTCCACTGCAGAATTTGCATACAATAACTCGGAACACAGTTCGACTTCTTTCAGCCCGTTCTACGCAAACACAGGCCTCCATCCAGTCTTCATTCCCCATCTGCCAATCACCACGGCCCTCCCAGCAGTAACCGAACGGTTAACTAACCTGCAAGAGGTACGGGGAAAAATCATGGAGAATTTACACGAGGCCCAAAGACGCTCCAAACAAGCTGCGGACAAACACCGTAGACCAGCACCAGTTTTTCATATTGGGGACAAAGTGTGGCTGTCTACAAAAAATATTAAGCTGAGAGTCCCTTCTCAAAAACATTGGACCATATCAGATATCGGCTCAAATTAATGATGTCACATTTAAACTCAAACTCCCAGATTCGCTCAAGATACATCCGGTCTTCCATTGTTCACTCTTCAAACCATTTGTCGAGAATACTTTCCCTGATCGCTTTTTGATGCCACCCCCACCAGTCAGGGTGCATGGAGAAGAGGAGTTTGTTGTAGAAAAGATCCTGGACTCTAGAATTTGTCGAAGAAAACTGCAGTATTTGATCTGTTGGAAGGGTTATGGTCCTGATGAGGACTCGTGGGAACCCAAGGAGAATGTACACGCTCCCAGACTGGTCAGTGAGTTTCATCGGCAATACCCCGACAGGCCTATCTTGGAGATGCCCGGAGGTCATCGTGGAGGAGGGGAGTACTGTCAGGGATCGAACCGGGAGACTCCGGCGTCCTAGGCTGTAGCCTTGCTCACTAGACCACAGAGCTTCCTGGACAGTTTCTGTTACTTTTTTGAACCACCTCCTTGACCTGAATGTTCCTGCTTTTGGTTTGACCAATCAGATCTGCGTACGCCCTATTTAAGGAAGACCATGTCACTTCCTCCCTTGCCAGATTATTGAGCTATCTCAGCCTTAGTCTTGCTTCAGCCTCTCAGTATTTTGTCTGCTAACCTGCTTGTGTACCGAACTCTGCCTCCATTGACTACTCTCCTGCCTCATCCTGAATCCTTGCACCTGCCATCTCGTGTACCGAACTCTGCCTCCATTTGACTACTCTCCTGCCTTATCCTGAATCCTTGTACCTGCCATCCCGTGTACCCACCCAGGACTGCCTGACTACTCTCTTGCCTTCCTCGTTCTTCGGCACTCATCTACCACGTGCACCTTATCGGGTCCATCGAGCCACCGACATTCCTGTATATCGGATCATTCATCCATTCCGTTTCCGCGCTCCTCTGTTCCTGTGTCGCTGCCATTGGACTCCTTCCCCTCTTCGAGTAACCTCTACAAGCAATTGTGCAGGTAACCTTAACACTGGGAGACCGGATTGCTTTTTTCCAGTGCAGGCAAGCAGAACTCAGACTCCGGATCTGCTACTGGTGAGGACCTGCAGTGTGATGGTTTCTGGCACAAGTCGGCTCCCAGGGAACTTGTGGAACTCTCTAAGGAGAGGTGCGGTTCCCTGCTACAGCCTAATTTTTGCTTTTTAACCTCTATGCCCCCAGGAGTAACATGGAGGAGGACAAGAGGTCGGAAGAAATGGAGGCAGAAAGGCAGACGCCGGTATAGAAGCTTCTGAGGGGGTAAAGTACAATTGTTGGTATAAAGAATACTGATATGTGGTTGTGTATATGCCGTTTTTTTCCTTAGATGGCGCCAAAAAAGGTCATGGCGAAAAAGGAAAAATAAAGAATGTGCCTTATGTAGATGCCCCTTGTCGACTTCCTATCCTAAAAAAATTGTGCCAGCAATGTATCGAGAGGACGCTGGCAGAGGAATCCCCAAGTTTTATGAAGGATATTAGGGCCTAGATTAGATCTGAGGTTAAAGATTCTCTTAAATCATCTAAGAAGTCTAAAAGATCAGAGGAACGGGTGGATTCAGAGTTCGAATCATCCGGTGATAGTGAAGATAAGGACGAAGGGTCCGAGGATTCGTTTTCCTCAGAGGAGGACAGTGAGAAAAAATTCCTATTCCCAGTGGGTGATACGGATAAATTACTTAAAACTATTAGGGCCACTTTAGAATTAGAGGACGTTACAGAAGACAAATCGGTAGTGGAGGCAGTCTTTGAGGGGTTACGCGAGAAGAAGAGAAGATGGTTTCCCTTACACAAAAGTATAACAGCCCTAATAGAAAAGGAGTGGAAAAAAACAGATAGGAAGGCCTTCGTAACAAAAAATTTGAAGAGAAAATATCCCTTTGAGGAAGAAGCCTCTACATCGTGGGATAAAGCACCTAAATTGGACGTAGCACCTAAATTTCTAGAAGGTCCTCCCTGCCGTTCGAGGATATGTTTTTTTTTAAAAGACCCATTAGATAAAAAGATAGATTCCTGTCTTATGAATACATGGGAGGCATCCACTGCATACTTCAGACCTAACATAGCAGCAACAGTTACCGCCAGATCTTTGGCCATTTGGCTTGACAGGCTAGAGGGGCAGATAAAGGATAAATGTCCTAGAGATCAAATTCTGGCCTATTTACCGACCTTACAGAAGGCGGCAGATCTTTTATCTGATGCTTCAGTTGAGGCGGTCAGATTGTCGGCCAGGTCAGCCTCTATTACTAACTCTGCCCGTAGAACCTTATGGATTAAGAACTGGAAAGGAGGAGATATGGCTTCCAAACAGCATTTATGCAGTATTCCCTGCCAGGGACCGTTCCTGTTTGGCCCAGAGCTTGATGCCCTTCTAGAAAAGGCAGCAGACAGGAAAAAGAAATTGCCACAGGAGTCCTCCTTCTCACAGTTTAGGAGTTATAGGCGTCCCTTTCGTAATTCCTCTAGGTTTCAGGGAAAGAGGCAGTCGGGGGATAGAGATCAGTTTCCCAGGGCCAGAGGTTCAGGGAGTAAGGGCTTCATGTTCGGGGGTACTTCCTCCCAAAAAGATAAACTGTCCAAGAAATGACGCCAGGCTGCAGGTAGGAGGAAGGCTACTTTCTCTCTGCCTGGGAAGAGATTGCAGGAAGTTGGGTCAGAGATATTGTGGCAGAGGGCTTAAAATTACAGTTCAAAGGACATTATCCACAAAGGTTTGTGATCACGAGAGAGTCCCCAAACTTGTCAGCAGAAGTAGACCTGCTAATAGACAAAAAAGTGTTGATACCGGTACCAGAAGCGGAGTGGCGGAAGGGCTTCTACTCGACGCTTTTCCTAGTAAAAAAAACAGATGGCTCTTTCCGGACAATTATAAACTTAAGACAGCTGAACAGGTCTTTAGTTGTAAAAAGATTCAAAATGGAGACCATAAAGTCTGCAATTCACCTAGTCTTTCCGGGATGTTTCATGGCAGTATTGGATTATAAGGATGCATACCTGCATATCCCAATGCATCCTTCTTTCCAGAGATTCCTACGAGTAGCAGTAGTAGGGAACGAGAAGACCAGACACCTCCAGTTTCAGGCTATGCCCTTCGGGCTGTCAAGTGCACCAAGGACTTTCACCAAGGTACTGGCGGAAGTAGCCTCATTTATTCGCAAGGAGAGCATTCTTTTCCTGCCCTACCTGGACTATTTCCTGATAATCGCAAATTCCCGGGAGAAGTGTCAGGATTCTATTCGGCGGGTGATGGATAATAAATTTAAAGAAATCCAGAGTAGAGCCCAGCGCAAGCCAGATATTTTTAGGTCTGGACTCCTTACAACAGAGGACTTTTCTTCCATTAGAAAAGATAGAAAAAATGCGAAGCGAAATCCTAAGAACACAGGAAAATCCATGGATGTCTGTCCGGAAGGCAATGTCTCTATTGGGATTAATGACAGCTTGTATCCCAGCAGTTCAGTGGGCTCAATTTCATTCAAGACAGCTTCAAGGAGAAATCTTTGAGAAAACAAGGCGGGAAGGGATAACCTTGGACTCCCAGATGATGCTTTGCAAGAGGACTCTAATCTCCCTCAACTGGTGGTCGGAGGTAAAAAACTTAAACCAGGGTATCCCGTGGAATTACCCAGACCCAGTAGTAATCACGACCGATGCCAGCCCATGAGGGTGGGGGGCGCATTTTTAGGGTCAGTTGAGGCAGGGAAATTAGTCCTTGCTTCAGAAAGATTTCTCCTCCAACAGGAAGAAACTAAGAGCGGTGGTACCAAATCCCGATCTTTGATGAGGGAGATAGAATTTATATTCTCAGAAATGCAGGTTCGGGTAGCACATATATCTGCTCTACATATAAAAGGGAAGGAGAATATTCAGGCCGACTTTTTAAGTCGTCATCGGTTAAGACAGGGAGAGTGGTCCCTGAACCCCTTAGTGTTTGCAAAGATTGTGAAGTTATGGGGAACCCCGGAAATAGATCTATTCGCCACCAGAGAGAACAGGCAGGTGGAGAAGTTTTGCTCCCTCAGCCCTCACGAGTCCCCGTTTGGGGTGGATGCCTTTCTTCTAAAATGGAAGTTTTGTCTGGGGTATGCCTTTCCCCCGCTTCAGCTTATTCCCAGGGTTGTCAGGAAAATAAGAGAAGAAAAATCAGACATGATAGTTATTGCCCCATTTTGGCCAAAGAGGGCATGGTTCTCTCTTCTCAGGTCTATGTCGGTATTGGAACCTTGGGTTCTTCCCGAAATTCCGAATCTCCTGGTGCAGGGCCCAGTAGTGCACCCAGAGGTGGAGTCCTTGCATCTTACGGCATGGAGATTGAAAGGGCACATTTAGTTAACAAAGGGTTTTCTGAAGCTCTAATTTCTACCCTACTTAAAAGCAGGAAAAAAGTGACCAACACAATTTATGCCAGGATTTGGAAAAGATTCCTATCCTTTGCAGGCCTAGAGATGTTTGGCCAGAAAAAAATTCTACTAGACAAGTGTTAGAATTTTTACAGCGAGGACTATCTTTAGGGTTAGCTAAAAGCACACTGAAGGTTCAGGTTTCTGCCCTTTCTGGATTAAGCGGTAGGAGCTATGGATCCCTGGATAGTCAGGTTTTTCAAAGCAGTGGATAGGGTTGCTCCAGTTAAGGGACCTAGATTTCCCCCCTGGGACTTGAATTTAGTATTAAAAGCATTGACCAGTCATCCATTTGAGCCTATCATGGATAGTTCTACCAAAATGCTTACCCTGAAGTTGGTTATCTTAGTAGCCCTCACTTCAGCGCGAAGAATTAGTGAGATTCAGGCCCTGTCCATTAATCCCCCATTTATGACAATTCGTGAGGATAGAGTAGTGATGAGGCCGGACCCTAACTTTATTCCTAAAGTCCCTTCCAAGACAAACAGATTACAGGAGATAGTTCTCCCAGTTTTCTTTCCAGATTCAAAGAATGAAGATGAAGAAAAATGGCACCTTCCAGATGTAAGAAGGTGTCTGATCCAGTACCTAGAAAAGACCAAGGACTGGAGAAAATCATCATTATTTGTCTTGTACGCAGGGGCTAGGAATGGTAATGCTGCCTCAAAGAGTACCATCGCTAGGTGGATTCGAGAGCTAATTTCCTTAGCATACTCTTATTCTGGTTCTTCTCCTCCTCTATCCTTGAAAGCTCACTCTACTAGGGCGGTGTCTACCTCCTAGGCAGAACGGGCCAGTGTGTCGATCGACCAGATCTGCAGAGCTGCCACTTGGGCCGCTCCCTCTACCTTCTATAGGCACTATAGGCTTCAGCTTGACTCTATCTCTGACCTCCTTTTTGGAAGAAAGGTGTTAGAAGCGGTTACCCACCCTTGATTTCTATGTAATCTCTCTCAGTGGTGCTGTCGTGTGGGAGGGGAAAAATTATGATTACACTTACCGGTAATCGGATTTTCCTGACCCCACGACAGCACCCGTCTAATTCCCTCCCTAAGGTGGTGGTACTGTGTGGAGTGCACGTGGTGAGACGCAAAAAAAAAAAAAGTAGTAAGCTGTATTAACCAAAGGGGAGTCCCTCTCATGCTCTGTAAACTCACTGAGGTGGGAGAGTAGCTCCACCTTTTTTATGCTATAGGTTTTCTGTCCATGGAGGCGGAGCCATCTCTCAGTGGTGCTGTCGTGGGGTCAGGAAAATCTTTTTACCGGAAAGTGTAATCATTTTCAAGCCATTCCTTCCATCCAAGCCAGATATGGCATAAAACTTTACAAATTGTGTGAAAGCACAACAGGTTACACTTCTGCATTTCGAGTGTACCAAGGGAGGGACAGCGAATTAAACCCCCAAGGATGCCCAGCTGGTTTAGGAACAAATGCAGTTGTCTGGGAACTAATGGGTCCACTTTTTCAAAAGGGGTACAAATTATTTATAGACAATTACTACACAAGCATTCCCCTTTTCCAGAGCCTGCAAGAAGCAAACACGGGAGCATGTGGCACGTTCAGGAGAAATCGCTGAGGTTTTCCACAATCCCTGCTGGTAAAAAAAACTTACAAAGAGGACAATCTGATGTCCTTCGTAGTGGCAACCTGCTGGCACTACTTTACAAGGACAGAAAATATGTACTTATGCTAAGTACGGTTCACACAGAAGCCACAGTGCCAGTAAGAGAAAGGGGGTCAACCACCGATAAACAAAAACCGAACATGGGGGGCACTGACCTGCCTGATCAGGTACTTAAACCATACAAAGTAATGCGCAAGTCCTATGTCTGGTATAAAAAGTTATCCATCTATTTGCTGCAGATGGCAATGTACAACTCCTATGTGCTGTACAAAGTCTGGGAGAACACAAACATTTTGGTATCAAGAAATAATTATTGAGAAATGAATGTACCCCATTAGAGGCCCCACCTTACCACTGGAAGCAGAAGAAATAAGGAGATTAGTTGAAAGGCACTTTATTGGAGCTATACCCCCAACACTAAACCAAAGACATCCACAACGAGGCATCAGACGAGGCACAAGATACTTTTGCCCTGACTGCCCCTCTCGGCCACCACTGTATATTGGAAACTGTTTTAAAGTGTATCATACACAGGCACACTTAAATTTTCTTGCTGAAGAAAAATATGTATAATATTTCTGTTCTCTTTTTGTATTTTGGTTTACAGGTGAAACTCGAAAAATTTGAATATCGTGCAAAAGTCCATTTATTTCAGTAATGCAAATCAAAAGGAGTTGCATTAATGCAGGTTAAAATTTGAATTTTGTGAAAAGGTTCAATATTCTAGGCTAAAAGTGTCACACTCTAGTCAGCTAATTAATCCATACCCCCTGAGCAAAGGGTACCTCCAAATTGTGACTAAGCTCTAAGCCATAATCATCCAAATTATACCAAATAAAGGCTTGAAATATCTAGCTTTGCATGTAATGAGTCTATCTCATATGTTAGTTTCACCTTTTAAGTTGCATTACTGAAATAAATGAACTTTGCACGATATTCAAATTTTTCGAGTTTCACCTGTACATAGGACTGTAGTAGGATGTATTTATTTTTTGTAGTTTGAGCTAAATCAGCAGCATAGTGAAAAAATGCATTTTTTTTAATGTTTTGTTACATCTTCCAACAAAAGGTGTAAAAAATGGAAAATGTTAATTTTACAATAAACCCCTTGTTTTCAACTTACATTGTCTATTTTACTCAGTAGTGTCCTTTTTTTGTGATTTTTTAACATTTCTACTGCATATGGCCATTGCAAAGACCGCATGCTGGTATCTAAGCTAAAAGGTATGCCTTTACTTCTGGGCACCATAAAGTGCCCTGAGAGTGGGCGACGTACACAATTGGGGTGTCTTTTTTTGCAGGAGTGTTTCCTGCATTGATATTGGGGTGCTTTTTCTTAATAGCTTCCAGCATGTTTGCAGTAATTTGGGCTAAATTAGCAGCAAAGTGAAAAAATTCAGTTTTTTTATTTTTTGTTCCATCTTCCATCATCCAACAAAAAGTGGAAAAAAATGGAAAATGTAAATTTTACAATATACGCCTCGTTGAATACTTTGGTATGTCTATTCTACCCAGTAGTGTCCTTTTTAGGTGATTTTTATTGTTTTGGCTGCATAGGGCCACTGCAAAGACAACATGCTGCTCTCTAATGGCCTATGGAAAAAATGGCACTTTAAAACTGAAAGGTATACCTTTTACAAACCGGATTCCAAAAAAGTTGGGACACTAAACAAATTGTGAATAAAAACTGAATGCAATGATGTGGAGATGGCAAATGTCAATATTTTATTTGTAATAGAACGTAGATGATAGATCAAACGTTTAATCCGAGTAAATGTATCATTTTAAAGGAAAAATACGTTGATTCCAATTTTCACGGTGTCAACAAATCCCAAAAAAGTTGGGACAAGTAGCAATAAGAGGCTGGAAAAAGTAAATTTGAGCATAACGAAGAGCTGGAAGACCAATTAACACTAATTAGGTCAATTGGCAACATGATTGGGTATAAAAAGAGCTTCTCAGAGTGGCAGTGTCTCTCAGAAGCCATGATGGGTAGAGGATCACCAATTCCCACAATGTTGCGCAGAAAGATAGTGGAGCAATATCAGAAAGGTGTTACCCAGCGAAAAATTGCAAAGACTTTGCATCTATCATCATCAACTGTGCATAACATCATCCGAAGATTCAGAGAATCTGGAACAATCTCTGTGCTTAAGGGTCAAGGCCGTAAAACCATACTGGATGCCCGTGATCTCCGGGCCCTTAAACAACACTGCACCACAAACAGTAATGCTACTGTAAGGGAAATCACAGAATGGGCTCAGGAATACTTCCAGAAACCATTGTCAGTGAACACAATCCACCGTGCCATCCGCCGTTGCCAGCTGAAACTCTACAGTGCAAAGAAGAAGCCATTTCTAAGCAAGATCCACAAGCTCAGGTGTTTTCACTGGGCCAGGAATCATTTAAAATGGAGTGTGGCAAAATGGAAGACTGTTCTGTGGTCAGACGAGTCACGATTCGAAGTTCTTTTTGGAAATCTGGGACGCCATGTCATCCGGACCAAAGAGGACAAGGACAACCCAAGTTGTTATCAACGCTCAGTTCAGAAGTATGCATCTCTGATGGTATGGGGTTGCATGAGTGCGTGTGGCATGGGCAGCTTGCATGTCTGGAAAGGCACCATCAATGCAGAAAAATATATTCAGGTTCTAGAACAACATATGCTCCCATCCAGACGTCATCTCTTTCAGGGAAGACCCTGCATTTTTCAACAAGATAATGCCAGACCACATTCTGCATCAATCACAACATCATGGCTGCGTAGGAGAAGGATCCGGGTACTGAAATGGCCAGTCTGCAGTCCAGATCTTTCACCTATAGAGAATATTTGGCGCATCATAAAGAGGAAGGTGCAACAAAGAAGGCCCAAGACGATTGAACAGTTAGAGGCCTGTATTAGACAAGAATGGGAGAGCATTCCTATTTCTAAACTTGAGAAACTGGTCTCCTTGGTCCCCAGACGTCTGTTGAGTGTTGTAAGAAGAAGGGGAGATGCCACACACTGGTGAAAATGGCCTTGTCCCAACTTTTTGGGGATTTGTTGACACCATGAAATTCTGATTCAACATATTTTTCCCTTAAAATGGTACATTTTCTCAGTTTAAACTTTTGTTCCGTGATTTATGTTCTATTCTGAATAAAATATTAGAAGTTGGCACCTCCACATCATTGCATTCAGTTTTTATTCACGATTTGTATAGTGTCCAAACTTTTTTGGAATCCAGTTTGTACTTCTGGGCGCCATAAAGTGCCCTGGGTGTGGGCGACGTACACAATTCAGATATTCTATACGTCCAGATCAGTAAGGTAATATATTTCAGTATCAATATTTGCATTTGTACTACTAATCAAGGGAGTGTAGTGGCCAAATTAATTAATTAGACCGCACCTGGTTTGGCTCACTGTCACTGATGTAAATCCTGCTCACTCATAGGTTGTCAAAGCTGTCATCCCAGCTGGTACCATAAATGCTTGACTGGCCATAAATTTGGCAACCAGGCAGGCTAAGGAAGCATTGCAAATTGGCAGAGACATTCCTGGGAAACCGTCCTGTGGACGAGCATTATCTTGCTGAAAAATGCTTGTTAGAAGCCTGCCATGAAAGGCAACACATGTGCCACAGGATGTCGTGCACATATCACTACCAGGGATGACGATTGTCATATGTGTGGGCAGTGTGTTACCCCTGCTAGTGATACCAGGGGTGACCAACTATCATATGTGTGGGCAGCGTGTGACTCCACAGCAAAGGCAGGACTGAAACACTCACCGAGATGCCTCCATGCTCAAACCCGACTGTCGTCGGATTCATCGTTGAAGAAGATATGGTTTCAGCACATAGCAGTCTGGGTTTTCTTCTGCTAAGTGTCTGGAAATGTTCCGAAAATGTTCAGAGTAACGAACGCAGCACCTGTGTCTGGATGGTGGAAAATTAAAGGGGTTATCCAAGACTATTAAATGCCACCCCCCCCCCCCCCCCATATGCCTGGGCCCCTCACACTGAATATATTTACCTAGCTCTCCGCTCCCTGCGCCGCTCCTGGTCCCCGCACCCCCGCTGCTGCTTCTCCACGTGCACGGATGAAAACATCCTGTGTTGATGCTAGTGAGGCTTGTCGCCGTCCTCGTCTGCCATTGGCTGCTCCACCCCCGACACCGGATGTTTTCATCCGCGCATGGGGAGAAGCTGCAGGGGCGGTGAGGGGACCAGGAGCAGCGATGGGAGCTGGTAGCCAGGTAAGGCTACTTTCACACTAGCGTTCGGAGCGGATCCGTCTGATGTTTCATCAGACGGATCCGCTCCGATAATGCAGACGTTTGCATCCGTTCAGAACGGATCCGTCTGCATTATTACTTAGAAAATTTTCTAAGTCTGAAAGTAGCCTGAGCGGATCCGTTCAGACTTTACATTGAAAGTCAATGGGGAACGGATCCGCTTGAAGATTGAGCCATATAGTGTCATCTTCAAGCGGATTCGTCCCCATTGACTTACATTGTTAGTGTGGACGGATCCGCTCGCCTCCGCACGGCCAGGCGGACACCCGAACGCTGCAAGCAGCGTTCAGGTGTCCGCTCACTGAGCGGAGCGGAGGCTGAACGCTGGCAGGCGGATGCATTCTCAGTGGATCCGCCTCCACTGAGAATGCATTGGGGCCAGACGGATGCGTTCGGGGCCGCTCGTGAGCCCCTTCAAACGGTGCGCACGAGCAGACACCCGAACGCTAGTGTGAAAGTAGCCTAAGTGTATTCAGTGTGAGGGGCCCGGGTGTATGGGGGGTATTTAATAGTCTTGGATAAACCTTTTAAACTGGAAGCTGCTTTTGCTTGTCAGCGGATCAAATGATCCTCTCTAGTGGTGGTCGATAGGTCAAAACAGTTTAGATGTCGGGCAGTTCATTGAACCGACTATCCTGCTTCTCTCAGTCCAGTGATTCACCCTCTTCAAATCTGTCAGCTGGGCAAAATGTCTTTGAATGCATCGTAGAGGCATATCTAGCAGTCATCGATCTCTCACCAAAAGGGTACACTACCCAAAAGTGGTCTCTGAAAGTCTTTTTTATAGGACAGCAGAGGAGGCACTTTTACACCCTGTGTCTAATCAGACCACACCAGTAGTAATTTACATATCTGCCTGAGACATAACTGCATGCAGAGTTTTGCAGCAATCTGACATTTCTATCTTGGTGCGTTATTTTTTCTGTCAATGAGTATATATGGAAATATTCTCCAAATTGTATCTTTACAGCTGTTGCAAAACTACACCTGCCAGTGCTTGCTGGGATTCATACTTAGGCTACTTTCACACCTGCGTTCAGGTGTCCGCTCGTGAGCTCCGTTTGAAGGGGCTCACGAGCGGTCCTGAACGCAGCCGTCCAGCCCTGATGCATTCTCAATGGAGGCGGATCCACTGAGAATGCATCCGCCTGCCAGCGCTCAGCCTCCGCTCAGTGAGCGGACACCTGAACGCTGCTTGCAGCGTTCGGGTGTCCGCCTGGCCGTGCGGAGGCGAGCGGATCCGTCCAGACTTACAATGTAAGTCAATGGGGACGGATCCGCTTGAAGATGACACCATATGGCTCAATCTTCAAGTGGATCCGTTCCCCATTGACTTTCAATGTAAAGTCTGAACGGATCCGCTCAGGCTACTTTCAGACTTAGAAAATTTTCTAAGTTATAATGCAGACGGATCCGTTCTGAACGGATGCAAACGTCTGCATTATAGGAGCGGATCCGTCTGATGAAACATCAGACGGATCCGCTCCGAACTCTAGTGTGAAAGTAGCCTTACACAGCAGCTGGGGAGCCACAAGTTGCAGACCACAGTTATGCAGTATGAAGGTGCTTGTACTGGGTTTCCAGGTCTATGCAAGAGAAACCCAGTTATTTATCTCCGTATTGATCTGCGTACTCTACACAACATGGAAACTAAAAGCAGGAGGACATTACTTATGGAACATGAGATACCTGACTGGAACTGAGTTGTAGAGAAGTGCTGAGATCCCACCACTGCTGGACCACAACAGTACAATAATATAGGGTGTGGAAGGTATGACAGACCTATAGTGTATTTCATTGTCACATTGACATCAGAAGAAATATTATCTATCTTGTCTCGAAGGTCATTAATTCGCCAAGTAAATTCCGAGCAATTAGATTTTTATAGATAAAAACATATTAGAAGTTTGCGAGGTCCAGAAGTGTGGTGGTCAAATTCACGTAACCATTAGAGATAAACGAAAAAGTGGAATATGCACATCTGGCATGAAGGACTAGATTTGACTTTGAGTTATAGATTTGCTTGCACAATATAAGGCTACTTTCACACTCGCGTTTGGTACGGAGCCATCATGGATCTGCACAGACGGATCAGTTCAGATAATACAACCGTCTGCATCCATTCAGAACGGATCCTTTTGTATTATCTGTAACATAGCCAAGACGGATCCGTCTTCAACACCATTGAAAGTCAACGGAGGACTGATCAGTTTTCTATTGTGCCAGATTATGTAATAGAAAACTGATCCGTCCCCATTGACTTACATTGTGTGTCAGAACAGATCCATTTGGCTCTGTTTCGTCAGATGGACACCAAAACGCTGCAAGCAGCTTTTTGGTGTCCGCATCCAAAGCGGAATGGAGACAGAACGGAGGCAAACTGATGCATTCTGAACTGATCCTTTTCCATTCAGAATGCATTAGGGCAAAAGTGAACCGTTTTGGACCGCTTGTGAGAGCACTGAACGGATCTCACAAACGGAAAGCCAAAACACGAGTGTGAAAGTAGCCAAAGCCTGTAGAAGTTCAGTGATGTAAGTGTAGCCATTACAGCTGTTGTGACTAGTAAGAGTCAATGCTTACAGTAGAGGGTGACCTGGTGAAGTAGACACAGGCCATCTTTGTCATTCATTCTGTCCTTTCCACTGAGGACACAGATGAAAGGGCCAGCTGTTCCTCGTGGCTGCTCCTGCTTCCTTAAAGCTAAACTAGGTCATCCCGATAAAGTAGTAATAAAATGTAATAGACACATTTAGCAATGATGAAGGCAAACTGATAGACCCAGCTGTGAAATACCATCTCAAGCAACACGTAGACAGTTTATATCCTCTAAGTCAGAAATAAATTATTGACACAGATTTCTTATCAAAGATTTATTTTATTTATATCTTCATTTGTCTGGATACATCCAAAAATATTCAAGAAACAGTCGCCTAAGTCTGTAAGGAAGAGGAGGAAAAACGGGTCACTCAGACAGCATTGCTGTATAATGTAGACAGCAGAGCGAGGTAACCATTCCATATGGAACATACTGTTGTGGAGAGCCATCTGAAGCAAGAGACAATGAGATCTTGGCTCCCCCTGTAGTGCTGCTGGACAAAACCCAAACCATCGGGAAGATAGTACTGGACTTACAAAAGTTTTACATTGTGATAGGCTTGGTGGATGGAGATGACTTGCACATCTTGGAAGCATTATTCACCCAACTGATAGTAGGCTTTACAGTTCAGGGACTTATTGTGCTTATGTAGAACAATCTAGATCACAGACAAAACTACACAAAACCATAAAATGCCCAGCAAGGAGTAGGGATGACCACTTGTCTCATGGAAAGGCTCTAAGGTGTGACATAAGCACAAGGGAAGGTCTACCTTTTAGTCCACAGCTTCACTTTCAAAGATGATAGCATCTACACAAACCCTATTTGGCATCAGTGAAACTTGTGATTCCACTGCTGGGCCATTTCAGGCAATGACTCAACCGGTCGACTACAATATAAAACTTTTTTACACATATGGCAGAACATGTTTACATATAGTCAATCTTTGCGACACCGAACTATGATTGAACAAGACTGGACAATCTCCTCAATGATGATGACAATCTATAAAGTGCTCCATTTCAACCAATTACTTGCCTTATCCCACTTAAAGTAATAAAGCTAATAAAATTGCAATCAAATAGAAATAGGATTTTATACAGTTGTATGGCATGGAACCTATGGTATTAGATGGACATATATATACCCTGCCTTGTTCCAGGTTCTGTGCCAGTCTTGGATTGCGAAAGCTGCCATTTAAAGTATACGGTACTTAACACCTAAAGTGGAAACAGGAAATTTGTGGGCTGAATAAACTGGATTTTTTTTTTTTTTAGCTATTCAATGCTACCCTTTCAACTTATGCATGTATGAAATGCCCTCAAATAAAGTCAGCATATATATGAGAATATATAGGCTGTGTTCTAATGAGTACAAGCCTATACCACAAAGTAACTGCTGCTATGAATTGTCTTTAACAGGGATGCTCAACCTGCGGCCCTCCAGCTGTTGTAAAACTACAATTCCCACGATGCCCTTCTGTAGGATGATAGCTGTAGGCTGTCAGGGAATGATGGGAGTTGTAGTTTTGCAACAGCTGGAGAGCCACAGGTTGAGCATGGCTGGTCTTTAACATTTGTGCATAGCTTATCCTGGCAATCGAGCAATGAGTCAATACTGTGCAATATAATTTTCTACCATGATAACAGCATGGTGTTAATTACTCAATAACATATCCTAGTATTATTACTAAGTGCCTCTTTGTCTATGCTATATGTTTTACTTATTGCATTGCCCTTCATACAAGAGCGCTCCTAAAACAAGGTTACAATTGTTGCACCTAGTAGGATATCTTTGCTCAGACTTTTTTTTATTTTTTTATTTTTTTGAGCTTTGCTTTATTTTCATCAACTAAAATATACTTATGAACTGTCTGGAGATATGTAGAGGCTGTTTGACAACAGAGGACCCCTTGTCAACCCTATGGGGCATATTCACCGGCAGGTGCCAGCCTTCAGCATTAGGACCAGGATGGAGATGTGTATTTACTGGACAGTGAAGCAGCACCTAAGCATGACGCATTAAAAGTAGGCAGTACTGAACTTCCTTCTGCTACAAGAGTGATTTAAGAAATCAAGCTATATACTAGATAAAAAAAGGAAAAAAAACAATGGTGCTCCAAAAGTAAGACTTCATTCATTCAATGTATAATATACGAAGCATCGCCAACACGAAGACATTGGGATGGGATATAATTTAAGGTGGTGTTAAATAGCGTAACTACTAATATAACTATTTTTATGAATTTTGCTACACGGTGCTCCAAGATTGTCTGTCTTAAAGTGTACCTGTGAAATGATTTCAGCTGTCCTATCAAAGAGCAGAATAAGAAAGAGGGAGAGAAGCTGAGCTCGATAATTTATAGACTTATATCTTTTGTAGTAGGATTTTTGAGTAAAAAGCAGTGTCAATTCTGACAGGACTCCTAAAATACATTGTGAGAGTCCTGATTACCCATGCAAGATGATTGACAGCTTTTCCTGTATCCGTGTATACAATGAAAGCTGTCAATCATTTTGTGTGGGCAGGTCAGCAGGACTCAAAGTCTCTCTTAAGAGTCCTGTCTGGACTTGTTCTGCTTTTTACCCAGAAATCCTGCTCCCAATCCTATAAACCTGTATATCATAGAGTTCAGCTTCTCACAGTCTCATCATATCTTGTTCTTAGATAGCGCAGGAGAAACCACCTCACAAGTTGACTTTAATGCCTACAGATACAATATATGTTTATTCTTCCTTCTAATATATATTTGAAAATCCTTCATTTTCTTACATTTTCTACATTTTCTTATATACAACTCAGCATTTTATATTGCACACGTCTTCAGCTCCGGCCCTGTAACATTTGCAGAATTGTAGGTGGCACCTAAAGAGACTCATTTGTCTTCATTTAGAGATATAAATACTATAACCTATACAACAGCAGCAAACCCAAAAAATGGTAAAACGACTGATCCCTGTGGCATGTGGCATCACCCCTCCCGTTAACTATTTGCAGAGGGAGCCAAATGGCTTTCAGTAAAGCAGCTTATATTATTCTACACAAAAACATCTGGGGTTTCAAATATGCACATTTCTAAAACTAAGTGGGGCCCGTGTTACCCCTGAGATCACTCTGAGGTACACAATGATCAGGGAGGGCAGCAGAGATCTGTCATGCTACGAAAGAACTAGAATGAGCTTTCCAATTCTGGATTTTCCCAGTTCTAGACTGTATATTGGGATCGTTTCATGGATCTGCAACACATTGTGCAGTATTTGTATTTTGTACCATTCTTCTTAACTATTCTCTTGTGTTGGCATGTAATGCCTTCCTTCCTACAGTCCGTTTTGGGTTGGCCATCAAAAATCTTTCCATACAACCACAGGAAGTCCAGGTCTTAGAGCCATAATATGGGTTAACCTGGCTTTATAGTTACTTCACTCCTGGTGATGTTAGACATGAGAAGCTTGGATTTGTTGATATACATCCATCAGAGGCTTTATATCACATCTTATATCATTGTAGAAATGTAGATGGATCATGGTGGAACACGGATCAGGCGTCAGTTTCACTTCTTTTATAGGTCTACGTGAGCTGTAAAATGGCTGCATGAAATGGGATTACTACTAGATCCAATACCATGAGCTCCGTCTTGTTACTTCCTACATTGGTATATACATTGTAATACAGTGTAATGAGAGAGCAAATCTGGACGTTTCTTGAGTCAAGGCATTGTATGCGACTATATCTGGAGCTTTTGGAGCCTGTTTAAGCCAGTGCAGAAGTGTTTTGATCATAATCTACAATGAAACCGTCTATACCATGCATATTGGGCCTCTGTGCTGACATTATGTACTTCTGGCTTCTCACACGTACTTAGTATTTAGTACAGAATTTTTGGACTAAGGGCTCGGCTACATGACGACACTTGTCGCAGCAATGTTGCTCAACATTTTTTGTAATGATAGTCAATGGTGCTGCACTGCAACATACTGGATTTGGATTTTTGTGCAACTGTCGAGTTACAGTCGCAACATGTCGCAGTGCGACACCATTGACTATCATTACAAAAAATGTCATGCAACACATGTCATCGTGTAGCCGTACCCTTTCAAACCTTTTGGATTCCTTTGCACTCACTTCTGGGCACAAGAATATTATCAGGTTCCTCATGCCTGGGAATATGTGAAGAAATCACAGTGTGGACCAATTGGAACTGTGATACTTCATACTTTTGTTCTAGACCTTCCTGGCATATTACACATTAATACTATTAACCTCTGGCTCCAAAATAATGTTATTGCTATAAGTTCCCCATGTGATCACCCTTCTGACCCACCAGGGAGATTTGGGCCTATTTCTCCCAAATAATTGCCTACTGGCCCCAGTGCAGTGGAAGGTAAGGAGACCTCTTCCCCTACCACCATCCATACAAACAGTCTGAAATGGGTAACTATGGCTGTCCATCCTAGTCTGTTAGCGGTATGGCTTGGATAGCTAACTCCAATGTCCGAGATGGTTGATGTGCTTTGGATTATGAGCGAAGCAACAATGATATATATTTTGATGCCTCCTGGGGAGGCAATTTTGCGGTCATTACAGCTTCACCTTTTATATTGTTCTCTTTATAGTCCTGCACGTTACGCCAGGCTAATATGGAGCAAACATAATTGGGGTAGGAGAAGGTCGCAGAATAGGCGGGGGGCTTCGGAAAAGAGCTGGTCCCAGCAGGGGAGTCTGGAAGAGAGCAGCAGCCGTCGCAGGACGAAGAGTGAGAGGGCTTTGAAGCGTGCAGACAGCTGTTGGCGTGAGGGGACTCGGGAGAAAACGGGCGGCCAGAGTCTTGGTCAGTTGTTTATGTAGAGCCAGTCTGGTCTGTAAGAAAGATGAAATATTATTCTTAAATTATTATTATTAGTAGTATTTTGCATCATGTATAACTAGCCTAATATTGCATATAGATTAGATTAGAATATTGTGGTGAAGACAAAGGCATTACTTGGGGGGCACTGGTAAGCAACCACTACTAGACAGCACAACAGAGTTTATTCATACCAAGTAATTATTAAGACCCATAAAAAATATGAGTCTTCTCAGAAAACAACCAGGCTAGTCATGTACTATATGCCAACCACAATGTCATGAGAGAATAGACTGATTCGAAGGAATGATGGTTACGGCAGCAGTGTGGGCACAGACAGCCCTGTGTTGCCTAACAGCTAAATAGTCAGAAAGCAAAAGAGATGTTAAAGGGATTCTGTCACCAGGTTTGACCCCTGTCAGCTAAACATATGCTGATGTTCAGGGCGTCTTCACGATTCCTAATGTGGGCTTATAAATGTAATCTGTGGGCTTATTTAGCTAAAAAACAGCTTTTACTAACCTGTCAGTCAAACAAATAAGGTGCCCAAGGGGATGTTAATGGGTGCAAGATGCCCGCCGCACCCACCGCCGTTCGTGCCCAGCGCCGCCTTTCCGGACTTCTGCGCCGCCTCCTAATCCTCTGTGCCGCCTCTCGCTCTACCTCCCTCCCCCGTCCTCCTGCTGTAAGATCTCGCGCTTGCGCACAGGGCTCTGCCTGATGCGCCCGTGCGGACTTCTCCATTTGGCTTCTTACAGCGAAGTGCGCATGCGCCGGCACTTCGCTCAACCCCTGTATGCGCGAGATCTTACAGCAGGAGGAGGGGGGAGGGAGGGAGAGCGAGAGGCTGCACAGAGGATCAGGAGGCGGCGCAGAAGTCCGGAAAGGCGGCGCTGGGCACGAACGGCGGTGGGTGCGGCGGGCATCTTGCATCCAGTAACATCCCCTTGGGCACCTTATTTGTTTGACTGACAGGTTAGTAATAGCTGTTTTTTAGCTAAATAAGCCCACAGATTACATTTATAAGCCCACATTAGGGATCGTGAAGACGCCCTGAACATCAGCACATGTTTAGCTGACAGGGGTCAAACCTGGTGACAGAATCCCTTTAAGGATGTCCTTCCTCTTGGCTACTTAGGAAATCCTTATGTGTGCCAGTATCTCTGGAGGACTGAAACCATTAACATGGCGGCTTTTTTTTTTTTTTTAAGGTGGTGATGGGTTCCCTTGCCTTAAAAGAGGATTTGCAGTGCAAAGATATTTATGACCTATCCTTAGGATAGGTCATCAATATCAGATCGGTGGGGGTGCGATTCCCGAAACGCCCGTTAATCAGCTGTTCAAAGTGGTAGTGCTGCTCGTGCAAGCACTGCTTTAGCTTCAAAATTACCTGCGCATCGTCCCCATTGTAGAGGCGGAGCAGTGTAATCATAACTGCTTGTTCCATTCAAGTAACAGGACAGGCAGTTGTAATTACAGTGTGCCCAGTTAATTTTAAAGTGGAAGTAGCACTTGCACAAGCTCTGCTACCCATTCAAACAGCTGATTGTCGGGGTGCTAGTAGTCAGACCCCAATGATCTGATATTGATGACCTATGCTGAGTAGTAATGAGCGGCAGGGACTATATTCGAATGTGCGATATTTCACAAATATTTGGGCAAATATTCGTCATATATTCGCAAATTCGAGATTATTTTCTTGATTGCGAAAAATTGGAAATGTAATATTCGCGTAATGCACTCAATATACAGGCGTGGGTCACTTTTGCTACATTTTCCAATCTGCTAGAAGTTTCCTGAGACTGGAGAAAATGGTTGGCATGGCAGAACATTATAAATGGCTTTATATGCAGTTAGAGTGCTCCAATATATTCGCGATTGCGCTAATCGGCACTAATGATGCAAATATTTTGGTTCAATACATGAAACTTCAAATTTTAGCAGGTCTGCATGTATGTATGGACAGCAGAACCTATCACACTACCTAACACACTGCACTGCAACAGCTACACTATATGAGGTGTAAGAAGGTACAAGCAATCATCGTGGATGACTTAGTATGGCTGTATAGCTGATCCGGGACGGCTCTTACTGGGAGTAGTCAAAGTGCTGGGTGGGTGACTACTCCCCATGTTCCAGGCTGGATTTTGCCAGGCCTAAAAACCAGCCATCACTGCCAGGTGAGGAGGATTACCTCAGTCTGACAGTAGAGCCCAGGAGGTGTGTGTGCTGGGATCTGAAGCTTGTGCCGTGCTGGAGGGCTGAGACCCGTCTGTAAGGGAAATGGTCCCCCTAAAAAGCCTGCTATGGACTGCTGGAGGAAGAACTGCCAACAAGTTCATTTTTTCTATGTGGACTTTCCATTGTGTGTGAACTAACACCAAGACTGCAAAGTGACATTTTGTTTTTGCTTTATGTGTGAATAAACATGGAAGTTTGATTTAAGAACTGGTAATTTGCCTCTGTACTGCGTCCGCACACCCTGTCTACCAGAGCGAATCCCCACACAGGATATAACCTACACTGACTACCTCCCACTAACTATCTGTATTTATTTATCTGTATATTCACTATTAATATTCGCGATTCGAATATTTGCGCCCAACACTAATGCTAAGGATAGGTCATTAATATCTGTGCACTGCACAACAACTTTTTCAGTGGCACGGGGGGCATATTTGTTACTGCTGTATAAGCCCACAGTCTACATCAGGCTTAGCCATACTCACCGCCAATGCAGCATTCTTCTGCAACTTGCTAAATGGACTGTATTTAGGTTTTGGAGGTTTTCCAGCCAGTCTGTCTTTATGTCTTCTGCTGCTCATATGCTGATAAAACGTGAGAGAAATTACAAGTAAATAATGGGCACCACCAAGAATCAACTTTTCTTTGTAGCCTCCAATGCCGGAACTAGCACTTTGAATGGAGTCAGAAGCACAGGTAATTTCAAAGTGTGGTGGGCATGCCGGGCAAATGAAAGCTCATCTCTCATTGACTTTAATGAGAGATGAGCTGCAGTAACCCGGCCACCGACACTATCTTTTGAATTGAGCTGTGTTGGTTCCGGCGGCAGAGACGGAAACAGCTGATCGGTGGGGGTGCTGGGTGTTGGACCCCAACAATTTGATATTGATGACCCATTCTGAGGATGTCATTAATATTTAGAACATGGAAAACCCATTTAAAAAGGTTGACTGCTTATGAAAACCCAATTTTAAATAACTCTCAGTGAACAGTGATTCTCCACCTAGCTTGTCAGCCATCATAAAGCCAGACAGAGGTTACAGAAATTCAAGGTAACTGACATGGTTGGATAAAACTAAAGAAGAAAACTAAAGAAAATGCAGCAATGTAACTCAATTTTCTCAGTCAATACATGTGGCTTGTTGCCTAAATTTTGTGATTTGATGTCCACAAGAAACACTGTTGCCCTCACCTGTTTGAGCTGAGTTTCGGAGTTGACATGGATCTCACAAATAGGACAGTGAAAAGCCTTGTTCTGGATACCAATACTGGTCTTGTTGCCAATCCGTTTGGGTTTCCGGGTAGCGCGGCTCAGTGCTTTTCCTCTTCCCCTTCTCGGGTGAGTGCTCTGGCCTTCTAGGATAGATTTGTGCTTTGCACCTTAAAAAAGACAGATATTGTTATATTATCCATGAGAAAAGAAAAACAGCCAAGTGCCGTGCTATAGCTCTGTAACGAAAATCTACAAACGTCTCTATTTTCTGTGGAAAAATGAAGACTATGGACCATATCCCCCCTACAACAGCCTCCACTCTTGTGGGAAGACTTTTCACTAGATCATGGAACAAGGTTTAAAGAGGACCTGTCACCTCAAAATGCTATTGAATCTGCAGGCAGCAAGTTATAGATCAGGAGGAGCAGATTTATATGTAGTTTTGTAGGAAAAGATTCAGTAAAACTTGTAATTTATACATTTATATCTCTGCCTTTCCTGAATTTAAGACAACCCCGTGTACTGACAGCTATCTCTGTATACACACTTGCATTTACAGGAACGTGTGAAGGCAGACCCTGCTTTGTGGACCGCAAACCGTGGCATTGACTTCAATGGGTCTTTGATCTGCAAGATGCTGAGATAGATAGGACATGTCCTATCTTTTGCGGTACCATGGCACATACCAGAAAGAACGTGGAAACACACAGAAGCCCTTTCGTGTACTTCTGCGTCCGTGCCTCTACGCCTCAAAAGATAGAAGATGTCCTATCTTTCACTGCATCTTGCCACGGTGCACATGGCCAGATCCACGGTTTCCCGTCTGCAACTCGAGCACAGCCGTCACATTCATGTTCCTGTGAATGCACCTTTACACAGAGAATGCTATCAATCACTGTCAGAAAAAGCAGAGATGTAAATGTATAAATTACAGGTCTTACTGAATATAATATACTGAAACTATATATCAATCTGCTCAGCTCCTCCTGCTCTATAACATGCTGCCTGCAGAACGTGCTGCATTTTGTGGTGACAAGTCCTCTTTAATTGGATTTGCATCTTTTCAGCCATTAATGGGGTTGGACACTGATGAAGATCTAAAGCATCGGCACAGTCTACTGCTTGAATGGCATGGCTATGGGACAGAATTTTTTGCACCTTCATATGAAAGCGGTAGGACCTCACTCACCGGCATTATGCGCCTCTAGTTGAGATGCTGAGTTCACAGTGACTTTGCATGTGGCACAGTACAAGTGTTCCCTATTCTTACGATCCTTCTCACTGTCCTGTGCTGAAGCACAGCTGTCCTCTGAGCCCTTCTCAGGACTGTATGGCACTTCTTGGGCCAGGGACCCCGTGTCCAATAATTCAGCAGAGCTGTCTGAATTCTCCGGAGAGCTACATTCCTCCTCCGGATCTGCGCTGGCCGGCTCTGGGGTTGGTGTGCGTGGACTGTCTTCTGCTTCAACTTCACTGAGCCTGCCAATTTCATTCTGTGTTTCTAAATCTACAGATAAGACAACACAATAATTATGTAGACACACAATGATAAATGGATAGTGTTCTGGATCCAAAATGTGCCTTTGTCTTGGATGAGCTACAGGAACACTGAAAACAGGAGCTTTGTAAATTATGTGCACACACGTACAGAACCTTTCTACTTTTTTACAGGTTTTCTGTAATGTCAGTCACTTTTTAAAGGACTTGCCATTCATTGTGCCTTAGGCCTCATGCACACGACCGTTGTTGTGTTCCGTGTCCGTTTTTCCATTTTCCGTGATTTTCTGCAGACCCATTGACTTTCAATGGGTCCGTTGAAAACTCGGAAAGTGCTCCGTTTGTCATCCGCGTCCATGATCCGTGTTTCCAGTCCGTCAAAAAAATAGGACCTGTCCTATTTTTTTCACGGACAACGGTTCGCGGACCCATTCAAGTCAATGGGTCCGTGAAAAAACACGGAGGCACACAAGATTGTCATCCGCGTCCGTGATCCGTGTCCGTTTTTTTCCTATCATTTGCAAGGCAAACTTGACTTTTTTTTTTCACTTTTCATGTCTGGTGATCCTCCAAAAATCAAGGAAGACACACGGAAACAAAAACGGAAACGGATAACGGAACCCCATTTTGCGGACCGTGAAAAAATACTGTCATGTGCATGAGGCCTAAAAATGTGAAAACCATTTTCAAACATCTTACTCCTAGACAGTGATATAAACCCTTAAATGGTACAAGCCTAAAGCCCGAGGCTACTCTACTTCCAGATTCTGATGGCAACATGTCCCCTTCTGATTTCTATTAGGCCCACAAGACCTTTTGCGGATTCAAATCATCAGACACATCCATGTCCTCACATATACACACAAGCTATTGGTATGTTTAGTGGTTTGGATCCACACAAGGTCTCCATGATAAAAACATTTTTCAGCAGTGTAGCCTCCGGCTTTTGCCTTGTAATTTCAACTGATTACATCTTAGCTCAGAAGACATTTATAATTTACACAACATGCCTTTTTTTCTTCTAGTAGGACTCATTTAGCACAGTGTTCATTTTACACATTTTCTCTGTGTCTTTTCTATAGAACTTGTGGGGGTTCACCTTTACAAGAGCTTGAATATTGTAACACACCCTCTGGTGCTGTTCTAAACACACCAATTTCTAAAAAATGGAAATGTGGTATATCACATGAACATCAGAGGTCCTGCTACCCACAGCTTGTCCATGTAGGAGACCAAGGCTACATTTTGTTTCCTGTTACCTTTCTTCAGCTGCAACATTTACCAGTTCTGTTATCAAAAGCTGGAGTAGAGAAGGAAATTTATGTAATTTTCTGAAAGCTTTTCTTCATGTAAGCGGACACAATAGGGACTGGATCCCTGCCGGGACAATCAAGCAATTATTTTCACTACCAAGTTCAAAAGCAATTAACAAATTCTTCTCTGGGCTTATCTCCATTCTCCGACATGGGATATGTTAACATCCATGACGGACATCAAAGAGGATTCTCTTCCTTGCATTACCTTAAAGCTTGAAATATTAAGGTTATGGAAGAAAGATCTGGAGATTGGAATTAATGTAACTGTTAAATATTAAGCAATTCTTTATTAAAACTGCACGGCCAGCTACTGCTTATGCTTCAGTGGTTTTGATGCTGCAAGGCTTTTTGGCATTGTGTTTTGTGGACATATATGGACCATTTTTAGGATACCTAGAATGAATATTAGTTACCAGAGTTAATTCAAGCACAGCAATAAAGAAGGCTTATAGGGGTTGTCTGGTTTGGAAGCCCCATTTCAGATTGAAGGAGCTGCTCAGTTTGTGTGCTATGGTGCTTGGACCATAGACTGGTATACAAACCAAGCATGATGGAGCTCATAATAAATGGATGTCCATGGATTTCAGTGCGTAGACATGTTGCCATTAGGGCCCTCCATAGTCACAAGCCAATCTTGATGCATCTTGAGGATTTAGCTAATGGAAGGGAGTAGAACATGAAATAGTACCCTTTATTTGCTAAACAGGTCCTGACTGACTCCAAGGAAGACTTCATCACATACAAACAAGCTGTTCTCAACTTCAAGTCTGCACTCACCTATTCTAAACACGACTACTTCACTACTCTCATATCGTGTCTTTCCATCTAAGCAAAACAATTATTTAACCCCTTCCCAGCCCAGCACCGTACATGTATGGCGCTGGCCGGGTGTTTAAACATGGTACACGCTCACAAAAAACATTGTGAAATTTTCCTAGACTCCAAGACTAATTGATTGGAGTCTATGACAGAAGCAAGCTAATGATCGCATGTTAAAGTTCTCTATGTGTGCTGTCCGCATCTTTTGCGGCCCCATTGAAAATGAATGGATCCGAACCCGTTCCGCAAGATTGTGGACGTGTGAATGGACCCTAATCGTACTAAGCGGGAACCACTTGGAACCAAACCCGAGTTCGGGAAATGTCTTTTTACAGTAGAAATCAATTTATGAAGTTATTACGTGAAGTCTCACGAGACTTCGCAAAGTAATAACTTCAGCTCATCAGAGCCAATACATTATAATACTATATTCTAATAGTATTGAAACAAAGTTTTATGCGAATCGACTTTGGATGTTTCATCCGAAGTTGATTCTCTCATCCCTACTTACCACTATAGTTATTCCTGCCCTAACCCACATCTTCAAACGATTGCTAACCACTGGTGTCTTCCCTTCCTCTTTTAAGCATGCCACCATCACACCCATATTCAAGAAGCCTTTCCTGGACCCATTCTGTCAATCTAGCTATTGTCCCATCTCCCTACTCCCATTTACATCAAAACTCCTAGAAAAACATGTCCATCTCTAACGGTCTTCCCACCTCTCATCCCACTCACTCTTTGATCCACTACAATCTGGCTTCCAACCCAATCACTCTACTGAAACTGCCCTGACCAAAGTTACCAGTGATCTGCTAGCTGCCAAAGCTTAACGTCATTACTCTGTACTCCTTCTTCTCTGGCCCAGATGTCACTTCTATCTAGAATCCCAGCATGTCTCAGCTATATAATCATTCTTCTCCTCCTGCTTCCTAAAACTTAACATGGAAATAAACAGAATTCATCATCTTTTCACCATGTCATTCAGCCCCCCTACTAGACCTATCAATTACAGTTAACAGTCTCACAGGTCCACTGCCTTGGGATAAAATTTGATTCTGCCCTGGCCTTCAAACCACACATCTAAACCCTTACCTCTACCTGCTGCTTTCAACTCAAGAATATCTCTCGTATTCTCTCCTTCCTCACCCCTGAGTGAACTAAAATTCTAGTGCATGCCCTCATAATTTCCACCTGGACTGGTGCAACATCCTTCTTTTGTGGCCTCTCATCTAGCACTCTTACATCCCTCCAATCTATCCTCAACTCTGCTGCCCATTTAATCCACATATTCCCTAGTTTCTCCTCTGCCGCTTCCCTCTACCAATTCCTTCACTGGCTCCCTGTTGCCCAGCAAATTCAGTTCAAGATAACAACATATAAGGCCTTCCACAATCTGTCCCCTCCTTACATCTGTGACCTGCTTTCCCGATACATCCCCACACGTAATCTTCAATCCTCACAAGACCTACCTCTTTGTTCTCCTCTTGTCTGTTGCTGCCACAATCGTCTAAAAGATTTATCTTGTGCATCCTCTGTACTGTGGAACTCAATAACCCAGCACATCAGACTCTCCCCACATCAGACCTTCAAAAGCAACCTGGACATCCACCTCTTCAGGAAAGCCAGATGAACATCTACAGGTAGACAACCCCTTAGATTGATAAATCCCTTAAAGGAGTTGTCCGAGTTATTTTTTTGTTCTTTCTATGTTCCTAACTAAGCAAATGTAACAGCTTTCCAATGAACTCACTTTATCTCCAGTGGCTGGTTTCTCAGATTTCACTGAGGGTCACATGACCTGTGATGTCAGCTTCTCTCCCTGCTCTGATAAAGGTAGTTTATCAAGCCTGTAAACGAGACGTCACTGTGCTGGCCCCCCCCCCCCCCCCCCCCCTTCACTGCCGGCTGTCTGCTCTCTCCTAGGATTCTTAACCCCTTCAGCTGCACATACTAGCTAGCCTCAGCAGTAACAATTCTGGGCACAGGATCTGACAGACTAGAGAGAGCATTGCACAAGAAGGTAGGGGGAAGATCCTGTGTGTATTAGCAGTGTCATTATACAGGTGGGACTTGTAGTCCTACACTTACAAGTTGCTGTTGATTCTCTCAGCAGGCAGACATAGCACTCAGGGCAGCTCTTGTATTCACTCCCTTAGCAGTGTCATTGTACAGCTGGGACTTGTAGTCCTACACATACAACATGCTGCTGAGTTTCCCAGCAGGCAGACATGTCACTCAGGGCAGCTCTTGTATTCACTCCCTTAGCAGTGCAGGGGGAGGGGCAGAGGTTGTTTTTATTGCATGTAAACAAAGGGCCAGAAAAGAACCAGGGAAATGAGGAAATATATATATTTCTTTTGCATAAAACTTGCTTAGCTTAGTTATATATTGCTGCCCATCAGATTTTCAGTGCTATATAATTTTTTTTCAGAACTCGGACAACCCCAGCCAGCAGAATCAATCCTATTAAACCAGGTATGTTTCCTTGGGAACATCACAACCAATTTCAAGGCAGATATCAGTTTAATCAGCAGGATTAACTCTATGAGGTTGCATAGGGTTGATCCTGCTGACAGGTGCTCTGTAAGAAAAAACTAAACCCAAAAACCTTAAATACTTGACATGTAATGTTATGTAGAAGTCAACATGGAGAATGTATTAAAATTCTATTTTATATCTCCTAATGTTTAAGGTGCATTCACAAAACTGTATTGTTGACTTTGTGTAGAATCTATAAAGAGAGCTGATCTGTAGCATTACACAAAATTAGGATAAAGACCCATGACCTTCACACCTCACTGCAAGTGACAATGATCAGTATCGGGTGGCAAAGTTGGGCTATGAGATGCCTGGACCACAGTGGCTCTGCAGGAGGAGTGATTTTACCCACACCTGATATTTACTAGTGCCAAAGAAGGTGACTTGTACTTCTGATGCTATTGCTACTCCAGAAGACAAGGTGTTAGAACTAGGTGTGCATTACATTTACTGTGCCTTATGTGGTCTTCATATATGCTGTCTTTTACCGCACCAGTAGTGGGTGTTCCTGCCTTATTCTTATATTCATATATGCTCTATTGTTATACAGGATCAGAGTAGAGGGAGTAAGTAATGCTTGTCTAATTAAAGGATACCTTTTATTAAAGGTGCTGTGCCATTAGTTTTTTTTTAAATCAGTGGGGTCTCAACATTGGGATCAAACATCTGACGTGTACAATGAGAGGTGTTCTTTAGATTAGCTTCACACTAGTATTACAATCTTCCAGCCACTGTCAGTACAGCCTGCCGAAATCCATCATATCTGGCATATCCAGAAAGGGCTGGAGCACCGCCATGCCCCATTGACTATAATGGGACTTTGTGGGGATCTAGCCTATTTCCGGCATTAGTGCCAGGATTTGACCTTGCAGCGGTTTTTATCACTAATGCCGGAAATAGGCTAGATTCCCGCCAGGTCCCATTACAGTCAATGGGCTCTGGAGGTGCAGGCAGTATCCGGCTATGCCAGATATGATGAACTCCAGCAGGATGTTCCTCTGCGGGAAGATGTGAAACTAGCCTTAAAGAACCCAAAGGACCAGGGCCGGCGCCATAACCCGGCAAACCCGGGCAAGTGCCGGGGCCCAATGCTCCTGGGGGGAAGGGCCACTGAGCTGCTATGAGCACTTCCATCAATGACACTGCTGTCATTTCACTTACAAAGTACCCCTTTGGTGGGCCCTCTGAGTCACATGAGGCCGGATGCTGCAGAGACTCGGACACGCCCCCTCTGCTACACAGAACATGCTGCCTGAGGATAGAGACCAGCAGGGCTGGAGCAGAAGTGTGAACACAGGTGTCAGCGAGTCTGCACTGTGACTGTCTCATTCTCTGTGGGAGAGGAGGGGGGGGGGGGGACTCTTCGATCTGCTGCTGGATGCTGCTTAATTCTATTTAGTTGTTTTACTGTTTCATTAAGCAGTTTGCCTCCATGACACCTGCCCCCCCATATCCTGTCCTATCTCATCCTCATGGAGCCCCTGCTGTCTCCTTTCCTTCCTCATGTATCCAGAGCTCCTGTTCCACCCTCCTATCTCCTATTGCTGCCATGCACAGACCTCCTGCCACTACTTGTTGTATGAATCCCCCTCAGAGCCCCTTCCACCTACTTGCTGTGTCCACCCCTCCTGTCCATCCAGGGTCCCGGCGGTCCCGGGCCCCTGTCTCACTCCTCTGCCTCTCATTATGGTGGCGTCTGAACTGCATTCACCATAAGGACCTTCTAACATCACAGGGTCATGTGACTGTGCCCCCCACCCCGTACTGTGCCCCTTTATACCCTGCATTGTGCCCTCTTACCACACCCTGTGCAGTGCCCCTAGTCATTCCCTGTACTGTGCCCTCTTATACCCTTTTATCCGGCCACTATATGGTGGTTTTATCATTGTATGGCGGTGTTATCACTGTATGGTGGTGGTATCCAATAACTGTATGGCCATAACTGTATTCCCTTTCCTGCCCACACCCCTTTTTTGGACCTGGCATGAGCAGATATGAAAAGATACAGATTGCGGTGCTAAGGACCTTTGCGCCACATCTGTGTCAGAAATACGCCTTACATAGACGTATTACTATATAATAAATGATCCCCTAATTGTATTATTATTCGGGGTAGGGCTAATATCTTTATTGTATATAGATTTTAGTGTATTATACTACGCCCTGTATTTCCCAATAGATAGATGATCCTTGGGAAGCACAGTCCTCATCCCTGACCACCACGACCAGGTAGCGCTCTGTCAGTACATGGCGGCCTTCCCTCTCCGCCACGCTGCTCCGCTGTGTACTGGTGCTTATTCTGACACTAGGGCTGGTTTCACATCCTATTTTTGCCATCCTTTTAATGTATACCAAAAATGTATGTGTTAACAGATGCATCAGACTGAAATCGTACAGTGGCGTCCGTTCAGCATACAGTTCCATTGTAAAAAAAACATATATGTTAACGTATGCATTTTTTTTAATAGACTCCGCAGGATACAAAAACGTGGAGTGCTGCACATTTGTATACAGCAAACCAATAGGAAAAACATGATGCGTACTAAAATGTTCTAGCTACATCACTGCACAGCTCCTTCTCTCCTCCAGGCCCAGCCCAGAATGTCTCACTGCTGCAGCGGGCCTGAGGAGAGAAGGAGCGCAGGGAGCTGCGGTTAGTGAATGACAGGATCACCGGCTCCCCTGCGCTCCAGCAATGATAGGTATGTGAGGGGGCCACTGGGGGGTCATTACACTGTGAGGGCCCCTTACACAATATAATGACCCCCAGTGCCCCCATTCATAATAATGACCCCCAGTGCCCCCTCCATACAGTATAACCCCCAGTGTGAGGGCGGCTGGGGGTCATTATTCTTAAGGGGGGGGGGGGGGGTGACTGGGGGTCATTATTCTGAATGGAGGGTCACTGTGGGGTCATTATACTGTGAGGGCCCTTTACATAGTATAATGACCCCAAGTGTCCCCAATTTAGTATAATGATCCCCAATGACCCTCTATTCAGTATAATGACCCCCAGAGCCCCCATTAAATATAATTACCCCCAGTGACCACCATACAGTATAATGTCCCCCAGTGCCCCCTCCATACAGTATTCCCACAGTGTGGGGGCTACTGGGGGTCATTATTCTGAATGGGGGGCGACTGGGGGTTATTATTCTGAATGGGGGGCCACTGTGGGGTCATTATGCTGTGTATGGGGCCACTGGGGGTCATTATACTGTGTGACGGGCCACTAGTGGTCATTATACTGTATAGGGGCCACTGCGGGTCATTATACCGTGCGGGACCCACAGGGGGACATGTAAATGTAAAAGAATGCCTCAAGGGGGCCCACTGGGATTTATCGCCCAAGGGCCCACATGAACCTGGAGCCGGCCCTGCATGGGCAAAGTCCTCAAAAATAAAAATATAGCCACAAAATGGGATATTTTTAAAAGCATCCTAAAATCTAATTGTGAGAGGTACATATCTTATGGGAATAAAAGGTTAAGAAACAAGAAAAAACCAATGTGGATAAATAGAACTGTAAAGAAAGCAATAAATGACAAAAAGAAAGCATTTAAATCACTAAAACAGGAGGGTAGCGAGGAAGCACTGAAAAACTATAAGGAGAAAAATAGAATATGCAAAAAACTAATAAAAGCAGCCAGACTAGAGACCGAGAGATTAATTGCCAAAGAGAGCAAAACCCTAAAATGTTTTTCAATTATATAAATGGTAAAAAGTATAAATCTGAAGGTGTCAGCCCTTTATAGGCTGGTAAGTTTAACATCTGTCGTGGGTAAACTGTTTAAAGGTTTTCTAAGAGATGCTATCTTGGAGTACCTCAATGAGAATAAGCAAATAACGCCATATCAGCATGGCTTCATGAGGGATCAGTCATGTCAAACTAATTTAATCAGTTTCTAAGAGGAGGTAAGTTCTAGACTTGACAGCGGCGAATCAATGGATGTCGTATATCTTGACTTCTCCAAAGCATTTGACACTGTACCGCATAAAAGGTTAGTATATAAAATGAGAATGCTTGGACTGGGAGAAAACGTCTGTATGTGGGTAAGTAACTGGCTCAGTGATAGAAAACAGAGGGTGGTTATTAACGGTACACACTCAGATTGGGCCACTGTCACTAGTGGGGTACCTCAGGGGTCAGTATTGGGCCCTATTCTCTTCAATATACACTGCCTGTCCAAAAAAAAAATCGTCACCAAAAAGAAAAGGTTACACACTCTAATATTTAGTTGGACCGCCTTTAGCTTCGATTACGGCACGCATTCGTTCGCTGTGGCATTGTTTCGATAAGCTTCTGCAATGTCACAGGATTTATTTCCATCAAGTGTTGCATTAATTTTTCACCAAGATCTTGCATTGATAATGGTAGAGTCTGACTGCTGCGCAAAGCCTTCTCCAGCACATCCCAAAGATTCTCAATAGGGTTAAGGTCTGGACTCTGTGGTGTAAAATACATGTGTGAAAATGATGTCTCATTCTCCCTAAACCACTCTTTCACAATTTGAGCCCGATGAATACTGGCATTGTCATCTTGGAATATGCCCGTGCCATCAGGGAAGAAAAAATCCATTGATGGAATAACCTGGTCATTCAGTATGTTCATGTAGTCAGCTGACCTCATTCTTGGAGCACATACTGTTGCTGAACCTAGACCTGACCAACTGCAGCAACCCCAGATCATAGCACTGCCCCCACAGGCTGG
Source organism: Bufo bufo (assembly GCF_905171765.1). Classification (NCBI taxonomy): domain Eukaryota; kingdom Metazoa; phylum Chordata; class Amphibia; order Anura; family Bufonidae; genus Bufo; species Bufo bufo. The sequence continues at coordinate 311,917,083 of NC_053394.1, forward strand.
TACAGTAGGCACTAGGCATGATGGGTGCATCACTTCATCTGCCTCTCTTCTTACCCTGATGCGCCCATCACTCTGGAACAGGGTAAAACTGGACTCATCAGACAACATGACCTTCTTCCATTGCTCCAGAGTCCAATCTTTATGCTCCCTAGCAAATTGAAGCCTTTTTTTCTGTTTTGCCTAAATGATTAGTGGTTTTCTTACGGCTACACAGCTGTTCAGTCCCAATCCCTTGAGTTCCCTTCGCATTGTGCGTGTGGAAATGCTTGATTTCTACTGTTGTTTTTCTTCGATTTGATTTTACCAAACGTTTAAGTGATCGCCAATCACGATCATTCAGTATTTTTTTCCTGACACATTTCTTCCTCGAATACGATGGGTCCCCACTATCCTTCCAGTTTTTAATAATGCGTTGGACAGTTCTTAACCCAATTTTAGTAGTTTCTGCAATCTCCTTAGATGTTTTCTCTGCTTGATGCATGCCAATGATTTGACCCTTCTCAAACAGACTAGCATCTTTTCCACGACCACAAGATGTGTCTTTTGACATGGTTGTTTAAGAAATGAGAAGCAACTCATTGCACCAGTTGGGGTTAAATAACTTATTGCCAGCTGAAATATAATCGCCCATGCAGTAATTATCCAATAAGAGGCTCATAACTATTTGCTTAGGTAAATCCAGGTGGTGACTTTTTTTTTGGACAGACAGTGTATTTATTAATGATCTTGTTGAAGGCTTGCACAGTAAAATATACATTTTTGCATATGACACTAAACTGTGTAAGTAATTGACACCGAAGAGGACAGTATACTACTACAGATGGATCTGGACAGATTGGAGGCTTGGGCAGATAAGTGGCAGATAAGGTTTAACACTGACAAATGTAAGGTTATGCATATGGGAAGGAATAATGCAAGTCACCCGTACATACTAAATGGTAAAACACTGGGTAACACTGACATGGAAAAGACCTAGGAATTTTTGTGAACAGCAAACTAAGCTGTAAAAAACAGTGCCAGACAGCTGCTGTCAAGGCCAATAAGATCATGGGTTGCATCAAAAGGGGCATAGATGCCCATGGTGAGAACATAGTCCTACCACTTTACAAATCACTAGTCAGACCACACATGAAGTACGGTGTACAGTTCTGGGCTCCTGTGAACAAGGCAGACATAGCAGAGGTGGAGAGGGTACAGAGGAGGGCAACTAAAGTAATAACTGGAATGGGGGGACTACAGTACCCTGAAAGATTATCAACATTAGGGTTATTCACTTTAGAAAAAAGACGACTGAGGGGAGATCTAATAACTATGTATAAATATATCAGGGGTCAGGACAGAAATCTCTCCCATCATCTATTTATCCCCAGGACTGTGACGAGGGGACATCCTCTGCGCCTCCAGGAAAGAAGGTTTGTACACAAACATAGAAAAGGATTCTTTACGGTAAGAGCAGTGAGACTATGGAACTCTCTGCCTGAGGAGGTGGTGATGGTGAGTTCACTAAAAGAGTTCAAGAGGGGCCTGGATGTATTTCTGTATGTAATAATATTACAGGCTATAGCTACTAGAGATGGGTCGTTGATCCAGGGAGTTATTCTGATTGCCTGATTGGAGTCGGGAAGGAATTTTTTTCCCCTTAAGTGGGGAAATTTGGCTTGTACCTCACAGTTTTTTTTTTGCCTTCCTCTGGATCAACTTGCAGGATAACAGGCCGAACTGGATGGACAAATGTCTTTTTTCGGCCTTATAAACTATGTTACTATGTCAATTAGTAATTTGGTTTTGGAGGTTAAAGAGGACCTTTCACCGATTATTACACTATGAACTAACTATACAGACATGTAGAGCGGCGCCCGGGGATCTCACTGCACTTACTATTATCCCCGGGCGCCGCTCCGTTCTCCTGCTATGCCCTCCGGTATCTCCGCTCACTAAGTTATAGTAGGCGGAGATTCCAGTCACTAAGTTATGGTAGGCGGAGTAGGTTATTTTCTCCCAGGCTGTGAGCTCTGCAATGCGATTGGCCAGCGCTACAGAAGAACAAGGGCAGACTCCGCCTACCATAACTTAGGGAATGGAGATACCGGAGGACATAGCAGGAGAACGGAGCGGCGCCCGGGGATAATAGTAAGTGCAGTGAGATCCCCGGGCGCCGCTCTACATGTCTGTATAGTTAGTTCATAGTGTAATAATCGGTGAAAGGTCCTCTTTAAGATGGAGACACCCTTCAAGTTCCTTCTCTAGATGCTTTGTCCCAATCAGATTAAGGGCTCATACACACAAATGTGTGCAGCACCGTCCGTGTGGCTGGCACAGACGGATGCAGATTAGGTCTGTGATCCGTCAGCACCGCGAAAAATAGATCATGTTCTATTTTTTGTGGTGCGGAGACACGGACAGAAAACCCACGGAAGCACTTCAAGTGAATGGGTCTGCATCAGTGATGCGGTGCACAATCGGCCGATGCCTGTATGTTGCCGTCCCGCTGTTTGCGGTCCACAATACGGGCATCGGCCACAACGGTCGTGTGGATGAGCCCTAAGGGCCTCTTTCTCACATCAGTGAATCACGGAGAGCAGTTGTGCCCATTGATTTTTATGTGTGTGTTCTCACATAAGTGGTTTTCCAATGATCGTGGATCAGTGGAAAAACCACAGAGACATGCACTACTTTGGTCCATGATGAGGACCAAACACGCCCATTAAAGTCTATGGGTCCAGGAAAACCACTGACAGAAAACAGATGGCATCAGTGTTCTTTCAGTGATTTTCACGATCCATTGGTAGGAGATGCCCTGGAAACTGATTTTCAGTCTAGCAGTGAACATGGAATATGGATGACAAATGTCCTAAACACAGATTCTTCACAGATAAACCGTCTCGCCATGGATGTCAGCACGAACATGGATGTGTGAAAGACGCCTAAGCAAGATATCTTCATACATTTTCAGTACACTCTTTTAATACCAGCCAATACTGGGAATGTATGTGAGTGGCAACAAAAGAAAGGCACATTTAAAGCAAAATGGAGAAAATAGAAAAGGTAAGCCATTTACACTGGTCGCTTCCAGTGGTAGTCAAATTTCAGTATTATCCATCATCAATCAAAAAATGCAAAAGAAGAACACAAAAGAAAATCTTACTTTCAGCCAGAGAGTCTGTGCTTCTCTTGGTGTCCACTGGGGGCAGTGATGCCCTTTCTCGACTAGCATGCTGCTTGTGCTTGTGCCGCGCATTCTCTAAGGCTCGGAGCTTGCGTGCATGCTTGTGACCCTTGTAATGAGCTTCAGCTTGGTTCTGCGGCACAGAAGATCAGAGAGACATGGTGATTATTGGCTGTCACTTGAATTATCCTCTTTAGAACATCTGCTTAGTAGGAACATTTCATAGGGTTCTCCTTGGGAGAGTGAAGTATTTTTACAAATAAAAATCCTGGCTGCAGTGGAATCACCACACAATGTTAGGTAACCTGTAGGTCTCAAGAACCTCTACTAAATCCATAGGGTCTATGAACACTTGATGGTTACTATATTTTCCTATTTTGAAAGCAAAGTCCGAAGACACTTTTTAGGTTATACGATTGGGTAGGTCGCCCGGGCTCCATTTATACACATGAATACATACATTACCAGGTTGTGGTCTAGGTAGGTTTGTGTAGATACAATGATAAACAGTTTATTGGTGTCCGTACACGTTATTCTAAGGGCTCATTCACACAACATGGGCGCCAGTCGTGTGAAGTCTGTGCTGCGGTGCAAACCCATTGACTTGAATGGGTCCATGATCAGCAAGATACGGCAAAAGATAGGATAAGTCCTATCTTTTGCCATATGTTGCGGATCATGGACCCATTCAAGTCAACGGTCCGCAACACGGGCACGACGACCATACGGTCGTGTGAATGACCTGTCACGTTGATAAAAAAGGGACAATCTTTTAGTGAAAGTTACCAAGTGATCAATTCTTGAATGACTTTAACAGCCAAAATGGACTAAAATGTGCCTGGGAAATTATCGTTAACCAGACCATTGTTTGTTCAACCATCAACCTTCTATCAAATTTGTATGGCCATCATAAGACGCAGTTCATAGATTTATCATTCCTGGGAATTGTAAAAGGTTGCCACTGAGCCTAAGGGGGAGGTTTATAAATACTTGTCTAAAGGAAAACCGGCCTAGTTGCCCACAGCCACCAATCAGATTCCACCTTTCATTTACCAAAGGAGCTCTGAAAAATGAAAGGAGGAATCTGATTGGTTGCTAGGGGCAACTAAGCCAGTTCTACTTTACACCAGTTTTGATAAATCTCCCCCTATGGCTCAAGTTATTCATCATTTATCATAGGTTACTGCACAAATAGCACAGTTATTGCGGACACCAATTGATAACAGCATATCTCAATTAAAGGGGTTGTCCCACCAAAAAATCTGCAAACATATTTTAAATCTGTAACCCGGATCTCCATAGTGTAGCCAATGAGTGATTGAATAAAATGTTCTTGTCCTTATTTCTCTGTCCACCTGGCTGAGGTGGTTGCAAATACTGAGGTGGTCGAAATGCCATCCTTCACCTGCCACCAGTCAGAAGAAGCTGTAACAGTGAGAAAGTACACCCCCCACCCTCAGAAAGTACATAGATCTCTGGATCCATGTAAGGTACAGGGCTGGTTCTAGCTTTGTTAGAAAGAGACTGTCGTGTACTATATGATTTGTTGATGAGTGATTTAGATTTTTACATAAATCATGGGATAAATCTTTAAAAGAAGACAAGTACTTGTTCTAAAGACCCCGAGCCCTGGGTGCAGCCTAGGCAGGGGCTCCGAGACTCTAGTTTTAAATGCTAGCATGATGTTAGAAAAAGACGTTACTTCCTTCCAGAAACAGCGCCACTCTTGTCAATGGGCTGTGTCTGGCATTGCAGTTGAGCCTCATTCATATAAATGGGGCTTAGCTAAAATACCAGACGCACATGTATGAGAGTGGTGCTGTTTCTGGAAGAAAGCAGCCTGCTTTTCTAACCTCCTACTACCCTTTAGTATGGATGGAATAAAATGTGAGAGGAGCTGTAATCTGATCAACTTTAAAACTATTAAACTAATTAGAGTGCAAAAAAAAAAGTGAGGAAAGAACTTGAAATAATTTAAAATCACATTATACACTGCTTATATCCAGGGGTTATGGCCACCGCTGCAGTGCAGATACATGCATGCTTATTCGTGCTCCCACGTTACAGGCCACCATAGTTGCCAGCGCTTTTTCCTATAGTATACAAGCACGGCCACTGCTGCTGGATTGCAGGGTGGTTGTAACTAGAGATGAGCGAATTTCATATTTTGAAATTCGTTCACGCTTCGTTTACTGGTAAAAGGTGAATTGCATTATGGATTCTGTTACCACGGACCATAACACAATTCTATGACGGAATGCCTTTTAGAGGCATTCCGTTATTCATTCCGTCATAATAGAAGTCTATGGGCTGCAAAACGGATCCGTCCCATTTCCGTTATGCAGAGAAGTCCTCTCCTGCATAACGGAAACGGGACTGGAGTGGTATAAAAAAATCTGGAGTGGCTCAAAGCACAGAACACAAACTTCATTGAACAAACTGAAAAGTGGAGTTATAGACCAGAAAGCTGGGGAAATAAAAGGGTTATGCAATAATGTGGGGGGGATGGGGGGGCACACCTCCCCATTTGGCCAGACCTGTAAAGGGAAGATTACTTACCTGCTCCTTCTCCCCTAGGCCTGCAATGCTCTACTTGGCTCCCTGGTTTGACACCATCTGCAGCCAATCACTGGCCGTGGTGCAGGGGTCTGGCTCATTCTTGGGCAACCCCTTTAAGTTTCTCCTTGAGGAGACAGCCAAGTTGGCGTAGGGAATCTTATAAGCCAGGCATTGCTTTCTTGGAAAAGGGGAATGTAAATAAGCTCTTATCCTGGACTGGAAAGCTGGTACACAATGAACCAAAATCACCCAGGAGATGAATATGTAACTGTTGTTGTGGACATTGGTGATGAACCCTTATATCCTTAGATGTATTACCATAAGATATTAAAAGTAGCTACTAATATTCTTATCTCAACAGGAAGAATCCCATCATCCTAGACATCCTGGATGACAAGCAGGTGCTTCCACAAATGCCATTTTCTAAATTGAAATAGGAGAGCCCCGCGAAAGACACACAGATGTTGTAACATTATCTACTACAGCAAGAACTAACCACGGGAAGGTGGGGGAATTACACAGCCGAGCATGATGGAAATTTGTACATCCAGTCAACTGCATGGGGGGCTCCATGCCGGCTGACGATCCATTTGCATTCAGAGGACATTATTGTTGGGATAATGAGGTGCATACTGATGGCAAGCCTGCAAGATGCTGATAAGACTCTGGCACAATGAGAGACGGGAGGGGGAAATTCGCAGCTGAGCGGAGACTGACAATGCAGTAGAGAACAGCCAGCCTGGCAGTCCTGTGCTCTGCAGCATGCCTTCTTTAGCCCCTTTTTCTTAACCCATGATAGATGGATAAAATGGAGAGTCGGGCAAAAATGATTCTGAAATAAGAGAAACTTGGAGTCTGATCATCAAATAGTAACAAGGACAAATTTGTTTTATAAAATCAGACAATAAACAGTCACAAAACTAAAATACGAAATATCTAGCCGCCATTTATAAACGTGGACCTCTTGCGTTAAATCCTAAAAGCACAAGGTCTCATCAGAGTCTCTCAGAAGTGCAGCCTCAAACTCTGGGCCAGTAACATTAAGCAATTGTACTGCAGTATAGAAGATATGCTTCATGTACCCTGGAGAGCTTTTATCATTTTTCTTTCTTGTAGGTAACTATAACATTTCAGACAGTACTACAAATCCCAGTGCTTTACTAGCAACACCAATCCGCTCCTGATCCTATCCTGAGTGATGCTCTTGTCCAGATCACAAGGCAGTAGAAATGATTCAACCTATTAAGGCTACGTTCAAATAAAAATCTGTTGTGGATTCACTATGGAATTTGCGCTAAAATCCACAGCAGAATTGCAAAGGGCGAAATCTGCCGCAAAAATCTGATATATATATATATGTCACGAACCAGCGGGTGTGAACCCACTGTGCCACGTGTCCTACCTCCTCTAAGGGCGTTGTCTAAGTGAACCCCTCAATCTTCACAGTACCCCTGATGGTGGGGATAGACTTTACTGAGGGGAACACCAGGTCGCTACCTGTTGAGGAGGATAGGCACACGAGGCAGCTGGTCCAGGACTACCAGGAAGTACCTGAGAATGGTACCAGAGGTACAGGCATTGTCATCAGGCTGAGTCGTTACCAGAAGCAACAGTGCAGGACCGAAGGATGAGGCAGAGGCAAAGTCAGACAGGCAATAGGTCAAGGCAGGCAGCACAGGTACAGGTCAGGCAATCCGGATCGGCAACAGGAGAGTCAAGGCAAGCAGGCAGGGATCAAACAGGTAGCAGAGTCCAGGAACACAAGTACGAGTCAGGAACACAAGCGGATATCAGGTACCTTAGCAGGACACAAGGACCTTGACACTGAGACATCTAGGAAGGGGGCTGAGCCACCTATATATGTGCAGGAGGGCTAGGATTGCTTGGTGAGGTCACATGATCCAATCCATGAAACACAGGAAGTGACGCGCGCCGGCCCTGAAGAAAATGCTGCAGGAAACAAGCAGCAAGCATGCTGTGGCCAGGGCTGAAAGGAAACACTCGCAGCAGATCACAGCTGAACACGGCGCTCTGGACTGCGGGGGTAAGCAGGGGAACAGCGGTGCACAGAACCCGCTGTTAAAATATATATATATATATATATATACTGAATATATATACAAACTCAACAATGAAACTGCAACATCAAGAAAAATAAGCCATAAGGTTTGTAAATTGAGGAAATAGCAGGTGTCACTAAGATCTGCAGATAATGACCTTTTCAAGCATGTAGTTCCAATCTGTGGCACGTGGAAAGGGCACAAAATCCAGATTGAAAGAAAAGTTTTTTAGCCACATGAAACCTCAAAAATTGGATCAAGTCGTGTGGGATGATTGTGCGATGCCTCCTGTTCAACGATGTGCCAGTTATCCTCACTTGTCTCAAAATGAGAAGGACAGAATCCTTAAATTGAGAGACCTTGGTTTATCACTCTGGCAGATCACTACATACCTAGGCTGAGATGTCAGCACTGTTCAACGTCGCATGTCCTGGTGGTCGGGAGAACAATGATAAACTGGAATGACAGCAAGAGGCGCACAGAGTGGCATATAGTGGTCTATTCTGTACTGCAAGTGAAAGTGGATGTCACATCCCAAGCCTAGAGCGACAAACAGTGTCTAAACACACCATCAGAAGGAGTTGGCACAAAATTGGGTTATAAGCCAGACATCCAGCTACTGGTATTCCATAGACCTCACACCACCACTCTCACAAGCTATCATGGTGCACAGCAAAGTGGCAATGGAGGTTGGAATGGAGGTCTATAGTCTTCAGCGATTAATCCTACTTTTCTCTAAGATCTGTCCAAAGGACATTCTTCTAGAAGCTTTGTGGCTTGTCAATATGCATTTTATCACATTCCAGTCTCAATTTTTTATCATTTGCTTTCAACAGTGGTTTCCTCCTCAGTCATCTTCCATTCCAAATTCCACTTTGGCTAAGACAGTGGCGGATGGTGTGATCTGGCACTGATGTACCTTGACTTTGGAGTTTACCTCTAATCTCTTTGAACTTTGTACTGGGCTCTTTGGTTACCATTCATATTATACATCTCTTCAATTTGTCATCAATTGTCCTCTTGTGGCCACATCCAGGGAGGTTGGCTACAGCCCTGTAGTCCTTAAACTTCTGATTAATATGTGCAACTGTAGTAACAGGAACATCAAGCTGAGATTGTCTTGTAGCCTTTATCTTTAACATGTTTGTCTATAATTTTCTTCCTAATCTTTTGAGACAACTCACTCCTTAGCTTTCTTTAATCCATGTTCAGTATTGTACCCACCATGATTCCAAACAGCAACGTACCTGTCCAGGATCCAAAAATGCGCTCTGAAGTTGAGGTTCGGCCAAGCCGTGTGAAACACGATACCTCCTGTGACATGCTGTCTAAGCCACGCCCCCTAGTAATGCAAGCAGCCATAGTATTGCGAGCGTCCATAGTTATGGAGCACTCGCTTTGTTTTCCCCATAGCGCATGCTCGCTGGGGGAAGATTTAGTTTAGATGTGTTTGATTATTGCAGGTGGAATGACTACTCAGCCTGCCCATCACAAGGTAACTGGTATTCTGGTCCAATGGGGCACTGAGTCCCTAGACCTATCGGTTCTGATCCAGGGACTCGGCACTCTATTTAAATCCCCTGCTGGCAATACACCCTTGCCAGTTATAGGCTTTACTCCCTTGCTGTGCTACCGGTTCCGTTCTGTGCGTATTGGATTGCTATTTGTTTTGACATCAGCTTGCCTTTGACCACTCTCTTCCTTGTGATTTGGCTGCCGTCTGGTTCTGACTTTGGCTTGACTATTCTGACTACCCTCTGTTTTCTTATTTGGTACTCTGTTATCTGCCTGGTTCCGACCCATTCCCGTACTACCACGTTTTTGTGTTTTCTTGTTTCTTTGTGTGTTGTCTTGCACTTAGCAGAACAGGGACTATCGACCAGTTAGGGACTTGCCGCTTAGGGCTTGCACTGCAAGTAGGCAGGGAAAGCAGGCTGGGTTCCAGTCAGGGATCACTGTCTGTGTGTTTCCTGCCTACTGTGCTGACACACAGTGGGGGATAGTTATCAAAACTGGTGTAAAGTAGAAATGGGTTTAGTTGCCCATAGCAACCAATCAGATTCCACCTTTCATTTAACAAAGGAGCTTTGAATAATGAAAGGATTGATCTGATTGTTTGCTATGGGCAACTAAGCCAGTTTTCCTCTACACAGGTAAGCCAGTTTACCTTTTTGATAAATGTCCCCAGTGACTAATTTTTACTCTTTAAACACGCAGACTGATTGATTACAAGACATGCGATGCTAATTCAAAGACACACCTAAGTTTAACATGTCCCTATGGTCAAATTTTTTTCAATCTTTTCTAGGGTACCATCATTATTGTCTAGGCCAGTTTCATGAGTTTGTTATATAAATTATTCTTTTGAACCACAAAAGCAAAGTCTGATTTTCATTAGTTGATTTTCAGTATTTTTATTTATTTATTATAACTTTTGTCAGTTTGAAGTTATTTCAGTGGCCATTGTGGGTTTTCCTTTCTTTAACAGAAGGCTACCATCAATTTTGTCCACGTGTGTAGATAGATAGATATGATCCAGATAGACAGATATGAGATAGATAATAGATAGATAGCTGATCGATTTACATATTAATAATCGGGAACTAACATTCCTATGAACATTAGGCTGATCACTGACATGTATAAAAATTGACTTTATGGTCCTAGAGGATATCCTCAAATTATCTAACATTCAGATTTGCCCCATTCAGAAAAATGATCCGAATATCTTAATATGAGAAACGCTAATTTATCTAAGACCCTGCGCAGGTAAAAAATGTTCTCAGTTTTGCTTTGCCCAATACATTCTCAGAGCAGAGACTGTTTCTATGTTTTTTTGCACCTGGTCACATCCATGGAAATCTGATGTATGGGGTGTCAGCCACATTGTCGTACACTGCACTGAACAAGATGGCCAGCAAGCGACACTTTATGCTTTGATCAGTCCTCTATTGCTTTTAACCCTCAAAGCAGAGTGTGCCTTTCCCTGAAAACAACAAAAGCAAATGCCAGAGGGAAGAAGAGACATAGCTCATCTCTGCGGGAGAGGTAGCCTGCGGATAGACATCAAATCAGCATGTTGATTGGAGACCACAGGGAGCCAGGTTTCACACTGGGACAGGAGGAAAATACCACCGACCATGGCTCTGAGCACAACGCTGAACATGGATAATCTGATGCCGCAAAGGCATCTTCACTGCAAGGAAATCTATGAAAGGCTCAGGCTGGCATCATGTGGAGGTGATCAGTCTGCACTACTCTGCTCATCATCATACACGTGGTATATATTTATGAAATCGACTTTGTTAGGGTACTTTCACACGTAGGTTTTTACAGACGTTTTTCAGCACTTTTGTATTTTGGCATCTTTTTTTAGGTAAAAACACCAGCTCCAGATGTTAGCTGAAAGTATATAGTAAATAAAAAATAAAAAACACGACACACAAAAATGTTTTATTTTTTTTGTTCCTGGCTTTTTTGTTTTTTAGGTGCGATTTTTTGTCTTTCTGGCTTCTTTTCAACTCTTGGTGTTTTTTAAGGCATTTAGGCCTCTTTCACACGGGCGTCATGGATTTGGGCCGGATAAGATGCGGGTGCGTCGCGGGAAAATGCACGATTTTTCCGCGTGACTTCAAAACATTTTAATGCGTTTTGCACGCGCGTGAGAAAAATCGGCATGTTTGGTACCCAAATCCGAACTTCTTCACAGAAGTTAAGGTTTGGGTTAGGAGCAAAAGGACCTGTGGTGACGTCACTGCGCTCATGGTGATGGATTATGTGATGGACCATGTGATGAGCGCAGTCACGTCCCCACAGTTAAATAATTTTTTATTTTTTTTTAACCCCCCCCAGCCCTATTTTACTAAGCATTCTGTATGAAGAATGCTATTATTTTCCATTATAACCATGTTATAAGGGATAATAATAATGATCGGGTCCCCATCCCGATCATCTCCTAGCAACCATGCATGAAAATCGCACCGCATCCGCACTTGCTTGCGAATGCTTGCGATTTTCAAGCAGCCCCATTCACTTCTATGGGGCCTGCGTTGCGTGAAAAACGCACAAAATAGAGCATATTTGGATTTTCAAGCAACGCACAAGTGATGCATGAAAATCACCGCTCATGTGCACAGCCCCATAGAAATTAATGGGTCCAGATTCAGTGCGGGTGGAATGTGTTCACCTCACGCATTGCACCCGCGCGGAAATCTCGCCCGTGTGAAAAAGGCCTTAGGAGTGTGAAAAATGAAAGAGAAAAATAGCATTTATTAAGACTGACGTTTTAATAACCGCTATAGCAGGCGATGGATCCGCCGAAGTTATGAAGAGGCGCCGGCCTCTCCATAACTTCGATGCATCCAGCGCCAGTTCTAAATGTAAAACAGCTTCCTTCCTAGACCATTTCTAAGCCTAAAACAGGTGTAGAAAATGATAAATGAGATACGATTCACGCCCACTTTTTAGACCTGTCGTGAGTGGGGAAAAGTCACAGATTGCGGCGCAAATAACCTACTCTGCAATCTGCACCAGAAATACACCTAATATAGATGGATTTCTGCATAGCAAATCACTCCCACTGTGCTTATTTGGGCATTTTTTTTTACAAACTCTTGTCTATGGGCTCTTCGGGTGCTTTTACAACACTATAAAATGTATGCGTTTTAACAAGCTTGTACAAGCTTTTTTTGGGGGGGGGGGGGGCGGGGGGTCACCTTTTTTTTAGGAATAATTTTCCTATAGAGAAGTCTACGGGAAAATTCCTGCAAAAAACACCATTTAGGCTACTTTCACACTTGCGGCAGAGGAATCCGGCAGGCAGTTCCGTCACCAAAACGTATGCCAACTGATTGCATTTTAAGACGGATCAGGATTTGGATTCAGTCTTAAAAGTGTATTTGAAGAACGGATCCATCTGTCCGTTTGTCATACGGACAAACTGATCTGTTTTGATTTTTTTTCACATTTTTACCGGTCTGCGCACATTCCTATGGAAAAAAAATGCCGGATCCGGCATTCAGGCAAGTCTTCAATTTTTTGGGGCCGGAGATAAAACCGTAGCATGCTGCGGTTTTATCTTTTGCCTGAACAGTCAAAAAGACTGAACTGAAGACATCCTGATGCATCCTGAACGGATTACTCTCCATTCAGAATCCATGGGGATAAAACTGATCAGTTCTTTTCTGGTATAGAGCCCCTAGGACGGAACTCTATGCCGGAAAAGAAAAACGCAAGTGTGAAAGTAGCCTTACATGCTGCGATTTAGAAAATAAACAAAAACGCCAAGAACCTGTCTTAAAACAAGACTACAAAAATATGCAGTGTTTGTAAGGCTATTTATAAATTCCTATTGGCCAACAAGAAACATCAACATCTGGGCGCAGCATTTAAAAAAAAAAACTATGTGTGCGATCACACTAACGCCTGGACCTTTGATGCCAACTTCATTTCTTCATTTCTCTATTATTACAAACAGAGGTCAGCCAACATTGGTGAGATGCACAATGTAATATTATAAGGTTGATACTGGACTAGCACATCCATACCATTAATATGTTTAATCCTATTCATAATCTACAGATCTAACGCTAAATAGACAAATAAGGGACACTGCTTCATCCAGACGTCTCTGCAGGAGTCTAATGATTTCTGCTCTACTAATAGCTTTTAACAGTTTGCAATCTAAGACCAAATAAGAAGCAGCTTGAATAGTAAATGCCTATAGGTTTGGCAGCTCGATCAATGATCCACTGCCATCAATACCAATCCTCTGCCATGACTAGTAATATAGAATAAGTATTTCCTATTACGCTAGATGAAAGTCACGTGATCCAGGTAAATCCGAGACATCGCTCCAACTCCCGCGAGATCTCGGGTAAGTTGGCTCGAGGAGTACGTAGCGAGACGCCGGCTCTGTCCCGCGCCCCGCCCGGCCCTCGCCAAACTAAATAGAGGCACGAAAGAATAAAAGGAAGGTAAGAGGAATCAACTCATATGAGACTGTAAATTACTGGCACAAGAGTGACTACAGCTGAAAAAACGCAACACACGATTCGCCATAACATCCACTAACAGTCTTCCTACAGAGACATAAGGAACTTAACTATATGTGTAACACCGTATAAAGTAAAAACCTACTTCCGGCGGTTGCTAGTAAACCAGAGAGCAGACTGGACACTTTTTCCAATTATTTGTGAATTTTATTTTATTTTATGCTATATAAAAATTTGATTTTATGATGTTTAATTAAACTGTTTTACTACTAAGACCAAATGTAGAGTGCTCACCCATTGCTTTGGTTCTTCTTACAATATTCACAATTAGAGGGTGGGTGTCCCTCTATACTGGGGTTTGCAGCACCATATCCATAATTCGCCCAGAGTGAGCCACCGTTTTCAAGTTGTAACTTTTATATCATAAAATGTACTTGCTCTATGATCACGTGTACTTCATACATACTGTATTACCTCCAAGGAATAGAAACCTGATATATAGTACATATCAAAGATTGGAGCCTTGATTATTAAACTGGACTGCTGTAGATTGGCCCTAAATAGTCAGTATAACCAGATGATGATATATAGTAGTCAGTATAACCAGATGATGATATACTAGTAGTCAGTATAATCAAATGATGATATATAGTAGTAGTCAGTATAACTAGATCATGATTTACTAGTAGTCATTATAACCACATAATATACTAGCCGTTAGTTACATAGTTGATACGGTTGAAAAAAGCCATAAGTCCATCCACCTAGTTTCCCCTTTTCAGTTTGGGAGGGCTTTGAGGGGGAGGAGTGTCATGGCTGTTTCTCGGTCTGGTTGTTGTGCGCCGTGACACGTTAGTCGTCCATGCTGGTTGCCATTGGCAACGTGTTGTTTTGCAGCATGTTTGTGTTTTGCCCCTTCCTCCGGGTTCCTTCCCTGTCTGGTGCTGGAGGGGTTAACTACCTGGAGGGGTGTGGTCACTTGGTGTTTATATTGCCCTTGGCTTGTAGGCTGGAGTCTGTTGTCCTCTAGCCTCTTTTGGTGCTGGAGCCTTGCTCCTGTCCTGGGTGTTCCCTCTGCCCAGTCCTTGAGGGCCACCAAGTGGGACATCGATGTCTCTCCTATGTCTTCCCGTTTTCTCCTTCCCTTCACTATCCGTTTGGTGGTATCGTGTTGTTTATGTATGGGTGGGTGTTGTGATGTCGACTTTGGTGTTCGGTGGGGAGTTTCCCCCACTCCCCACCGTGACATTCAACCAAGGGATTTGTGGGGACGCGAATCCCAGAAGGAAGTGAGATTTCTACACGTTTTCATAAGCATTAATGTTGTTTACTTTTAAAAATTCATCTAAACCTTTTTTTAAACTGTCTACTGTTCCTGCTGTGACCACGTCCTGAGGAAGTCTATTCCACAGATTCACAGTTCTTACAGTAAAGAAGCTTTGACGCTTCGGGAGACTGAACTTTTTCTTCTCCATTCTTTTAATCTTTCTTCATAACTAAGACCCTCCATACCCCTTATCAGTTTAGTCACTCTCCTCTGTACTTTTTCCAACTGCAGTGCGTCCTTTCTATGGACTGGTGCCCAGAACTGAACTGCATATTCCAGATGAGGCCGCACCAACGCTTTGTAAAGTGGTAATATTACATCCCTGCCCCGCGAGTCCATGCCTCGTTTAATGCATGACAATATTCTGGTGACCTTAGAAGCAGCTGATTGACATTGTATGCTGTTATTCAATCTATGATTTACAAGGACACCCAAATCCTTCTCTATAAGTGACTCCCCCAGTGTTACATCACCTAGGACATATGAAGCACGGAGATTATTACTACCAAGATGCATAACTTTACATTTATCAACATTGAGCCTCATTTGCCAAGTTGATGCCCAATCACTCAGAGTGTTCAAGTCAGCTTGTAGTTTATGGACATCTTCCATAGACCGTACAGTACTACATAGCTTAGTGTCATCTGCAAAAATAGAAATGGTGCTATTAATCATGTCCTCAATATCATTAATAAATAAATTAAATAATAGAGGGCCCAGCACTGAACCTTGGGGTACACCACTTATAACCATTCTGAATAGGAATCATTGACCACAACTCTCTGGACACGGTCCTTCAACCAGTTTTCAATCCAATTACAAACAATACTTTCCAAGCCTATAGACCTTACCTTACCTATTAAACATCTATGAGGGACAGTATCAAAAACCTTTGCAAAATCCAGAAACACTACATCTACAGACGCCCCTCTGTCCAAGCTACTACTCACCTCCTCATAAAAACAAATCAGGTTAGTCTGAAAACATCTGTCCTTGGTAAACCCATGCTGGTTATCACTTATAATATTTACAGTCACATACTCCTGTATATAGTCTCTTAAGAGTCCTTCAAACATTTTTCCCACAACAAAAATTACAATAACTGGTCTATAATTACCTGTGAAGGACCTAGATCCTTTTTTGAATATGGGCACCACATTTGCCTTGCGCCAATCACTTGGCACTGTACCAGTCCCTAGAGAATCTTTAAAAATTATAAACAGGGGCATAGCAATGACTGAACTGAGCTCTTTAAAGAGGACCTTTCACCTGTATAAACTATGTTAACTGAGTATGCTGCCATATAGAGCGGCGCCCGGGGATCTCACTGCACTTACTATTATCCCCGGGCGCCGCTCCGTTCTCCCGTTATAGGCTCCGGTACCTTTGCTTCTTAAGTTATAGTAGGCGGGTCTTCCCTTGTCCTGTGGGCGTCTCCTTCTCCTAGGCTGCAGCGCTGGCCAATCGCAGCGCACAGCTCACAGCCTGGGAGGTTTTTTTCTCCCAGGCTGTGAGCTGTGCGCTGCGATTGGCCAGCGCTGCAGCCTAGGAGAAGGAGACGCCCACAGGACAAGGGAAGACCCGCCTACTATAACTTAAGAAGCAAAGGTACCGGAGCCTATAACGGGAGAACGGAGCGGCGCCCAGGGATAATAGTAAGTGCAGTGAGATCCCCGGGCGCCGCTTAATATGGCAGCATACTCAGTTAACATAGTTTATACAGGTGAAAGGTCCTCTTTAAGCACTCTTGGGTGTAATCCATCTGGACCCAGAGCCTTGTTCACATTTACCTTATTTAACTTCTCTTGGACCATATCTACAGTTAGCCAATTGAGTGTATTACTGTATGTACTAACAGCCCCGGCGCCACAGATATCAGCTCCTTTCTCTTCTTTTGTATATAAAGAGCTAAAAAAAACTATTTAGTAACTCTGCCTTTTCCTTATCTTCAGTGACTACTCCCCCCCACCCACACACACCTTTACCATTATTAGGTGACCGACCTGATCGGACCTTGTTTTTTTTTTAGCATTTATATATTTAAAGGATTTTTTGGGATTTGTTTTGCTCTCTTTTGCCACCTGCTGTTTGTTTTGTATTTTTGCTAATTTTATCTCCTTTTTACAGATTTTAAGCCCTTTGTAATGTTCAAACGCTACAGCTGACCCCTCAGATTTGTATTTTTTAAATGCCCTTATTTTGTATTTTATTGCCCTTTTTACAGTAGCTGTAAACCATGGGGGGTTTAATTTTAGCCGTTTATACTTGTTACCTAAAGTAATAATTTTTTTAGTGCAATTACTCAATGTGGATTTAAAGCTCTCCCATTTATCCTCAGTATTATTATTATGTGACAGTAGCTGCTCCCAGTCTATGCCCCGAAATGCCCTCAACCCAGGGAAATTAGCCTTTTTAGAATTCAGTGTCTTTGCTCTGCCTGACAGAGTTTGCTTCTTATAGTTTAGCGGGAATATAATTATATTGTGGTCACTATTACCTAGTGTTTCTCGAACAGTAACATTACCAACAAGCTCTGCATCATTAGAAATGACCAGATCCAACAGAGCATCGCCCCTAGTGGGAGCTTCTACAAACTGGCCCATAAAGTGGTCCTGCAGGAAGTTGAGGAATTTTCTCCCCTTTGCGGTTGAGGCAGAATCATGACCCTAGTCAATGTCTGGGAAGTTAAAATCTCCCATTATGACCACTGTACCAGCCTATGCCGCCCGCTCTATTTGGTTATACAGTTGCGTTTCTATCTCCTCTGTGATGTTAGGAGGTCTATAGATTACACCAAGTATTATTTTTTCAGTGTTTATATCCCTTTGAACTTCCACCCATAAGGTTTCCACATCCTCACCATCCTCACCCACAATTGCCTCTTTCACACTTGTCTTCAGATCACTCCTCACATACAGGCACACGCCACCATCTCCTTTTCTATTGACCCGGTCTTTACTAAACAGTGTAAAACCCTCAATATTAACAGCCCAGTCATGCGAAGAGTCCAACCATGTCTCAGCCACACCAACTACATCTATGTGTTCTTCTAGTACCATAGCCTCCAGCTCCCCCATTTGCTAGCTAGACTTCTGGCATTTGTGAAAATACATTTTAAATTACTATTACCTGTAAAGTGAATATCTGGCATTTTTGGGTTACCTTGGTTGATGTTTGTATGTAACAGGTTCTTGTTACCAGCAGATCTATTTTTCATTGGTGTATAGTTCTGCCAAGTCTTCTCCCTACTTTCCTCACTAACCCCGGCCCCCACTAAATTCCCACTTTCCCCTCTTATATCCCACTCTCTATCTACACTATCCCCTTATTAGTATGACCCCCCCCCCCCCCCCCCCACCCTCCCCTAGATCTTAGTTTAAAAGCTCCTCCAGCCATCTAACCATTTTTTCCCCCAGAGCAGTTGCATCCACCCCATTAAGGTGCAGCCCGTCCCTACTGTAGAGCCTGTAACCGACAGAGAAGTCGGCCCAGTTCTCCATGAACCCAAACCCTTCCTTCCTGCACCAGCTTCTGAGCCACTTATCTAACTCCCTAAGCTCCTGTTGTCTCTCTGGTGACGCTCGTGGCAATGGTAGTATTTCTGAAAACCTTGGAGGTCCTGGATTTGAGCTTGTCTCCTAGTTCCCTAAAATTATTTTTAAGGACCTTCCATCTCCCCTGACTCTGTTATTGGTGCCAATGTGTACCATGACCGCCGGGTCTTCCCCTGCCGCACCCAGCAATCTGTCAATCCGATCCGCAATATGCCGTACCCGAGCACCCGGAAGATGACACACTGTTCGGCATTCACGCTCCCGGCAACAGATGACCCTGTCTGTCCTCCTAATAATAGACTCCCCTACCACCAGCATCTGTCTGACCTTTGCTGCACTCCTTTTCCCATCCTTCCTGCAGGGGGCATCCTCCTGGTTGCTAGGAGAAACGCCCTGCGCCAGTGTTGCTGGCCCTGGGCTTTCCTCCCTAATATCAGCCAAACAGGCATATTTACTAGGGCGTTCCTGCTCAGGACTAGACTCCCTGGCACTTTTCCCTCTACCCCTATTTCCTACATGAACCCAATGCTGACCTGATAGTCCTGATCTTGCCCTCCTCCTCCCACCTCCATTTCCCTGACCCCAGTCAGTGCCTGCACAGTGAGGTCTAAGCCTCTCTTTAGGTCTGCAATGCCCTAAGTATTTCAAGCTGCTTAGGGCTCCTTCACACTTGCGTTGTCCGGATCCGTCGTGCACTCTATTTGCCGGAAGTGCCCGCCGGATCCGTAACACCGCAAGTGAACTGAAAGCATTTGAAGACGGATCCGTCTTCAAAATGCATTCAGTGTTACTATGGCACCCAGAACGCTATTAAAGTCCTGGCTGCCATAGTAGTAGTGGGGAGCGGGGGAGCGGGGGAGCAGTATACTTACAGTCCGTGCGGCTCCCGGGGCGCTCCAGAATGACGTCAGAGCGCCCCATGCGCATGGATCACATGATCCATGCGATCACGTCATCCATGCGTGTGGGGCGCCCTGACGTCACTCTGAAGCGCCCTGGGAGCCGCACGGACTGTAAGTATACTGCTCCCCCGCTCCCCACTACTACTATGGCAGCCAGGACTTTAATAGCGTCCTGGGTGCCATAGTAAGCATTCAGAAAAAGCTAAACGTCGGATCCGGTAATGCGCCAAAACGACGTTTAGCTTAAGGCCGGATCCGGATTAATGCCTTTCAATGGGCATTAATTCCAGATCCGGCCTTGCGGCAAGTGTTCCGGATTTTTGACCGGAGCAAAAAGCGCAGCATGCTGCAGTATTTTCTCTGGCCAAAAAACGTTCCGTTCCGGAACTGAAGACATCCTGATGCATCCTGAACGGATTTCTCTCCATTCAGAATGCATGGGGATAATCCTGATCAGGATTCTTCCGGCATAGAGCCCCGGCGACGGAACTCTATGCCGGAACACAACAACGCAAGTGTGAAAGAGCCCTTAGGGTACTTTCACACTAGCATTTTTCTTTTCCGGCACTGAGTTCCGTCAGAAGGGCTTAGGCCTCTTTCACACTTGCGTTGTTGGGATCCGGCATGCACGTCCGTTGCTGGAGGTGCCTGCCGGATCCGGAAAAACGCAAGTGTACTGAAAGCATTTGAAGACGGAACCGTCTTCCAAATGCTTTCAGTGTTACTATGGCACCCAGGACGCTATTAAAGTCCTGGTTGCCATAGTAGGAGCGGGGAGCGGGGGAGCGGTATACTTACAGTCCGTGCGGCTCCCGGGGCGCTCCAGAATGACGTCAGAGCGCCCCATGCGCATGGATGACGTGATCCATGCGATCACGTGATCCATGCGCTTGGGGCGCCCTGACGTCACTCTGAAGCGCCCGGGGAGCCGCACGGACGGTAAGTACACTGCTCCCCCGCTCCCCGCTACACTTACCATGGCTGTCAGGACTTTAGCGTCCCGGCAGCCATGGTAACCACTCTGAAAAAGCTAAATGTTGGCTCCGGCAATGCGCCGAAACGACGTTTAGCTTAAGGCCGGATCCGGATCAATGCCTTTCAATGGGCATTAATTCCGGATCCGGCCTTGCGGCAAGTGTTCCGGATTTTTGGCCGGAGCAAAAAGCGCAGCATGCTGCGGTATTTTCTCCGGCCAACAAACGTTCCGTTCCGGAACTGAAGACATCCTGATGCATCCTGAACGGATTACTCTCCATTCAGAATGCATTAGGATAATCCTGATCAGGATTCTTCCGGCATAGAGCCCCGACGACGGAACTCTATGCCGGAAGACAATAACGCAGGTGTGAAAGAGCCCTTAATGCCGGAAAAGAACTGATCAGGTATATCCCCATGCATTCTGAATGGAGAGCATTCCGTTCAGGATGCATCAGGATGTCTTCAGTTCAGTCATTTTGACTGATCAGGCAAAAGACAAAACCGCAGCATGCTACGGTTTTATCTCCAGCCCAAAAAACTGAAGACTTGCCTAAATGCCGGATATGGCATTTTTTTCCATAGGAATGTATTAGTGCCGGATCCGTTTTGCCGGATGACACCGGAAAGACGGATCCGGCATTTCAATGCATTTTTCTGACTGATCAGTCTTACAAATGCCATCAGTTGGCGATGGAACTGCTTGCTGGATCACTCTGCCGCAAGTGTGAAAATAGCCTTATTTAGATCCAAGATCTGGGCTTCCAAATATACAACATGATTGCATCTAGTGCAAATGTATTCACCCTCGAATGACTATTCAAGGCACGCATAAATTGCACAGAACACACACTTAGTGGTATTGCCCATGGAGCACATGTTTAAATGGGGATGAACAGTAAAGAAGGAAAACTGTAAATATGAGTTAGAATTAGACCCTGTCTGCTGCAGTTGGAGGACTAGCTAGAATCAAGCCAACAACACACAAGGAAAATCTATCAAACCTTATTTTCTTGCTCCTTGTCTTAAACTCTGGTTCTTTAAACTCCACTTATTCACAAGCCCACTTAATACAGCAAGCCCAGGTACAGCGAGTATAACCAGATAATGATATACTAGTAGTCAGTAGTCAGCACACATGTGGATAACATACAAACTCCATACAGATGTCACTATTAGTCAGATTTGCATAATCCCTATAAGTCCTGCTTTCCATAACCACCTGATAATAATCTGGGAAGTCTGATGGTCTGGTACCTAAGTGACAGCAAAGGCCACCTATTGGCCTGTGCACCAGTTTCTATATAGAATATGTGGGCTTTGCTCATGGATCAGGACTAGGCTGTTTTGTGGGTTTGTAGACACATGGCTCCTTAGGAAGAAGAGAAAGTATCCATAGCCATATGGCAGATGACAATAATACATATTCCATATGGTTCTAACCTCATTTAAACATTTGCTGTACAGTATATTTCACGGAAGCCGTGCATTTAGAGAACTAAATGTAATTTATGGAAGTAGTGAGGATGTAGAACTCAATCTTGTTAGTAAAACATAAAATACATCATATACAGGAAGTGACTGCTCATAGCAATAGCTGACTTGAGTTAAATGGGGGAAAAACTCTACCTTAGGTATATTAAGTTCTTACCAGTGAGTTGAACCTGAGATGGCAAATATTGCAGGATATAAAAGGTTTTCTTTTTGGAGGTGAAGGGCCACCAAAGGTATGATTAATGACTGCTTTCTGCACTGGATCCATCTGCAAAGAGAAATAATCCAACATCTTCATTACAATAAATCAACACTTTTCAAGGATTCTGTGCATTTAGTTATGAGACATGTACACAACCTATAAACCATCTTCAATGTATTATCGGTATTCCTTGTATTACTGGTTTCTTCCAACCTGATGTTGTGGCCATCATTAATATTACTGATAGTGGTAATATTAACTCCACTTAAACCCTATAGTTATGAATCTATAATGAGCTCTCAATCTACTCCCCCAATGTAATTTCCCCACACATGTACTTGCTAGGCCCATAATCCAATGATCATATCAGTGTGATTTTAGAGATTCAGAGGAAACCAGCATCTGAAGAAACCCATGAGGAGAACATACAAACTCTATGTAGATGCTGCTCTTGGTTAGATGATTATTCCTTCAGAATCAGCACATTTGTCCATGGACTGTGTCTGGTACTGCAGCTTATCCCTTGTCAAGTGATTAAGGATGAGCTACAGTACCAGTGCCATAGAGCCAGACCATGTAGCTGATATAGGACCACTGAATAAAAGGAGCCCAATCCTTACTGTTCCCATCCCCTTTGCTATTAGGCGTTGAGAACTGGCACAGGACTCCTCTCTGAAGAGCAACTGCATCATTAGCACACATGGTTGAAGAATGAACCCAAGGGTCATGAAAAAGAGGTAAACGGAAAAAACACCAGGTACTTCTACAATGGGTGGAAAAACCCATTTTTGCTAGGGATCTTGCTAGGGGTCCTCTCTTCCTTGTATGCCTCTGATGTAGGATACAACCCACAGACTCGAGTAGGCATGTTTCTGAAATAAGCTGATCCTTTATCTAATACCATAAAATATCCAATAGGCAACAAGAGCAGCTGTCCCTCTTGTGTCCAAGGAAAGCTCTGTAGCGCTAGTAGTATATACAAAGACAAACAATTAAATTATTTTTCTCTGTATTAACTTAAAGGCTATGGACACCTTTGGGGGTATTTTTTATTATTGCATTTTATTTGTCTTGGGTTAAAAATAATTTTTGCAGTAGGTATTTATTTAAAATGTTCAACTATTTGTCCTCTGCAGACTGTTCTTTCTGCTTCTCACTGAAATCCTTCAGAGAGCTGCTCTGATGGCTCAATCTGTGGCCCTTATCTCTGCTCTCTTGACAGCTCATCAACATTTATTTAAAGGTAACCTGTCATCAATTTTATTCTGACATCACTGAAGGCAGCATAAATTAATGACAGAAATTATGATTTCAGCTGTGTGTCATTCATGAGCTAAAAGTAAGTGGTTTCTGAGAACCAACATCATAATCATTGCAGCACAGGCCTTGCAAAGAGTCAAATCTACTTGAGAAGAGTCATGGTTAGTCATAATCTCCTGCACTCTCACCCATTTGCTGATGATTGAGTTCAGTTCTCTCCTAGAGGAAAAGGGAGAAGACTAGGTAGAAGACTGTCAGTCATCAGCAGGTGGGCAGGGAGAGCAGGACATCATGAATAACCATGAGTCTTCTCAGGTGGCCGTGACGCTTTTCCAGGCCCAGTCATTGCAATTGTGATGTTGGTTCTCGGCAACCACTTACTTTTTACTTATAAATGACAGACCGCTGAAATCAACTCACCTGTCTCTACTTTATTCTGCCATTAGTATAGGCAGCATAAAGTTGATGACAGGTTCCCTTTAAGCTAAATTATGATCAAACTGATTTGAATTTAGCTAAGGGTAGGTTCACATCACTCTTTCACTTTCTGTTCTTCTGATCTGTCAGAAGAACAGAAAAGAAAATGCATCTGTTTTAGCCATTTCCATCTGAGATCCGTTATTTTAGGCTCCAAAATGAGCATAACAGATGTTCAAAATAAAGGATCCGTGTTTTTTTTTTATTGTTTTCTGTTCTTCTGACGTACCAGAAGATTGGAAAACGAAATTGTGAAGAATACCTTCCATTAAATGAGTGTTTTTGAGCTGTCAGGAGACCGGAGATAGGGTTACAGATCTACTCATCACAGCAGGCTCTCAGATGGATTTCAGTGAAAAGCAACAATCTGTAGAGTCAGCAAAACCTAAAGGCTATAGAAGACAAACTGCTGAACATTTTAAATAAAGACTAATTAGAGTGGGGCTTCCGGTTCCGGCGCCGACATGACTGGTCGCATGTGAGAGGAGCTCCGTCTCTGCAGCTCAGCGACTACATTCTCCCAGTCACACCAGCTGCCTGATATCCGCTGGCAGTTGGGACAATCTACTTCACAGCTCACCGGGCGGTTTATGGACCGGTACCTAATCTTCATGGGGAGCAAATCAAAGAAAAATCTGGCCAAACCAGAAAAGGCGCCAACTGAACCTAAAATGGCAACCCGCCAGAATGAGCCTGCAGTTCATTCCCTGCCGAACGACTCACCCCAGCGGCCCCCGGTTCCCGCCGAGGAGGAAGATTTTCCCTCAGTGGATTACAAACAACTAGCGCTGGAAGTGGCGGCTCGGATATCACCGGACTTACAAGAAGCTCTCTCTTCTACGGTGGCACAATCTCTTGCGACGATACAAACAGAGGTTACGCAACATGGGGCCCGCCTGGAGGAACTAGAGACCAGGATGTCGGATATTGAGGCTGACAATGAAATGCTAAAAAATCATCTAACCCAGGTGGTGTCGGAAAATACAAAGTTATGGAGTAAAGTAGACGACCTGGAAAATCGCTCCAGAAGGAGCAATCTCCGCCTGATAGGCCTGTCCGAGAACATTCCAGCACGGGAGCTCATCGCCATATGTGAGTCCGAACTGCCGGGGGTGTTGGGGCTAGGGGCCAAATGTAAGGTGGAAAGGGCCCATCGGGTGGGCCAAAACATGCAACCTGATGATACTACTAGGCCCCGGGGATCACGCCTGAATCAAACGCGAGGAAGCAGACCCCGCCAAGTTATAGTTAAGTATCTGGACTATGCTGATAAGACTGCTTTACTCCGGGCATACAAGCAGCAAGGCGGAGGGGTGCTGTTACGAGGGCAACGCGTACTTATCTTTGGGGACTATTCTGCTGATGTCGCCAGGCGCAGAAGAGCTTTTGCCCCTATTTGCTCTGCACTATTCAAAGCCCAGATCCGCTTTTCTCTATTATACCCGGCAATCCTAAAGGTGCAGCAACCGGACGGGTCTGGGGAAACCTTCGACTCACCTACAGAAGCAAGTCGGCGTCTAAAGATCAACGTGATGGAGCGAACCCCATTACCAGCGATTACGTACCGCAGCAGTACAGTCAACGCGCCGGCATCACCTGAGATGGAGTCATTAAGAGAGCCAAGAGGAGCCACAGGTCCACCTGCTTGGAAGGGGCGCACCCCAGCCGTTACCCAGAAAGAGGCCGGATGAGGGACATTCGCTATCGTGGGGTGAAGATGAGTAGTAATAATACTTGATATGTTCCTACTGAAGTTTGGAGCAGTTATTTTATCTTTATCTTATTCTACCTTTGTTTTATTGTTCTCATGTTTGATGGACATCATGCACGGGACGCTCGGCCAGACCTCCTTATATGGCCGCAGAAGGCGAGGTTTGCCGCTCCGCCATTTTTTTGTCATTATTTCTGCCAATGTTAGTTGTATGAATGCAGTTGCCTACTTCAATATGGCTGTGTACCAAGCTATATGAGAAGTCGCTGAGCGAAAGAGGAGGAGAGATATGAGTTATTATAGTATGCTGATGAGATATGCATGCTTGATCAGAGTGTTGGGAAGAAGTGAAGCCTTTAACACTATGTGTAGGGGCAGGAGCCCTTGGTTTATGTCTTTAACTAGACGTTCAAGTTTTAAGTTATGTTGGGTTGGGCAGGTTACAAGGGGGGGGAGGGGGGATTGGGATAGGGGGCACGGGTTATCTCTCTCAACATTGCTTTTCATAGATCTTTTCTGGGTTTACCCTCATGGCTAACAATCTAAAAATAATAACGTGGAATGTAAAAGGTCTCCGATCTCCGCATAAACGTATTATGGTTCTGAAACACCTAAAGCGTCTGAAAGCAGACATAGCACTACTTCAAGAGACCCACTTAGATCAGGGAGACTTTGTTAGGATGAAGAGATTATGGGTAGGTGAGGTATTTGGATCTCCGGCTGTGGGAAACAAAGCTGGGGTGCTCACGCTTTTAAAAAGAGGGCTTCCATACAGTGTAGTGCAACAGTCTCATGACTCACAGGGCAGGATTGCTCATTTACATCTCACTTCACACTTAGGGGATATAAGCCTGTATAATGTCTATGGCCCAAATGAACGTGATGTGGGGTTCTTCAACTCCTTGGGAGCTCGGGTTACGGGGGATCCCATAGAATTGAAGATCTTGGGGGGTGACCTAAATGCGGTGGTGAACCCGGAGGAGGATAGACGGAGAAACCAACCTAGAAACCTGAGCTTAGACACACGAGACTCTAGAATGTCATCGTTACTCCAGGATGCTCAGCTGATTGACACATGGAGGGCCTTTAACCCTGAGGGCAGGGATTTTACACATTTCTCCAACGCACATAGCTCTTGGTCCCGCCTAGATTACTTACTTGTGAGTAACAGCGGTTTATCCCTTATATCTGATCCCCGGATAGAGGAACTAATTATATCTGATCATTCACCAGTCTCAATCCTGCTTAGGGACCGTATCCTTAGGGGCTCTGACTTTATCTGGAGATTTCCCTCTAATATGTTTTCAGACGAGGATTTCAAAAATAGATTAAGAGGGTGGTGGTTGGAATATTTCCAGGACAATAGGGACACAGTAGGTCCCCAAAGCCTCTGGGATGCAGGTAAAGTGGTTCTACGGGGTAGGATTATGGCATTTGTGGGGAGCAAAAAGAAGAATATCAGAGCCAAAATAATAGAGTTTAGTAACAAATTGAGGTTGGCTTACACTAACTTTTTGGGTAAACCGCTTCCTAGTTTAAAAAACATCTGGCAATCAGCTAAAAAGGAGTATGAGCAGTGGTTACATAGATGGGAGGCGATCTCACAATCAAAATGGGAAGCCCGTCTGTACAGGCACGGTAATAAGTCTGGGAAATTATTGGCGGGGCTAGCGAAAGGTCAACGACCTACTACTATCATACCTCCTCTCAGAAATAGTCTGGGTCACTTACAGACGCACCCCAAAGACATAAATGCAGTCCTGAGAACATTTTATGAGGATCTCTATAAGGCCCCAAACACCCCTCCCTTAGATAATAAACAGTGGTTGGAGAAAGTATCTTTGCCGAAACTTAGTGAAGAGGAGAAAAACGCCCTCAACGCCCCCATCTCCAAGGAGGAAATCGAATTTACTATAAAAAACTTATCTTTAGGAAAAGCCCCAGGCCCAGACGGGTTTTCTGGCGAGTTTTATCGTCTCTTATCCCCAGAGATCTCACCTCTACTAGAGCAAGTATTTAGGAGCTATATGCAGGGGGAGGCAATCCCGAATCAAACCAATACGGCCCACATTAAAATAATACCAAAGCCAGGGAAGGACCCAGCGTACCCATCATCATATCGCCCAATTTCTCTAATAAATGTAGATTTGAAGATAATCTCCAAAATTTTAGCAGACAGATTAGCAAAGATACTACCAAGATTAATCTCCCCAGCCCAGGTGGGTTTTGTACAGGGCAGAGCAGCAGTAACTAATGTCCGCAAGGTACTTACGATTTTGGATGAGGTCAAACTTCGACCTGATCTCCATCCATCCCCAGCATTAGTAACAGTGGACGCTGAAAAAGCTTTTGATAATGTTCACTGGGGATGGATGGAACAGGTACTGGAGGTGATGGGACTTGACGGGGCCTTCCGCCAATATATAAGGGCATTATACTCAGACCCGTGGGCTAGGATTCATACCCCAGGGTTTTTGTCACAGCCCTTTAGGTTGGGCAAGGGTACCAGGCAGGGTTGCCCTCTATCCCCCCTCCTATTCAACCTGGCCTTAGAGCCCCTCTCTAGGAGACTAGCTGGGGATAGCAAGATCGAGGGAATTAAGGTGGGGAATAGGGAACTAAAACACGTGCTATTTGCTGATGATTTATTAGTATTTTTAGAGAACCCTTTCAGAGATCTACCTCGCTTGTTTCAACTGTTCTCTGATTTTGGTATTAGGTCAGGATATCGAGTCAATACAACCAAATCTGAGATATTGTTTATTGGTTCAAACATCCCAAGCACTAGCGGAAAACCGTTAGGAGTCCCCCTCCAGGTAGCTACGAAGTCAATTAGATATTTAGGCATCCAGATAGGAAGAAACCCGGGGACACTTTATTCGTTAAATTATCCACCTATTATCCAAAAGATCAAGGGAGATTTGCAGAGGTGGATGCAGTTCCCACTGTCCCTTGGGGGAAGAGTACAACTAATAAAAATGATGTGCACTCCAAAACTATTATATCCGATGCAAACGATTCCCATTCTGGTCAAACATAAGGATATATTGGACTTGGAGTCAGCATTCAGAGCTTTTATCTGGAGGGGACGCAAGCCTCGCATAGCTTTCCCGAAACTTCAACTGCCTAAGGGATCAGGGGGAATGGCATTACCTGACCTAAGGTCGTATAACTTGGCCGGTCTATTAAGACATGGCGTCGATTGGATTTTCGGAACCAACTTTTACACTAACACACAACTGGAGACCCAATTAGCTAGACCATGGGCCCTGGGAGCACTTCTACACACGAGGTTCTCGGCTCTGCCTCTTGTGGCCAAACAAAGCACTTTGTTAACTGACACCATTGCAGCCTGGAAAGGGGTAAGGAAGATTTACAAGCTTCCATTCAGGATTTCAAAGTTCATGCCGGTCTGGGATCACCCAGAATTCCCAGCAGGCACTGAGGCAAAACACTTTGAACCATGGAAACAGGGAGGTTTTGGGAGAGTTCAGGATTTCTGGGACAGGCAAACTAACACCTATGTGTCTTTCGGCGAGCTACAAAAAAGATTCCCGCAGGTCAAATCACAGCATTTTTTGGCACACGCTCAGATGGTTAGTTTCCTTAGATCTAGAGTGAAAAACATGGCTGGGGAGTTCTCTGTCAATCCTTTTGATCGTTTGGTGGGGAATGGCTCCAGAAAAAGATCACTCTCAGAGCTTTACCACGAGCTGCGAGATAGCAAACAAAAGGGTCTGGCAGATAAGGTCTTCTCTCACTGGAAAAAAATATTCCCCTCACTAGATGCAGACACGTTAGTACTACAAGGATGGAATATAGTCAATAAAGTAATTATCAACCAAGTCTGGAGAGAATCTCATTTCAGATTTATCCATAAAGCCATATATGGATTCCAATTCTCTTCTCCCCTCCTATCCTCAGATAGGTTAACTAAATGCCCCAAATGTCACTTGGAAAGGTCAGATCTGAGTCATGGAATGTGGTCCTGTCCAGCCTCCCAGAAATTTTGGAAATTAGTTAGGTCTCAAATTAAAAGATATTTGAAAATCTCAATTCCTTTGTCTCCTGATTTGATACTTTTCCATGCTCAGGCGAATGGGACCAATGTGCAACCAATTATTCATATCCTGCTATTAGCAGCCAAACGCTGTATCCTTAAACATTGGCTCAAGCCTCAATTACCATCAATGATGGAAGTCCTCAACCACGCTAAACTTTGTCTGGATATGGAAAGGATTGAAGCGGAACAAATGGGAGAGCGATTTATAAACTCCTTTTTCAGGAGGTGGGAGGCTTTTATAAAAGTGGTATACTCAGACAGGGATATGCATACTTTAATGACCCCATTCACTCTATCCGAATGGTACTTGAAGAAAAAACTAAGCCAAACTTTGGGGAGACTTCAGATTGACTAATAACAATGTTAAGCACCTCAGGGACACAGAGAGAGAGGGAGGGAGGGAGGGGGGAGGGGGCTGTTTCAGTAGGGAGGGGGGAGGGTCAAGGAAGGGAATGTATTATATTGTACTGTTTGTGAATAATGAGCATATTGTCTTTTTTTTCTATGAAGACGATAAGGATGTACTGATGCTGTACAATTGTCTAAATATTTGAAAAACTTAATAAAAATTATGTTCAAAAAAAAAAAAAAAAAAGACTAATTAGAAAAATTATTTTTAGCCTAAGATAAGTAGGATGCAACAATAAGAAAATGCCCCACAAGGGTGTCCAATAACCCTATTTGTTGCACATAAACCAACTTGCTTTGTAAATTGAATAAACATATTTGTTGCGTCAATTGGTTTTCCTCCCATTGCTGACATGTGTTAAGTGTGTTGTATTCATTTTGTGCACAAACACAACGTGACTAATTTTGTGATGCACTGGTTGGTGTGGTGGTGGAGAAGTTTGAATCTCAGACAGCCCATTAATCATCACATATTGTCATGCGGCTCACTTCTCTGAATGGAATTTGGGGCCCTGATAACACTTCTCGCCCTCCCAGCTTTGTGCCTCGAAGACAGATGCACCTGTCTCCTTGGCTAAATAATTTCGCAAAGAAATACGATCGGCCTTAAAACGCAGCCTCTATCCTGACAGTCATACTGGAGATAAGATAATCTTGCTAAGCCTCAGACCAGCAGCGAGGACAATGCTGGCATTATAGATTGGGAAAAGTCATCTAACAAAGACTTGATTCTCAATTTTTTTCTTTTACTCTTAACAGAAGACTCTATCTCCAGAAATTATTTCTGTCTACAGGGCTTATAGATATAGACTGTTTGGTGACTCTCAGAAAGAAGATTAACTTTTCCACTGTCCAGACCAAAAAACAACAAACTTCAAAACCTATGTCAAGTACATTATCATTATTGTGCATTTGGTCCCTTTCAAACAAAGACTGCAGACAAAAAGGCATTGGGTACAGCTAATGGCTACCTATGGAAGGTCATAAGACATACCTCAAGTAAAAAAAGGAGAACTTCATAACGCTATTAGATCCTCATGTACCTCATGTACCAGTTTATGTCACAGATCTCTCCTCCTTCCTAAAGGTACCAAGACACAATAGGTAAAAGATGGCTTACTTGGCCGACCATCAAATGTGTACGGTGGTGTCCTAACTCTTCCCAATGGCAAAAGCAGGGTAAAAAAGAATCAAGCATCTTGAAGTTAACCAGATCCTTTGATCTTATGGAAATAGGCTGCCTCCCATGTTCATGGGAAGAGGAGGAAAAGGGTCGGAATAGCGAGAGTTTGATATCGATGGCTTATCCTCAAGACAGGTCATCGATATCTGATCAGTGGGGGTCTGATACCTGCCACTATTGATGATCAACCTCTTCCTAGGCCAGTGACATCACTGCCTATTTGCAGCTCAGTCCCATTCAAGGGAATGGGCCTGGGCTGCCATACCATGTGTAGCTACTGTATAATGTACGGCACTGTGCTTGGTGTATTGTGAGGAGGTCATAGTGCTCACCAGTCTTTGTGTGTTGGACAAATCTAAATTCCTCTCAAACAAATGAGGGGAATAGAGAATAGAAGAGAAAGGGGCGCACAATAGGATAGTATGTATATACAGATAAAATGATATCATGAGGATTGTGAAGGCTCACCTTTTTGGGTTGTGCTAAAATAGGCACAACCCTATTGAAGGCTTGTATTGATGAGACTTATCTTCCAGAACTGCAGCCGCAGACTGTGTGTTCTTTTTGATGGGATTTCCAGTCCCCCAAAAGGAAAAGTTGCAATAAAAGAAACGAGGTTCTGCTTCGGCGCAAGTCCACAATGGAAACAGTCTCAATGGAATAAATCTTCCTCTTTAATGGAAACAATGCGTTTCGGGGATTAAAACTTCCCCTTCATCAGGTTTCATAATATTACCTGAGCACCGCAGTTTCTTCAAACAGCTGATCGTCGAGGGTTCCAGCTGTCGGATTCCCACCGGTTAGCTATTGATAACCTATCCTGAGGTTAGGCCATCAATATCGAACTCCTGGAAAACCTCTTTAATTTACTAACATGAAGTTATCATTGTTTGTAATGTCAGGTACAGTGGACCTGCAGCCCGGACACAGTCACTCTGTCTACAAGGTAGATTTATCACATTGTACTTGTTTTCCTCCACCGTCACTTCTCAAACTGCAACATATTCTTGAATCATTGTCTTAAAGCAGTTATTAGAGGATTTTGTTAACTTGCAAGATCCCTCTACAGACAGACATGTTGTTATTTCTCATTTGGGCAAGATGATCATTATTTTAGTTAGGTCTCTTAGGTTATTTTCACTCCCAGTGTCTCTCAGCTAGGAGGAATAAATGGCTGCAGGAATTCAGGTCATCTCCGATTCTGCCCCATTTTGAAATGAATAAAGTGTGTAGCCTGTAGGCTAATGCTAGCAGGCTACACACTTGAACAGAGCTAATAAACACCAGAAATTGCTTATTTAAATCTACATTACAAACCTGAATGTATACACTAAAGTGTATATCCCAAGAGGTTTTAAATGATTACCAGAGGTATGCTATATTATGGATTATGTATAGGGATGAGCAAACACGTGGAAGTTCAGGTTCGCCAGGTTCGACCGAACTTCAGGTCAAAGTTCGTGTTCAGGACCTGAACTTGACCCCGAACCCAAACTCCATTGAAGTCAACGGGGACCCGAACTTTATTTTATTATTTTTCGTTATAATATGGTTATATCGGAAAATAATGGCATTTCTAAGACAGAATGCAAAAGAATATTGCCATTTAGGGGTTAAACCCCCCCCAAAACAACTCACCTCATCCACTTGATCGAGCTGCAGCAGTCTTTTCTATCTTCATTCAGCAGGACCTGCCAAAGTACCTACGTCGTGACGTCATCGCGCACATTGTAGGTCCTTTGGCAGGTCCTGCTGAATGAAGATAGAAGAGACTGCTGCAGCGCAATCAAGTGGATGATATGAGTTGGGGTTTTTAACCCCTAAATGGCCATATTCTTTTTCATTCTGTCTTAAGAATGCTATTATTTTCTGATATAACCATGTTAGAAAATAAAATCACCCGAACACCTAACCCGGACTGCAGTGAAAAAGTCCAGGTTCGGGTTCGAGTACCCGAACTCGCAAAGTTCGGTACAAATACCGAACTCTGCAGTTCAGGTTCGTTCATCCCTAATTATGTCATCTATGGTCTTTATAAGACCACTTTCTTTGCTCTCTTCTAGTCTGTTCCTTTACAACATTGTCTCCAAGATTTCTCCTGTGTGCCATACTCTACAACTCGCTACTCCAACAAACCACACTCTCTCCGGCTATAGAAACCTTCAAAATTAACCAGAAAAGCCTACCTACTCGGAAAAGCTTATGACCTACAATAACCCTGCTACCACTACACTACCACACAAGCAGCCTCTACCCCTATATACTGTCGCATTACCCCTTTCTTGGTAGATTGTAAGCACTCTCTTCTTCTGTACTAGTCACTCATTAAGCTCATGTATATTGTATTTGTTGTTTTTATTGTCTCATGTATACTTAAAGGGAACCTGTCACATTGAAAATGGAGCCCAATTTACATGAACATTTTAGAGCAAGAAGAGCTGAGCGGATTGGTATATGGTTTCATAGGAAATGATTCAGTAAAATGTTATATTATTGATTTACACTTCTTTTCTTTCTATGCTTAGGAGTCCAGTAGGCGGTCCTATGAGTGACAGACTACCCTGTATGAATGTGCATACAGAGATAATTGTCATACTTCTCTGTCATCACTGATAATACCGCCCACTGGACTCCCAAGCCCAGAATGAATAGGGATTTCAATACATTCTACTCAGTCCCCCCCAAAACTACATATCAATATGCTCAGCTGCTCCTGCTCTAACACATGCTACTTGCAGATCCAGGACCATGTTCAACATACAGGAAAAGACACATGGAAAGTCAGCTCACCACTCCACTAGATTAAATACACGTGATACTGGTGCAGGGAAAACAAAACCCAGGTCAGTACAGGAACAAATTAAGTTTTCAAACAGAAAATCTTCCAGAGCTCAATAAAATCCAAAAGTTTATTGTCACATCAACAAAAACATTGCGATTCCAGACAAAAAAAAAAGTATTTTTTGGCTGGACTCTTGACATTTCTATTGATGTGGCAATAAACTTTTGGATTTTATCGAGTGCTGGAAGATTTCCTACTTGGAAACCATATTCAGCAAGACAGGTTTCCTTTAAGTATACCTGGAATTTAGGGATTTAAGTGAGATTGGCTCTGGTGACCAAAAGTATAAGGTGTGTACATGCTGCATACTCACCATACATGGCACATATTCCTGCCCTTCTTAAAGAGGACCTTTCACCCCTCCTGACATTCCTGTTTTAATAGCTTCATGCATTCCCCATGTAATAATAATTCTAGAGCATCTATTCTTATGACTCTATGTTGTGCCATTCCTGTATTATTTCTACTACAAGTTATGAATGAATTGCTAGCAGTCTGCAGTAAGGGTACAGAGGGGTGGTAACAAGTTGGGGGGGGGGGGGGGTGTACAGGCAGCACTGATTGGATAGAGTAAGTCTGTGCAGGTACAAACCCCTAACTTATTACCTCCCCTCTGTACCCTTTCTGAAGACTGATAGTAATTTGTTAATAACTTCTAGAAGGAATAATAAAGGAATGGCACAACATAGAGCCATAAGAATAGATGCTCCAGAATTATTATTACATGGGGAATGCATGAAGCTATTAAAACAGGAATGTCAGGACACTGGAGAGGCCATAAGGAATATATCTTATAGTCTAGTTCAGGGATGGCCAACCTGAGGCTCTCCAGCTGTTGCAAAACTACAACTCCTATCATGCCCAGACTGCCAGCAGCTACCAGCTTACAGCAGGGCATTGTGGAAGTTGTAGTTTTACAACAGCTGGAGAGCCGCAGGTTGGCCATGCCTGGTCTAGTTGTAACTGGGTACCAACTGAGTATAACCTTCCATCTGATCTCAACCAGAGATGTACTGATGGATATTTCTGCTGTACTTAGAGCCCTTTGCGCCCAGTCTGAAACATCCAGTTTTTCTCACCCATGTCTGCCTCCTATTACACATATAGGGTACTTTCCTGGGGTTAAGGGCGAGATTGGTATATAAGGAAGATATTACTCCTACTCTTCTACCACTAACAGATCTGTAATGTCAATGTTCTCTGTAATGTCAATGTTCACTGAATGACAGTTCGAGATGGCCGATGGCTTTTGTTTGCTGAAAACGTAGCTCGCCATGCTCACAAACTCAGCAGATCACTTGCCATTGTGCTCAAATACTAGGGAGTCAGTTTATATAAACGGGGATCGTTTGTGCAATCCCATTATCTCAAATGTAGGATAGAAAATTTGCCAGAGGGTCAGACATAAGATGGTTGGCCTTTTCTTAGGAGAGGACAAGGGAAGAATGTCCAGTGGGATACTTCGATATCAACCCACTTGGGAGAAAGGAGCCATAGCAGGGAAGCAAATATATAACTGGTACATTACTTGACATGCACAGAGCTTTTTTCATAGCTTTCTACGTAGAGCTATATGAACAGCATGAGTGAACTTATTCTTCACCTCAGTAAACAATGGGGCAGATGTACTAACAGTGACTGCAAACTAGACAGTCTAAAAATGGGTCAGATTTATTACAGTGGATGATGCTGAATGATAAATCTCCCATCTTTAGTCTGTCCGGTCTAAGTCTGTCTTTGCTTTGTGAGGTTCACAGGACGGAAGACAGGGTGGTTGCTAATGCACAAAATGGGCCACTTTAGGACTATTTTTCTAATAGAAATGTACGATTTTAGTAATTAAAGTATATTATATATTACAAAAATTGTCAGTATTACTTCCCCTACACATTACAAAAAAAAAAAGAATGAGTTACAATTTATGGTGTTCTAATCTGACCCACTTTTTACTCCACTTCCAAAAGCATTGCTTCGAGAGGAGAATATGGTGCCCCATTGAGTGCCTACAGCTGCTTTGCTATGTCCACGGACCCTAAAGCTATAGACTCTCAGGCACAGATATGATCAGCTATGTCTCGGACAATGACACGTGCTTCCTTATATTCCAGATTGCAGAGAGGGCTGAATAACAAATATACTTACTGCATTGAAGTTTGGGAAGAGGCTAAGGGGAGAGACGCCATTGATCCTAAATGTCAGAAGATGCTTGATATCCAAATGTGTTTGGATCGGTCGGCTGGGTATCCCTAGAGAAGCCAACAATGGACCACCAGGAGTGGAGGCACCTAGAACAGAGAAAGGTCATCATGTATTTGCCCACAAGAAATATTCTACTTACTTTCCACAGCATCACAATAGTTCAGCAACTACAACAACCAAATGCAGTTATGATTTTTTAAAACAGGAGATAAGTAAAAACACAATCAGTTCGGTTTTAGGTATTTAGGATTGAAATGCGTTGTACTGATATACCAATAGAGAACCCTTCTACGGTAACAACATCTCAGATCCTTACTACTGCTCTGGGGGACCACAAGACGTTGCTTTTTTTCTTCTGAAGCCTACTTCTCCAAGACAATTTGGGAATTGCCTGGAAGGATATCTGTTACCAGCATCAAGGCTAGCAGCTTGTTGGTCCTCACCCAGTGGAATGAATAGCATACTGCGGAGATGCATCTATTGTTCAGGTGAGAGCACATCTCATAGTTTATTGACCTGGATGCACACATTGCCTTAGCCCACTGCATTAAGATAGCGCCCTCTTTTTTTCTTTCTTTCTTTTTTTTTTTTCTTATGTTTCCCACAAGCTGTGGGTTCAGCTTTCTCAAGACATAATCAGATACTACATACATTTGTCTTAGTGTTGTTCTTTAAAGGGAACCTGTCACCATGAAAATGCAAAATATTTTGCAAGCAGCATGTTATAGAGCAGGAGGAGCTGAGCAGATTGATATATAGTTTTATGGGAGAGGATTCAATAAAACTTTTATTTCATTCATTTAAATGCCTGCTTATTTTTAGCTTGCAGTCCAGGAAGCAGTCCTATCAGTGACAGACAGCCTTCCCTCTATGACTGTGTATACAGAGCTGTCAATCACTCATAGGTCCGCCTCCTTGACGTCAAAGCCCAGAATAACCAGGAATTTTAATTAATGAAATACAAGTTTTACTGAATCTTTTCCCATGAAACTATGTATCAGTATGTGCAGCTCCTCCTGCTCTATAATCTGCTGCTTGAAGCTCAGACACCATGTTCAATGTGATAGGTTCCCTTTAAATCAATATCTTTCATGAAATGATCTTTTAGTGGACTGTTAGACTGGGTTCACATGTATCATTTGTATTCAGCCAGTTGTTTTATGTGAGCCAGACATAGCTGATGACATTTTGTTCACCAGTCCAGTGTTGACAGCCAGACATGGGGATGGGGGGGGGGGGGGGGGGGCAGAAAAGAGCTATTAGACATCTTGTGTCGCAACTGATGCCACCAGACACAAAACTGTTCCCGTAGGAAACTACTCCTAGAGGAAATAATGATGGGACTGCAGTACCCCAGCGCAAGGGGGTATCTGCAAATTGTTAATTTCTTTATGTTACGTAATGCAATGTATTGCACCCAGTATAAATGTGCATGGATGGCACAGTCGGGGATAACAACCCTGGCTCAGCCTTGTAGGAGGTTAGGTGTGGACTGGCTCCACCCCTAGGTCTAGTCTAGACTGGAGTTTGGAAAAGAGAGGAAGTGGTGACTTGTGCTCCTTTTCCTTAGGCCCAAAAAGCCACAGAGACTCTGCATTATCTACAGAAGGAGAGAAGGAGTAAGACAAAGGTAAGAACTGGAGAACCTATAGTCAGCATGGCTGAGCATTGGCGTCAGCAAGGTAACCTGCTACCAAAAGCAGTTAAGACTTTACTGCAGTGAGGGACACTGTTAAGAGACCCTTCACAACTGGATATGACCTAGCCAGTCGTATCTCAAGAACCCTGCATTCCTGAGAGGTCAGTACTGTACCATAGAAAGAGTAGGATTGCAAGCCATTGATTCTGCAGGAAAAGACTTGATACAGAGAGAGAGGGAAGAAGGCAATCACTCTCACCCTTGTCTAAATCCATCAATCAATATCGGGGAAGAATTGCATTATGTACAGTTGGAAATGTATTTTTTGCTATCGTTGGATGTACTACAACTCCTATTTTTCACTTCAGTAAAGAGAGATGTTTATTCTGCCACATCTGGCCTGGTTGTTGACTCCTGCACCATAAGCTGACCATTGCGCTCTACACATCCTGCCTTGCACCTATACAGACACTCAACATCACGGCACCCTGACTACCACCAGACATCCATGGTGTGCCCCAGGGAAAGAAAGGGTGCGCCCTCCTTTCACTGTACTGCCCTAGGGAGTAACAATGTGAGGAAAGCCACTGTGATGCACTGTGACAGCCAGAACCACTACGACTCCCATCCTCCGCTCCGGGGTTCACTGCAGGAGGCCCAGACATATAATTAAAGTGCTTGTCCAGGAAAAGCTAACTTAGGGTCTAGAAACCCACTTAGCCCACAGTTGCCTTCAGCTGCCAAGCACACACGCAACAGGTCAGCCAGTTTCGTAGGTACCAGTCTGCTGACAGATGCCCTTTAAGGCTACGTTCTCGCACCTTACCACAGCGACACACATTGTGTAGTGGCAGTGCATGGTATTGCACTCAGTTTCATTGAAGTGAATGGGGCGGAGCGCGATACTAATACAAATTACAGCGCTGTGGTAAGGTGCGAGAACGTAGTCTTAAAGGGCATCTGTCAGCAGACTGGTACCTATGAAACTGCGCTTGGCAGCTGAAGGCAACTGTGGGCAAAGTGGGTTTCTAGATCCTAAGTTAGCTTTTCCTGGACAGGAGTACCTGTGCCTTCTCAAACAGCTAATCTGTGGGGGTCCCAAGTGTTGGACCCCCACCGATCAGATACTGATGACCAATCCTGTAATATATGCAAGTTCTGGTGTAGAAATGCAGCAAAAATCGCATGAAAATCCTTACAAACTACACTAACATGCATTTTCAGGAAATTTGCATTTTCAAAAAATATAAAAGACAGCTCACAGCTCTGGGGCCCTTCAGTAAAGTGTAGGTATAAGTATAGGCACAGATTTTGTAACAGGGTGTCCGTGTGATGCTTATGGTGTTCTGCACCCTGTGTTTGCTCTTATGTACACTGCAATAATATTGATTGAGGTGTAGAAGGGGTTAAATGTGGAGAGCCGTGTTCTCTCTGTTCTATGTCATTAGAGCAGGATGCAGCTTTTATCAGTCACACTCCAACTCCTGATTAAATGGGAAAAATGACTGCGCCATGTGATCTCAGTACTGTACTGTATACATGTACGCATCGTGTACAACCCTATGCACTAATGTTTTAGTACTTCTAAAAACAGGGATGGTCCCAGCAGGGATGAGAAATGAACATTTTTCTCAGTTATAAGACAGCGTTTTTAGTTTATTTTGCTTGCATCCTTGAACATTTAAGGAAATGAAAATACATAATGGGACCTGGACAACAAATATGAATATATAAAATGGAGGGTTTCTACAAAATATATACAGTATACCACATATCTACAGGATGGATAACAATGACTTTATTTTACTCCAAAAAGCTAAAGCCTATACAGGATCGGAGAAGTGGTACTGTGCAGTGTCCATACAGTCAGGTCCATAAATATTGGGACATCGACACAATTCTAACATTTTTGGCTCTATACACCACCACAATGGATTTGAAATGAAACAAACAAGATGTGCTTTAACTGCAGACTGTCAGCTTTAATTTGAGGGTATTTACATCAAAATCAGGTGAACGATGTAGGAATTACAACAGTTTGCATATGTGCCTCCCA
This sequence comes from Bufo bufo, assembly GCF_905171765.1. Taxonomy (NCBI): domain Eukaryota; kingdom Metazoa; phylum Chordata; class Amphibia; order Anura; family Bufonidae; genus Bufo; species Bufo bufo. The sequence continues at coordinate 311,957,153 of NC_053394.1, forward strand.
CTTGTTAAGGGACCAAAAGTATTGGGACAATTGGCTTCTCAGCTGTTCCATGGCCAGGTGTGTGTTATTCCCTCATTATCCCAATTACAATGAGCAGATAAAAGGTCCAGAGTTCTTTTCAAGTGTGCTATTTGCATTTGGAATCTGTTGCTGTCAACTCTCAAGATGAGATCCAAAAAGCTGTCACTATCAGTGAAGCAAGCCATCATTAGGCTGAAAAAAAAAAAAAAAACATCAGAGAGATAGCAAAAACATTAGGCGTGGCCAAAACAACTGTTTGGAACATTCTTAAAAAGAAGGAACGCATCGGTGAGCTCAGCAACACCAAAAGACCCGGAAGACCACGGAAAACAACTGTGGTGGATGACCGAAGAATTCTTTCCCTGGTGAAGAAAACACCCTTCACAACAGTTGGCCAGATCAAGAACACTCTCCAGGATGGAGGTGTATGTGTGTCAAAGTCAACATTCAAGAGAACACTTCACCAGAGTGAATGCAGAGGGTTCACCACAAGATGTAAACCATTGGTGAGCCTCAAAATCAGGAAGGCCAGATTAGAGTTTGCCAAACGACATCTAAAAAAGCCTTCACAGTTCTGGAACAACATCCTATGGACAGATGAGACCAAGATAAACTTGTACCAGAGTGATGGGAAGAGAAGAGGATGGAGAAGAAAAGGAACTGCTCATGATCCTAAGCATACCACCTCATCAGTGAAGCATGGTGGTGGTAGTGTCATGGCATTGTATTTATTGATGATGTGACTGCTGACAAAAGCAGCAGGATGATTTCTGAAGTGTTTCGGGCAATATTATCTGCTCATATTCAGCCAAATGCTTCAGAACTGATTGGACGGCACTTCACAGTGCAGATGGACAATGACCCAAAGCATACTACAAAAGCAACCAAAGAGTGGAATGCTATGCAATGGCCAAGTCAATCACTGGACCTGAATCCGATTGAGCATGCATTTCACTTGCTGAAGATAAAACTGAAGGGAACTGAAGACAGTTGCAGTAGAGGCCTGGCAGAGCATCACCAGGGATGAAACCCAGCGTCTGGTGATGTCTATGCGTTCCAGACTTCAGGCTGTAATTGACTGCAAAGGATTTGCAACCAAATATTAAAAAGTGAAAGTTTGATTTATGATTATTATTCTGTCCCATTACTTTTGGTCCCTTAACAAGTGGGAGGCACATATGCAAACTGTTGTAATTCCTACACCGTTCACCTGATTTGGATGTAAATACCCTCAAATTAAAGCTGACAGTCTGCAGTTAAAGCACATCTTGTTCATTTCATTTCAAATCCATTGTGGTGGTGTATAGAGCCAAAAATGTTAGAATTGTGTTGATGTCCCAATATTTATGGACCTGACTGTATATACAGAATAAGTGCAGATACTGAGGATTACACCCAGTATAGAGGACAGGAGAAGTGGTACTGTGCAGTGTCCATATATACAGAATAAGAGCAGATACTGAGAATTACACCCAGTATACAGGACAGGAGAAGTGGTACTGTGCAGTGTCCATATATACAGAATAAGATCAAATACTGAGAATTACACCTAGTATACAGGACAGAAGTGGTACTGTGCAGTGTCCATATATACTGAATAAGAGCAGATACTGAGAATTACACCCAGTATACAGGACAGGAGAAGTGGTACTGTGCAGTGTCCATATATATAGAATAAGATCAAATACTGAGAATTACACCTAGTATACAGGACAGAAGTGGTACTGTGCAGTGTCCATATATACTGAATAAGAGCAGATACTGAGAATTACACCCAGTATACGGGACAGGAGAAGTGGTACTGTGCAGTGTCCATATATACTGAATAAGAGCAGATACTGAGAATTACACCCAGTATACAAGACAGAAGTGGTACTGTGCAGTGTCCATATATACAGAATAAGATCAAATACTGAGAATTACACCTAGTATACAGGACAGGAGAAGTACTGTACAGTGTCCATATATACAGAATAAGAGCAGATCCTGAGGATTACACCCAGTATACAGGACAGGAGAAGTGGTACTGTGCAGTGTCCATATATACTGAATAAGAGCAGATACTGAGAATTACACCCAGTATACAGGACAGGAGAACTGGTACTGTGCAGTGTCCATATATACTGAATAAGAGCAGATACTAAGAATTACACCCAGTATACAGGACAGCAGAAGTGGTACTGTGCAGTGTCCATATATACTGAATAAGAGCAGATACTAAGAATTACACCCAGTATACAGGACAGAAGTGGTACTGTGCAGTGTCCATATATACTGAATAAGAGCAGATACTGAGAATTACACCCAGTATACAGGACAGCAGAAGTGGTACTGTGCAGTGTCCATATATACTGAATAAGAGCAGATACTAAGAATTACACACAGTATACAGGACAGAAGTGGTACTGTGCAGTGTCCATATAGTGGATATACAGAATAAGAGCAGATCCTGAGGATTACACCCAGTATACAGGACAGGAGAAGTGGTACTGTGCAGTGTTCATATATACAGAATAACAGCAGATACTGAGAATTATCTTCCACACCAAACTCACCTAACCATGACTTTACAGACCTTGCTTTGTTCACTGGAGCTCAGTCATGCTGGAACAAAAAAGGACCTTCCCGAGACTGTTTCCACAGGGATGGAAGCCTACAATTGTCCAAATGAAGCATTAAGATTTCACTTTACTGGGAAAAACAGCGTAGGCCAACCCCTGAAAAACAGCCCCGTAGCACTCTCTCTCCTCAACCAAACTTTACAGTTGACACAATGCAATCAGGCAGCGAATATTCGCCTGGCATTTGCTAAACCCAGATTTGCCCAGGGAAGAGAATCTCTCCACGGAACATGTTTGCACTGCTCCAGAATCCAGTGGTGGAGTGCCTTACACAGCTCTTGGCATGGTTCTTGGTGATACAAGGCTTGGGAATGCATGCTATACGGCTCCTGGCTCACAGTCTTTTGTACTGTTGTTAACGCCAGAGGAGGTTTGCAGCTTTGCAGTAATTAAGTCAGTAGAGTGTTGGCGACCCCGCTCTGTAACGTTACGTGGTCTCCACTTCATGGCCGAGTTGATGGTGGAATATCTAGAGGGAAAAAATGTTTACAAACTGACGGTGGCATCCTATTACTATACCACGCTGGAGTTCAATGAACTCTTTTGAATGAGCCATTCTTTCACAAGTTAGAAGGCAGACAGCATGGGTCCCATGGGTGGGACACACACTTATCACACAAGAATGTTTCTCTGATATCACAGTTTTTTTGGATCAATCCAAGGGAGTAGGTATAGTGGAGGCATGGGAAGCAGCTGCACAGGGCCCATCCAAGACTACTTTCACACTAGTGTTAATATTTTCCGGTTTTGAGATCCATCATAGGGTCTCAATACCGGAAAAAGACGCTTCCGTTTTGTCCCCATTCATTGTCAATGGGGACAAAACGTAACTGAACAGAACGGAATGCTCCAAAATGCATTCTGTTCCGTTCTCAAACCAGAGAGCAAACCGCAGCATGCTGCGGTTTTCTTTCCATCCTGGGGTGCGGAGCAAGACGGATCTGGCATGACCCCCAATGCAAGTCAATGGGGACGGATCAGTTTTCTCTGACACAATCTGATACAATAGAAAACGGATCAGTCCCCCATTGACTTTCAATGGAGTTCATGACGGACCCGTCTTGGCAATGTTAAAGATACTGTAATATAACTGGATCAGTTTATAATGGATGCAGATGGTTGTATTATCAGTAACGGAAGCGTTTTTGCTGAACCCTGCCGGTCTAGCAAAAATACTATTGTGAAAGTAGCCTAAAAGATCTTATTGTCAGGGACTCCCCAACTGTATCATACAATAACACTATATACAGTGACATGACATGCAGTATATACTTGTAGGAAATGGATGGAGTTGGGGTTTCATGGGAAGAAGGGGTTGGGGGGATTCAAAAATTTGCTGTGGGGCCCAATCATTTCTAGATAAGCCTGGCAGAGGCCCTCACCTCATTGAATGCACACACACATTTGGCCGAGTATGGGGAAGCTATTGGACATAATGGCTGTCTTTAGGCCTCTTTCAGATGGACAATTGGGAAATGGTCTGTGTTCTGAACAGTGTACATGGACCATTCTACAGACTGCACACAGAAGGAGTCCAGGCGTCGTCTGTTTTTCCCGCAGACCCATTCATTTGCACAAATGAGTCTTGCCAGAAAAAATGGACACACATAGAACCTGCTGTGATTTTCTCACCATGAAAAAGATCGGTCATGTAAAGACACCAATTCAATTGAATGGTTTAATGTTCAGTCCAGTTGCTTTTTGTTCTACATCCAGATAGAAATATTGTCCATCTGAAACCGGCCTTAAGGTCCTTCCTCTTCATTTTCTATAGCGGTCGCTAAATGAACTATATAAGAGAAAACTATTGTAAATGTAATAGCAAATCACAGCAACGCGTATCAAATATCTTGCCCATCTCCCAGGCCTTTATGTCAGGAGAATATACCCCCTACTTGCTGTCTTTCTGGATCCCGGCCTAACACAACTCAGTGTCATGTCTTCTCCTGACGATCTCCTATTGTCTAAGTGTTCTGTAGAACATAAAATAATGATTTAACATCAAGATGGGGGAAACGGCTTCTATTCTGTAATAAAGACACAGACTGCAGCAGCCCGGCAGAGATAAAATGACCTCTTTCTGGTAAAACAGCCCTATTGAAATCCTTATCAGCGTCCCCAAACTGCTTCTAACTACAGGCACAGAAAATGCAGCAAGCCCTCTCAAGCGTGGCATTGTTCAAATTAATTCAGAAATCCCCCCGAGGGCAAATCTGGGAATCGTTTATAGAAAGAAACACTAAATTAAATCTATATTTATAGAAAGAATAAAAAAGATTTAAAAAAACAGGGAAGAAACTCAAATGGAGAACAATAGAGATCAAGAGTGGAGAATCCCTCCCGGGCATGGAGGTTCAGGGGCAGAGTTGGCTGGACACAGCCTGGTGAGTTGTGTTAATAGCCAATTAGGTCACATTCAGCCCCCTCTCCAAATCAGGATCAACTTCTAGAGTGAAGATGCTTCAAGGACAGAGATCCATAAACATAAAACGGAAAGTGACCATGTGAGACTAGGAAATAAGAATATACTGAATACATACAATGTGTGAATCAGGATGTCCTCACGCCTACAGAAGAGCTTCTTTACAGTGGTAGTTCCCTTTCGATAATTGCTTTTTGAATAAAAGGCTCGCCAAAATTGAAGGTGTTGACAGACGAAAAATATAATAAAAATTTCAAACCAGCACATGAATACTTTTGTAATTGCATGTGATTAAAAATGTTGTATAGCCGGTGAGTTATTCAGTAAACTGTATCTGTATAGCGCCACCTGCTGCTTGTTCTTTTCCTTATTTCTCCATCCACCTCACTGAGGTGGTCGCACATGCTCAGTTCCATCCTTCAACAGCCACCAGCTATATCCTCTGTTAAAAGCTGTGACGGTTACAGGGAGAGAGGAAGAGCTGCTGCAGAGAGAACACGCCGTCTGAGCTATGATAAGAAGAGAGCTGTAGCAGAAAGGACACACCGTCTGAGCTATGATAAGAGAGCTGTAGCTGAAAGGACACCCCCCCCCCCCCCCCGAGCTATGATAAGAAGAGAGCTGCAGCAGAAAGAACACACCGTCTGAGCTATGATAAGAAGAGAGCTGTAGCTGAAAGGACACCCCCCCCCCCCCCCCCCGAGCTATGATAAGAAGAGAGCTGCAGCAGAAAGAACACACCGTCTGAGCTATGATAAGAAGAGAGCTGTAGCAGAAAGGACACACCGTCTGAGATATGATAAGAAGAGAGCTTTAGCAGAAAGGACACACCGTCTGAGCTATGATAAGAAGAGAGCTGTAGCAGAAAGGACACACCGTCTGAGCTATGATAAGAAGAGAGCTGTAGCAGAAAGGACACACCGTCTGAGATATGATAAGAAGAGAGCTTTAGCAGAAAGGACACACCATCTGAGCTATGATAAGAAGAGAGCTGTAGCTGAAAGGACACCCCCCTGAGCTATTATAAGAAGAGAGCTGCAGCAGAAAGGACACACCCCTTGAGCTATTATAAGAAGAGAGCTGCAGCAGAAAGGACACACCCCTTGAGCTATTATAAGATGAGAGCTGCAGCAGAAAGGACACACCCCTGAGCTGCCAGGATGCAATAAGTCTAGCAGACCAATCAGAGCAATGAATGGGGAGATCTATGGACCCATATGTGGCACAGGGCTGGTTTTGGCTTTGTTAGAAACTAATTGCCATGGCCTATATGCTCAGATATTTTTTATTTTACATTAATGATGGGATAACCTCTTTAAGATGTTCTATGGGTGTCCTGCTGCTGGTACCCTCAGCGATCAGATTTATTCTGCAGGAAGACCTGGAAATAAGTGTTCCACTTCTGTGCAGTGTGATCACAGGGAAATTAAGGGGAACCTGTCACCATGAAAATGCAGTGCATTTTAGCGCAGGAGGAGCTGAACAGATTACGCATGCTTCCTGCAGAACATACTGCATTATCATGATGACAGGTTCCCTTTGAGCATTATATAATTCCTACTGAAATCAGTGTGCTTTTATGTAACATATCGACATGCAGGGGCCTCCACAGTAAGGCCCACTCTTTCTAGCTGCTCTTGCTAATAGATGAGGGACCCCACCACCCCATTAACAAAGTGCCCTAGTGGGGTATTTGAAAAGGGGTTATCCAATCCCTATAATGACCCCCAGAATGCCTGGGCCCATCCTCTAGACCAGGCATCCTCAACCTGTGGCTCTCCAGCTGTTGTAAAACTACAACTCACACAATGCCCTGCTGTAGGCTGATAGCTGTAGGCTGTTCGGGCATGCTGGGAGTTGTAGTTTTGCAACAGGAGGGCCCCAGGTTGAGCATGCCTGCTCTAGACCATACTTACCTGCTCCCTGGCACCCGCGTCGTTTCTGACCCCCGTACGACCACTGCTGCATCTCCCCGTCGCGCGGATCAAAACACGGCGACCAGCCTCCCTAGCATTGCGAGAGAAGCTAGGCAGGCTCATTCCTGTCGCGCCCTGCTATTGGCTGCTCCCCCCGTTGCCAGATGTTTTGATCCGCGCGACGGGGATATGCACCTAGAAATGACCTGGACTAAGGGCTCATGGAAACGACCGTATGTATTATGTGGTTCCCTAGAAAAAAACGGATGACGTCCGTGTGCATTCCGTATTTTGCAGAACGAAACAGCCGGCCCCTAATAGAACAGTCCTATCCTTGTCTGTTATGCGGACTATAACAGGAAATGTTCTATTGTTTTGCTGAACGGACACACGGAAACAGAATGCACACAGAGTAACTTCAGTTTTTTTTTGCGGACCTATTGAAATGAATGGTTCCGCATTCGGTCCCCCCAAAAAACGGAACAGACACGGAAAGAAAATACGTTCTTGTGCAGGAGCCCTTACAGTTTTGCCATTTGTCAGTAAATTCCCAGGCAGTCCTTTTTTTCCAGTGTCCATAAAATAAACAGATTTTTTTTTCTATTCACCATTATGAGTAAATTTAAGTTAAATAAAGCCTAAATCACATTTGGTGTGTGGAAGTTCTATTTACGGACATTAGCGGGTTGGGAACCTTTAACCAGCAGCCCACGACTCTGAAGTGCCATGATTAACCACTTAATGTGATTTTTTTCAAAGCTGGAGGAGCATGTGCAGGTTATTATGACTGTAATTATCATTTTTTTTAAAGTGCTCAGTAAATGCTGCTAATGTGCACTGTAGAAATATATAATCGCTGACATTCATTATGGTCTTCCAATGTGTTTAAAAAAAAGCTGTCCAGTAAAATGAAAAAATTTAATTGGCGACCCCGCTGCCACAACAATGGTGCCTGCTGCACATTTTTATCAAAACCCTAAGCGCTATCTATTTGTTTTTCCCATCAAAATACTCCTGCTCATCCCTTCTGGGTCTCAACCATAGAGCGTATCCTGCAAAAGCGCTGTCCCCTATATCAGGGCCCGACGTGTCTGGCTGCCCGGTACTTGCTTCTTTCTGAAAAGAAACCAGAGGCATCCTATTAACTTTGGTTTCACATAAGTAACCTGCTGGTCCAGAGGATGCGGACAGTCCTATAATGGTGCATTGTGGGAATTTTTTCACCATACATATACCCTAAAATAGAAACAAAAATTATACATAATGAGCTGAACCGGAGAGATAGGAGATCAAAAAATATCCTCCGGATAGGTCATCAATATCGGATCTACAAGGTCCAACTCCTAGGATCCCGCCGATCAACAGTTCCAAGAGGCCGCAGGGCACCATGCTCTTCCTAGGCCAGTGACGTCATCATACATTGGTCATGTGGCCTCTCAGTTCCAATGTGTACGACTGACCCTACTCAGTATAACTTATGAGATTGCATCCTGAATCTTGATTATGAAGTCCAGTTTTGGACTTTGGCGTATTCCACCGCTGGTCTAAATGTAAGACAGCTTCCTTGCTGGCTTAAATTTAAAAAAAAATCTACACCTAAAACAGGTGTAGATAATAATGAATAAGATGGGCCTTCCCGCCAGCCCATCCCCTTCTCTGCCCACTTTTTTAGACCTGACGTGAGCGGAGAAAAGTCGCAGACTGCAGCGCAAATGACCTTTGAGCCGTAGTCTGCGCCAGAAATATGCCTAATATACTGTAGGTGTATTTATAATAGTAAATGACCCCCTGACTTTGTAAGACATTTAACGTCCCTATAATGCCAGACAACCAAGGTGACGATTTTAAGCCACTTTCAGACGAGCGATCCGGACAGGATCTGTTCAGGAAGAAACTGATGGTTTTGCACACATGTTCGTTCAATCAGTTTTGTCTGCGACTGTGTTCAGTCTTTCAGTTTTTTCCATGCGGATGTACCCTATTTTTTGCTTTATAAGACGCACCTGATGATAAGACGCACCTAGGTTTTTGAGGAGGAAGATAAGAAAAAAAATTGTTTGAACCAAATGGTGTGCTTTTGGTGGGTTTTGAACTAATAGGGGTCTGTGGATGATGCACTATTATGGGGGGATCTGTGGATGACACTGTTATGAGGGATCTGTGGATGACACTGTTATGGGGGATCTGTGGATGACACTATTATGGGGGATCTGTGGATGACACTATTATGGGGGATCTGTGGATGACACTGTTATGGGGTATCTGTGGATAACACTGTTATGGGGGATCTGTGGATGACACTGTTATGGGGGATCTGTGGATGACACTGTTATGGGGTATCTGTGGATAACACTGTTATGGGGGATCTGTGGATGACACTATTAAGGGGGATCTGTGGATGACACTGTTATGGGGGAATCTGTGGATGACACTGTTATGGGGGATGTGTGGATGACACTATTAAGGGGGATCTGTAGATGACACTATTAGGGGGATCTGTTGATGACACTATTATGGGGATCTGTGGATGACAGTCATGGGGAATCTGTGGATGACACTGTTATGAGGGATCTGTGGATTATAACCCCCATCATCCTAAAGAATACACTGATGTACTGTAGGTACTGTACATTGGTGTATTCTCAAGGATGAGGGGAGTTATAGTCAGATTAAATATAAACACTATCCATGGACTGTTCTGTAATTGGCACATGTTTATATTAATATGACTATAACCCCCTTCAGCCACTCATATACTGCAGTACATGGGTGGATTCCTATGGATGAGGGGGGTTATAGTCATATTTAGTATAAACACATGCCAATTACAGATAAGTCCCTGGACAGTGTTTATATTAAATATGACTATAACCCCCCTCATCCATAGGAATCCACTCATATACTGCAGTACATGGGTGGATACCTATGGATGAAAGGGGTTATAGTCATATATGGCATATTTACAGTAATTTTTATATTGCCCTGAGCTCCACTCACCCAGGGACTGGGTCCACAAAACCGCTGTACACAGCAGGAGCAGAGCTGGTACAGCTGGTAATTGGAAGTAAGCTGATTGGTAGAGGTGTGGGCAGCACCAGTGCGCTCACCACCAATCAGAAGGACTAATGAAGTGCGGGCTGGCGGCAGCAGAGCGCATTCATTGAAGCCACCAGCCCACCCAACGATGGACTCAGGAGAGCCTTGAAAAGGTATGATAGACGTGCGGGCTGGTGGCAGCAGTACGCAGTTAAGTGAAGCCGCCAGCCTGCCCAACGGCTTACTATAATAGCGGAGCCCCCCTCAATATGGACGCGCGGGCTGGCGGCAGCGGAGCACAATAGGTAAAGCCGCCAGCCCGCCCAACCCTGGTGCGGTCTTGTCAAGGAAGTGCGGGTTGGCGGCAGAAGCCTTCAGTGAAGCCGCCAGCCCGCCCAATAGTTTAATGTCAGGCTCAGGAGCTGTTAGTGAGGGCTCAAGAGCCACCGAATTTGCGTCGCATTCGTCTTATAAGACGCAGTGACTTTTTCCCTCCACTTTGGTGGGAAAAATAGTGCGCATTATAAAACTAAAAATATGGTAATCGGTTTTTGATGTGGGTTTATCGCATGTGATGAAAAGCTGAAGAATAAGGCTACTTTAACACTAGCGTTCGGGTGTCCGCTCGTGCGCTCCGTTTGAAGGGGCTCACGAGCGGCCCCGAACGCATCCGTCTGGCCCCAATGCATTCTCAGTGGAGGCGGATCCACTGAGAATGCATCCGCCTGCCAGCGCTCAGCCTCCGCTCAGCCTCCGCATCCGCCTGCCAGCGTTCAGCCTCCGCTCCGCTCAGTGAGCGGACACCTGAACGCTGCTTGCAGCGTTCGGGTGTCCGCCTGGCCGTGCGGAGGCGAGCGGATCCGTCCACACTTACAATGTAAGTCAATGGGGACGGATCCGCTTGAAGATGACACTATATGGCTCAATCTTCAAGCGGATCCGTTCCCCATTGACTTTCAATGTAAAGTCTGAACGGATCCGCTCAGGCTACTTTCAGACTTAGAAAATTTTCTAAGTTATAATGCAGACGGATCCGTTCTGAACGGATGCAAACGTCTGCATTATCGGAGCGGATCCGTCTGATGAAACATCAGACGGATCCGCTCCGAACGCTAGTGTGAAAGTAGCCTAACACTTATCGTCTCCTTGCGACCATCAGTGAAAAACGCATTGCATCTGGAGGCCTTATGTTTTTCACGCAAGCCTGATTCATTTCTATGGATGTGTGAAATCAGGCTAATTTGCAACCAGATGCAATCGAATGCCTGCCAGCGCCACTAACTATAATGGGATCCGGAGGAGATCCGGCCACAATCAGATAAATATGCTGAGAACCTGCTGGACACAAACCGCTGCACGCTGTGGTTTGTGTCCAACCGATTCTCTGCCGGTACTGGTGGCGGGATTGCAGTGCCGCAGATGTGAAAGTGGGCCAATCAGCTGTTTGAAGAGGTGAGCGCTGCTTTGTCTTCATTACACTGTGCATCGTCTCCCTTGCAGCAGCAGTGAAGTGTAATTACAAGTGCTTGTTTCTTTCACTTGAATGGAGAGAGTACTTGTAATTACACCGCACTTCTGAGACGATGGGCAGTGTAATGAAGAGAAAGCAGGGCTTGCAGGGAGTGCCACCTCCTCTTCAAACAGCTGATTGGCGGGGGTGTTGGACCCCCACCTTCAGATATTGATGACTTATCCTCAGGAGAGGTCATCAATATATCCTAGCTGCATAACCCCGTTAATTCTAGCATGTGTCTTCCCCTTAGGCTTCATGCACACGTCCGTTCCGTGCATTGGAGGCCGCAATTTGCACGGGCAACATCCATGCGGCTGCTGCAGTTTTATTTTTCAAGTGAATGGGTCTGCATGCGTGATGCGGTGTGCACACGGCCAGGGCCCGTTTATTGCGGACCAACTGTTTGCGGGCCACAATACGGGCACGGCCGGGAAATGGCCGTGTGCATGAGGCCTAAGGCTGCTTTCACACAGTCAGTGTTTGATCAGTGATTTCCATCAGTGACTGTGAGCCAAAACCAGGTGCAGGTCAAAAACTCTGTCATACTTTATCTCTGTGTAGGCGTTACTCCCGGTTTTGGCTCACAATCACTGACTGTGTGAAAGTAGCCTGAGCTGGATGCTGTAAACCGGCACAAAGCTTCAACGTACACAGGGGCGGACTGGGAAGTTAAAGTGGCCCTGGGACAAAACCCTAAAAGTGGCCCCTTGTTGTAGACGGGTCCAAATTGACAGAAGAAAGGTGTGTGTGTGTGGGGGGGGGGGGGATACAAGTAGGCAGGGCCATCAATACCATAGTGCACATTACTGTCCCAGTAGAACCATAAACCATAGTGCAGCACAAATGTATTGCCCCAAAAGCTGTCCCTCTGCGGTGGCCACCAGTAGATGCCATTTTCTGTCCTCTTCCTCCAGTTGGCTCTGATTAAGATATGGAGCAGGGGCTTAGGAGATGAGATGTGGGCCACAGGAGGTACATTCAGCAGATCACGAGCGGCCTCTGGCCGGGTACATGAGTACATTCCTGATTCTCACGGTGTTAATCGCTGAGAGCTCATTATGTACCCGGTCAGCGGCAGAAAGAAAGGCTTAGGTGGCCCCCTGGGCATCGGTCCAAACGGAAATTTCCCTGTAGGGTCTATGGTCAGTCCGAACCTTAACATACATAATAAAGTGATTGTAGGCTTTAGAGCAAATAGAGGCAGGTTTGTGTGAAAATAAGTGAAGATACACAATTGGTTTACATTTAGGATTAAATAATCTGCTTGCCATTATTTGGGGAAGTTTTCTTCTGTTCCTATGGACTCTCTTCCTACATTGGTGCAATGGAACATCATAAAGTGACCCTCCAGGTTCATCTCTGCTAAGACGCATTTATCTCTTTACATGTTACCTTTTATTCATCTTTTTCTCCTCACTGGGGGTTTAATCATTCTGTCCTTGGTGTAACATGAACTAGCTCTCTGTGATAGAGTTGTATCAATCTGAGGAGGCAGAAGAGAGCAGCAGCCCGAACCAATGATGAGGCAGGGGTCTTGGACCACCTCAGGCTCCCTGTAAGCACTGCAGATAAGCTGTAGTCACAGATCCCAGCTCTACCCTAACGGATCTCTGGTAAAGCAGCCAAGGGGCAAGATCGAAGTAAAATAAATAGCATGCAATCATGACCTAGACGTACTGACTTACATATCATTTTTAACTCAAGTATGAATTTCAAGGATCGATAAATGAACCAAATACATTGTTGGGGTGTTAGTCAACCAAATGTCTATATGTTTGGTTAATAAACTACATCTGTACAGCATATTATGTTATTTTATTATTTCTTTCACTTACAAAAGCATTAAAAAGAACATGCAGTCAGACATTTGTAAAAGTCAAATATTCTCTGGAAGAACCCCTCACCCCTTCCAGCTTACATGATGAGCACTGACAATTGTACACCACAAATACATTGTCACATCCTTACATTGTACATGAAAATCATACAGAACAACCTTAAATTTACCCAAAAAAATAAGCACAGGTATTTTGACAAAAGTTTAAGCAGCAAATGCATATTGTCCGGTGCATAAATCCTATTCAGTACTACAAACGTACTACGTCTGGACTGCAGCAAAATGAACTGTTATATAAGGAAAAGTAAGATGAGAAGCTGAACAAAGGAAATACTGCTTGAATGGCAAAAACCCTTGGATCTGGAATCCACAAGACCAGATTGGTACCGGACTATACAACATTCCAGATTACTGGAGAAATAAGACAAAACATTTTAGTGGGTTTTCTCATCAATATATTTTTGGCATAGAGAACAGTGAGCACCCCTTTACATTCAAATCTCCATTATTTCTCTGAACGGATGAAGGAGATGATTTTTTTTTTGGTGGCCACATTTTAGCTGAAATTCAAGACAAATTTGAGATTTTTTTCAAGGGCGGGGGGAGTTTTTTTTTTTTTCTGGGACCATCTTTTTTCAAAAAGCAGCATGCTCTAGGGGTGGAGTTTTTTTAGGAGATTTTCCATAACCTCTATAGGTAAAGAAGTCGGAAAGTATAATAAAAACACGCCGCTAAAAAAAAAAAAAAACGATTGTGAAAATGCAATTCATTGCATTTTTTACAGGTCAAAATAAATAAATCTTGTTTGAAGGAAGCCTACTGCTCGAGTACAAGTTTGTGAAGTTTGCAGAACTGCTGAGTTCTTGTTTTTACAATAACCCACTGTACGGTTCTGCATCCTATCCAATGGCACAGAACTGCAGTCTTAAAAGCATAAAACCAGAAGCCATAAAAACGGCTAATGTTTAAAATAAATTATGTAAAATTAAACCAGGTCTAAACTGCAAGGTGTAAAGTTGATTTAGATAACCAATTGTTCATGTTTGTATCTGGCACTGTGGGAAGGCAACTAATGGGGGGAAAGTATCACCCACCGTAGGTGTACTTCATGTCAGTCTTTAGACTGCAGTTTCCATGTGCACCTGTGCCAAGTTTATGAAAATCGGCACAAGTGCAACATGTTTCAGTAAAAGAATGCCTGGGGGCTTGCATGTCGTGGAGCTGAGACTTTTTAAAAAGTTGCACTTCCAAATGTAACTTCATAAATGTGTCACAAAAGGGACCTACTCTGAAATTGTCACCAAACTTTCACTCCAAATCTGTAGGTGTCACTCGAAAGTGCAATGCTCAAAAACGGCAACATTTTTGTACAAATGACCCTAAAAAGTCGCAAAACCCCTACTTACGATTTTTTTAATCCATAAATTCTGGCATGCGGGGCTTGATAAATTCACTCCTGATGTGAATCAGAAACCCACCTTCTAAGGCTACTTTCACACACCGTACTACCGCTTGCACACGTGTGCTGCACGCTGCGGGTTTTCTCCATTATAGTGATTGGGGCCGGGCGGACTTATGGCAGGACACGTGTGCAAACGGTATACGGAAAAGCTTAACGTGAGTGTGAAAGTAGCCTTATTTCTGACGGAGTGTGCTCATTCAGACGACCGAAGCGTCCGCAAACCGCAAGATACGGTGCAGTGCGGAGACATGTATCGGAAGCTCATGGAAGCACTACAAAGTGCTTCCGTTGGCTTTTGGGTCTGTGCTTCCGCACCGCAAAAGATAGGACGTGTCTACCTCTTGCCATATATTGCGAATTGCAGACTTATTCCAGTCAATTGGTCCGCTGTACAATACGGGATTTGCAGTCCGCAACACAGGCATGGACGACCTACGGTCGTGTGAATGAGCCCTGAGGCTAAGGTTCTTTTCCTGGTTTTTTTATTCCCCATAGTTTACACTACCAAATATCATAAGACTTTTTATTCAAATTTTACAAGAAATGACACAGAATCCTAAAAATCAGATGAGTAACTATTACTTACTAATAGCAGTAGAGACAATATTCCTTCTAAAGGAAAAAGTGATGAATAAAGTACAATTATCAAACTTTATATTTTTTCATGGCAAACAGCATTATTTCGGGAATGACTCTCTGGAAGCCCCTGCTCATATACAACAGTCTTCAGGCACAGCCGCAGAAGAGCTAAGTAAGTGCTTTATGTTTTATAAGACTTGCTGACCTTAGTGGTGGCTTATTTTGCCTAAACTGACCCTTTCAGATTATACAGGTAGCTTCTTAATTTTTGCTACAATCCCTCTTGTTTCAAGCTAATATTTAAGGGCCCATTCACATGTACTGTATTTATGGATCCACATTTTGCAGAACGGATGCAGACTCATTAATTTCAATGGGACCGCAAAAGATGCAGACAGCGCACCGTGTGTTGTCCGCATCCGTACTTCCGCTCCACGGCCGGAAAAAAAGATAGAGCATGTCCTATTCTTGTCTGTAATTGAGGACAAGAATAGGCATTTCTATCATAGGCCTTTCTATCATTTGTGGACTGCAAAACACATACGGTCGTGTGAATGTACCCTTACACTAAACAACCATATGTACAATAAAAGCCATAAGACTGCAAATATTCATGAATTACTTTGATTGGAAGTTGCCATGATGTATGTGTAGTGCTGGATTAGAAATGGATTCAGATGAAACAGCGCTCCTAGTGGTAAGCTGTGTGAACAGTGGTAGCACATCCTTAGTGCACCGTTTACTTTCATAAACTGGTGACAATGACTTTGAGAATGCAGTCAACCGACCTACAAGAAAATACATGAGTTGGTCTTTTATCAGCACTGATAAACCCAATTCTCATGTATATATTGATTTCACTGCTTGTAGTATACAGCATTGGCCCATCTCACACATTAGTGGAATATCGCAAGGATATGCCACCAATGTCATATAGGTGTTGGTCTCACCTCTGGGTCCTGGACCTATCTCTAGAACAAAGGGGAGCAAACTACGCATGTGCGGCTATTTCCGGAACCTCCATATCACGCGTGGCCATCTCTCCTTTAACCTGTATGGGAGTTCCGGAAATAGCTGAGATGGCACTCTATTTTCAGTACTCCCACAGATGTGAACGTAAGGTGGCCACGTCTGCCCAACGCCTTCGTTCACTTTGAGGGCCCCGTTCTAGAGATAGGTGTGGGTCCCAGAAGTGGGACCTGCATCTATCTGACATTGGAAGCATATCCTATTGATATGGCACTAATGTGTGAGGTGGGCCAACCCTTTTAATGTTTCCTCTCTACTAGGGTATAGGATATAGGCTACTGCCGTCAAAGTTGAACTGTTTAACAGTTCATTTTATTGTGAATTTTTTCCAATGTGAATAGTAACAAAGCTGTTATGCTTAAAACAATGCAATAAAACGTGCAAAGACGTTAACAAAGGAAGATCAATTTAGAGCTCTGAAGACAACCTGCCACATATTGGGTGTAGCCACCACGCCACATACCCTTGAAGTTTTTTTTTTTTCTTCTACCCCCCTCCAATCAGCGTTGACATCAGAGCACTCTGGTTCACTTGCCCATTTGGAAATGAGTACTGGTGACCACCCTCTTGACAGTACAGCCTCAACAGCAAACTAGGGCCTAAAACGAAGGCCACTGATCACTCTGAATGGTGGGGGGAGGGCGACTAGGGATAAAATAAACACCACTAGAATCTGTGGAGCTATGGCTACAGGTAAAGAGGGCTGCAGTTGTTGCTGGGGTGCGAAAGGTCCGCTTTAACCAAAGCAGAACTATGGTTAAGTCAACATATCAAAAGCTATTAACTACTTAACCTAATTCATAAACACTTTGGTAAGAATATCAACACAAGAATAGATGATACATAAAGAAGAACTAAAATACAGGTGTGAATACAAAACTAGTATATAGTATTTTGGCACTGGGAAGATACCATTAGTTACTCTGGTGTTGAACTTCCTCAATTTTTGAAGAATAAAGTTAGTCACATCTCACATAGTTACAAAAAGCATGGAAATAGACATAATATTATAGATATTATGGAGATTTTCCATAAAGCAGAACCAATGACCTTATACACTGTTTTTCGGAATGCTGCCTAGTAACCTGTATTGAAAGTCACAGGGATTGCTTCCTAATTTACTAAGCAGTACACCGATTGGTTGAAATGACTTTTTGGTAAAGTATTTGTTATTCTCTAGGATATATGTTATGACCCTGTAATTTATAGTAGACAACTACATCAAACCTCCTATGTTTCCCACCTGCCTTCCGAAACAAAGGACTCTGATTCCCTTGTGCCTTCAAAATAATGAACTGCTCTAGAAAAGTCTAGGTCATTAAGTACAGGGCCATCGATAGCAATTTTAAGAACATCGCTAAGATCACCAGCCATTCCTTCCTGGTGGCAACTCTGCTTCTGTAACTCTTTCACCCGACTTATTTTTTCAAATAGTACAGATCCAAGCGGCAGGACTAAAGCAACAGCAGCTAAGACAGTAAAGTCAGGGAAAAGCTCATGCATCTCAGAGTTGGAGTGGACCAGCTTCACACAAAGATCTCGAAAACTCAAGTGGCTAAGGCTAAACACTATGCGTTTGAACAGGGCAAAGTCATTTGAAGCCCTCTCTGGAACCAAAACACGAGAGAAATACTGAAGAAGGTACCGTAATTCTATTTCTCCATAGGTACCAATATCATCCAGGGATGATGGGTAACTCTTTGGACTGAACACAACTGAAAAAGAGCTGATCATCTTAAGTATATTGCTAGGAAATCGGTCCTGCAGGCTCTTGCATACATTTTCAAGACAGTCTTCTTTTATAAGTTCAAAGTCTTTCAAATGGACTTTGGAGCAGTCAACTAATTCTACTCCTTTGTAGTAGAACCTGCTCTCACTGTCCTCATCAGGATGTTCGTTCAAGTCGTTAAGGAACTCTTGAAAGTTCTGTCCATTTGTGGATTTTTGAGCCTGCAGAGTGGCCTGTGATGCTGTAACTATTGGATTTATCATAGATATATCAATATCCTCAATCTGGAAGAACTGGTTGAGTTTTTGGAAGATGGGAAGTATATCAAGTAAAACCTTGGTAAAAGCCACAAACCAGAACTTTTTTAGCTCCACGCATAGTCCACTGGCTATAGGAGACTTCGCAGATTCACTTTCAAGTAAAAGAACAAGAGTCGGCCAAGAAAAGTCAATGGTTTCGACAGCTGGCAAAATGGATGTCCAATGAAACGTTCTTGCACAATTTAAGTCTATGCCACAGAGAGTGAGAACCTTATGCAACTCAATAAAGCTTTGGCTGTCCCCATTTTTATTGCCATACAGTCTATATACCGCATCAATGATACTTTCATATTTTTTTACATATTCAACACTGTTAAAGCATTCGGTTGGAAGTAATGACCTTCTGTGTGATATACAGTGAAACTCTGATACAAGTGGACAAAGAGATTTCAGCTTCCCACCAACACCATTTTGCCTATCTGACATTAGTGATGCACCATCCGAACTTAACCAAGCTACTTTCTTAGGTGGGACATGAAAATCATTCAAAATGTCCTTTACTTTGTCTAAAACAGAGCTGGCATCCCCTGAACACAACTCAAACTTTCCCAGGAACGCAATGAACAGTTGTCCATCATATGGTGAAATTGATGTGGTGAACACTACGAGACTTTGCTGTTCTGTGATATCCATGGTCTCGTCAAACACAAGCCCAATAAATGGAGACTCTTTCAATCTCTTTTGATCTTCACTGTGCAGTACTTTAACAATGGCTGCCTGAATTGATCAAACACAAGAGTATGTTAATCTTTCAGTAATTCAAAGAGAAAAATATCCAGCTCACCATAAGCCGGACCCATCCCTTATATAATCAGAAAAGAATAGAACATTCTCCAGCATCCATCAAGGTTGATCGTCTTTATTGTAGATCGGTATAAAAGTACATACTTCAATCTTCACCACCCTCCACCACAGGTTAACATGTTTCAAACTCGGAAGTTCTTAATCATAACCAGTTCCGAGTTTGGAACATGTTAACTTGTGGTGGAGGGTGGTGAAGATTGAAGTATGTACTTTTATACCGATCTACAATAAAGACGATCAACCTTGATGGATGCTGGAGAATGTTCTATTCTTTTATGTTAATCTTTATCTCATATAGCTCACATAGCAAATTATTAGCAATTTCGCCCACTATGACATACATACTGGAATGTGTAATTACCAGCTTAGGTAGACAACCCTGTATCATACTCTCTATAAGGACATCACAGAGGAACATGTATCAGGGGCAATAACTCTGGTAGACCTAGCCTACTATGTAATACATCTCCCCTATAGTGACCGCTGTATGGTTGACCATCTACCTGGCAGTGAAAAGGTCATCATGCCTGGCCCCGTCAATCAAAGTGGCGAGCGCGCGGTAGTTGGAGAGAGAGCAGAGCCTTTAGGAGTAACAGCAAATTATGTGGTTGGCTGGCACTCCACTAGTTCCAAGGACCTGGTGCTCAATGATGGGATAAAATATCCTGCAATTATATAAAGAAAAATTCACAGCACTCATGAGTATAATGCAACTTAATGTAGGATCTTCATTCCATCCAAATGGTATATATTAATACGGCCAACGTTCCGGTCTGACCCGGACCTTGATCACAGCCGAGTAAGCAGAGATATGTGATATGGTGGATGGCGTTGCACATTAAGTTGCATTATACTACTGAGTGCCGTGAATTTTTCTTTATATCTAGGAGTAACAGCAACGCCCCCGTTGCTCCTAGAGGCTCATTTGCATATATTTAAACATAATTTCTTCAGCAATGCGGGCAAATATGAACATGGGACCAACACAGATGCCTTCAGCTGCCAAGTGCACATGCAACATGTCAGCCACTTTCATAGATACAAATCTGATAACAGATGCGTTTTCACTACTCATTATTTGAATGCCTATAACTTTTTGAATTTCTGGGCTATCAACTTGGTATTTGCAACCTTTTTTCTTGTGGCTAATGCATGTTTCTTTTTTTTTATCATGTTATAAACACAATTTTAGCTTTTTCTTTAAAGGGGTTATCCAATACCATAAACTGTCCCCCCATGTGCCGGGCCCCTCACAGGGAATATACTTACCTAAGTCCCCGCACCGCCGCTGCTTCTCCCCATGCACGGATGAAAACAACCGGTGTGGGGGGGGGGGGGGGGGGGGGAGCATCTCCCCGTGCGCAGATGTTTTCATCATCCGCGCACGGAGAGAAGCAGCAGCGGCGGTGCGGGGAGCAGCGCAGGGAACGGGGTAAGTATATTCCCTGTTAGGGGCCCGGCACATGGGGGGCAGTTTATGGTATTAGATAACCCCTTTAACAATATTTAGTCACATAGTTGAAATAATGGGAACATTTTTCTTTTTTACATTATAGTTAAATTTCTGGCTATCATATAGTGTTTCCCTATAACTTTTTATTTGTGTTCATTATCATACTTGCCTAATTTTCACCTATTGTGTATTATAGGGTAAGGGCTAGTATTGCAACATTGATGGAAGATAGTCTTTTGGAGAGGGATTTTATGTGTATTTTTTTATTTATATATATATTTTTATTTTTTATGGTCTGCTCCTCAAAGGTAAAAACAAACCATAGAGGGACTTAGATTACATTTTTCCACTGTAATTGGGACTACACAGCAGCACCAATTGCACGGCAATTCAGCCCTGTTGCAGTGGCTATTATTACTGTCAGGTCTGTGCTGAGTCTAGCTAGATGCTTCTGTTTCCTACAGGGTCTGCCGGCATCTGACATACTGCATACCTTCTGTATATATAAAGGGGTATGAACATGAACAACATTTAATACCTATCCAAAAGATAGGAGATAAATGTATGATCACGGGGGGTCTGACCTGTGGGAATGTGTGACCACTGCACCATTTACTTCTGTAGGACTGCCCACTACAAAGCTTGCCCATCTCCCAGTGGTCGGACCCCACAAGCATCATACATTTATAACCTGTCCTGGGCCAGACCTTATCATATACACTGCTGTAAAACAGTATTTGTCGCCTTACAGATTTCTTTTGTTTTTGCACATCAGTCACACTTAAAGGTTTCAGATTATCAAACAAATTTGAATGTCAGACAAAGATACCCTAAGTAAATGCAATGTTTAAATGATGATTTCATTTATTAAGGAAAAAAACCTATACAAACCAACCTGGCCCTATGTGTAAAAGTAATTGCCCCCTAAAGCTAATAACTGCTTGTGCCACCTTTGGCGGCAACACCTGCAATCAAGTGTTTGTGATAACTGCCAATGAGTCTTTCACATTTCTATGGAGGAATTTTGGCTCATTCCTCTTTGTAGAATAGTTTTAATTCAGCCACATCTGAGGGTTTTCGAGCATGAAAGGCCTGTTTAAGGTCATGCCATAGCGTCTTGTCAGTCCACAGAACGTTTTTCCAAAAGGCTTGGAGATTTTCAAGATGAATTTTGCCAAATGTGAGACGGGCCTTTGTGTTCTTTTTGGTCAGCAGTGGTTTTCGCCTTGGAGCTCTCCCATGGATACCATTTTTGCCCAGTATCTTTCTTTTTGTTGAATCATGAACACTGACCTTAGCTGAGGCAAGTGAGGCCTGCAGTGCTTTAGATGTTGTTCTGGGTTCTTTTGTGACCTCCTGGAGGAATCGTTGATGTGCTCTTGGGAGTAATTTTGGTAGGCCGACCACTCCAGGGAAGGTTCACCACATGTTTTCTCCATTTGTGGATAGTAGTTCTCACTGTGGTTCACTGGAGTCCCAAAACCTTACAAACGGCTTTGTAACCTTTTCCAGAATGATAGATGTCAATGACTTTCTCATCTTGAATTTCTTCAGATCGGGGCATGATGTGTTGCTTTTTGAGATCTTTTAGCCGACTTCATGTTGTCAGACAGGTTCTCTTTAAGTGATTTTGTGATTCTTCAGGTCTGGCAGTAATCAGGCCTGGGGGTAGCTTTTAACTCAACTTTCCAAAAACTGTGGTTAAAGGGGTTCTGCAGTTTGTTTAAACTGATGAGCTATAGTCTGGAGGGATCATCAGCTTCTGATCGGCGGGGGTCCAGGAGCGCCGTGGCCTTCTCACTGTTTACCGCTGGCTCAGTGATGTCACGACTTGTATCAACTGGCCTGGGAGGCGCTAAGCCCCATTCAAGTGAACAGAGCTTAGCCCCGCCCAGGCCAGTTGATACTAGTCGTGACGTCACTGATACCGCCGCTGCCTTCTCAAACAGCTGATCGGCGGGGGTCCTGGGTGATCAGAAGCTGATGATCTATCCAGAGGATAGATCATCAGTTTAAACAAACTGCAGAACCCCTTTAATCACAGTTAATTCATTAGGAGGTGGGGGGGTGCAATTATTTTTTCACATAGGGCCAGGTTTTGGGGATTTTTTCCCTTAATATACAAAGTCTTTATTTAAAAGCTTATTTTTGTATTTAATCAGGTTATCTTTGTCTGACATTCAAATGTTTGATAATCTAAAGCATTTAAGTGTGACAAATGTGCAAAAAAAACCTGAAGAAATCTGTAAGGGGGCAAATACTTTTTCACAGCACTGTATCTTTTAATATAGAAAAAACATTTACAAATACTGTGCATTGTAAAATAAATTCTAGAAACCCTGACTACAGTCACTAAGATAGGAAATGTATGTCAAATTGATTTAAAAAAAAATAAAATAAAAATTTGAAAATACAACATCTTTCTGTGATCGTAGGACAAAAAATAGTAGACTTTCTTTTCTGTATTTGACAACAAATCAACATTGTACTTGACCTATTTTACAGTCACACAGACAGCAGAGAAGCGCTGAGGCTCAGATCTTTGCCTTGTTCTATTTTCCCATTACTGGGCATGCAAATCTCCAGCTGGCTGCCAGATTTAACTGGGCTCAGACAATGCCTCATGGCATCTGTACAATTCGTTTTCATTTTGGTACAAGTGCTAGAGAAAAAAGAAAACCGTAAGGAATGATGCGGGCCATGGCTTGAGGAGGCTTACTGAGCTGGGCAGTGATTAATTAAAGGCTATGGCCATTCCAAGAGGTTTTCTTCTATATAAAGGGCAAATATCCAAAACCCAGTGACCTTTAAATCTGCCCTTCATTTTTATTGCATTACTGTGTCTTTCAGATATCTCTTGTGCAAAATGTATCTGAGCACAAAGAGCTGGGCGCAGTACCTTACCAAAGAATCCAATAATGACTGGACCTTTATAATAACAGAGCGTTAACCTAACTGGAAGACGCAGCAGAAACCCGGAGAGAGAAGTGTTTAAGGGGTTGTTCACCCCAGGGGCCTTTTCGGGCAAACCACCCAGTGTAGCCGGACAGGTGGTGGGAATCATACTTACCGGACTCCTGCCATGGCTCCCACTGCTTCAGATATCCGATCATCACCACCACAGCTAGTCATTGGCGGCAGTGACCACATGACCTGCATCAAACCGGATGCCGACATGGAGAGATCTGCAGAAGCGGGGAACCCAGCATCCGGATCAGGTACGTATAATTCCCTCCACATATCTGGCTACGCTAGAGGGGTCTGCTTGAAAAGCCCCAAAAGCTGCCATATCTGCGAAAGACTTAGTAAAAAAAAAAAAAAAACTACAAATATAAAAAGTGGTTCTCCTATGTCTTTAATACATTTAAAGGAATTGTCTTGTTTAGAAACCCCAATTTCAAATACCATAGACAATTCTGAATAAACAGAATGTCCAGAATCCTTATTTGTAAGTGGAGGACTGTTACAAAGAGCATCTCTTAGCCTGGAGGACCACATGGACAACCCATGCATCTCTATAGAAACCACTCCTGCTGTGGTAATGCCCAAGGGAAATGAACACTTGCTGCCAGATTTGCCCGCTCAATGGAGATCCTAGCAGCAGGTCACCATTTAATTAGCTAATTGTCGACAGGAACCTCTAACAAAACAGGACAACCCCTTAGGGTGCAGACGCTGGGGATTTGGTTGCAGAATTTTCCATGAAAATCACTTCCATTCATTGAATGGAGAGGCAAGCACATGGATTTCTGCAGGCCTCATTCAAGTGAATGGAACTGATTTGCAGAGTGTGAAGGCACCCTTAAATTTGCCTCTTATCAGCTATGGTACCTAGAAGAATAGGGGGTATATTTTAATGTGGGAAGGGGGGGGGAGCATTGAGGGTCTTAAGGGTGGCACTACCATGAGCGGCCATGTTATGTATCTACAGAGGCTATCACCCCTCTTCACCTAAGCTCATGGCAGGCTACACACCCATGGCAAATCTTTAAAACTGAATCATGGTCCCCTAATAAAAAAATTTTAGCTGATGTGAATGCCCATTTCATAGAAAAGCTTTATACCTTACTGATATTACTAGCACCTATATTCTCATCAATACTGGATGATCTTAACTGATTTTATATCAATTATCCAATATTTGGGCAATAGAAACTGAAATACCAAGTGTCTATCCACATCTTACAGTCATGTCTATTTTTTTTTTTGTAGAAATAGAAGCAAAACTAAAAAACAAACAAAAAAACAACATGACTGCAATGTGTGAATGGACTCTAAAACTAATCTTCCAGTTTAGGCTACTTTCGCGCTCGCGTTTTGGGCGGATCCGCCATGCATCTGCAAAAACGGATCAGTTACAATACAACTGCATGTATCCGTCATGAATAGATCCATTTGTACTATCTATAACATAGCCAAGACGGATCGGTCATGAACTCCACTAAAAAGTCAATGGAGGACGGATCTGTTTTCTATTGTGTCAGAGAAAACGGATCCGTCACCATTGACTTACATTGTGTGCCAGATCAGATCTGTTTGGCTCAGTTTCGGCAAGCGGACACCAAAACGCTGCAAGCAGCGATTTGGTGTCCGCCTCCAGAGCAGAATGGTGACTGAATGGTGGCAAACTGATACATTCTGAGCGGATCCTTTTCCATTCAGAATTCATTAGGGCAAAACTGATCCGTTTTGGACCTCGTGTAAGAGCCCATGACGGATCTCACAAATGCAAACCAAAACGCTGCTGTGAAAGTAGCTTTAACTGCCTCTGTAAGAATTCAGGCCTTCTGTCATATTCTTCTTCTCCAGCTGTGGACACCTAACTTTCCATAGCTCAACTAGTCGTGTCGGTTTCTACTACGCTGACGTTTCTGCCTGTACACACCTGCATTTGTCTTACACTGCTTGGATAGTAATATTCATTTTGCTCAGAAGACAGCAGAGCCTCACAAAGATTAAATTTCTGCAGCTCCAGCAGAGATGGAAGCTTCCTGCTCGAGATACCATCCTTTGCCATGGTGTAGACAGTGGTCAGAATAGCTATCTTAGATGGATCCATCTCGGCTTTGATGACGGACTTTAACTCTTGGTGAAAGTGCATTTCCATGGCCAGCTGCTCCCTATTCACTGCCAGCGCCTGCCTGTGGGCACCGGACGTCACGTGACGCAGAAGTGCATGTCTCTGAAAATTGTCAGTCCCCACGGTGAAGGCGTTCTCAGCCTTGCCATGCTTGTTCTTCACAAGAGCCTGTCGACACTCCATACAGAACATTAGCTTTCGTTCATAGTCAAACTCCAGCCAGGTGAACTCTTCTTTCCAGTGCTCGTTGAAATACCTCTTACATTTCTTATTGGAGTTTGAAGTCTCCCCTGCCGGCTTTTTCCCTGGGGTCACCATGCTCCCGCCACTGGCCATGGTGAAATCAAACATTATGGGAGGGTTGAGGTTGTCCATGCTGCATTACACTGAGTAAGGATCTCAAGACTGGTGGACGAAAGAGACAAGGGGAAAGAAATTAGGGATCAAGCATGACTCTTTCCCACAGCATGGGTTGATGGACATTCTGCTCTACGCTGCTTGTGTCTGGTTTAGGAAAGCTAACGTTCACCTCCAGCTTTGCTGGTAATTCATGATCCAGCCCTAACGTACTCAGAGAAATGTTCTCATGAATTCAAAGCAGGGATGGACTGGTCATAGACCCTACAGGAAGAGTTCTCGGTGGGACGAAGCCCAGGAGGCTGCCTAAGCACTTCCCATGGCCACCACCTGGATACCTAACGATGTGATGCTCTCAGTAGTAACTAATGCTAGGGGCATCAGGTACTTATGGGCCTGGCCGGTGGATGCACAACTAAACTGAACTTTATCGCCATCCTCAGGTTGGTCAGACAGCTAAATACTGCAGTGGAGAAGTGGTATTTTGTGCTGCACTGTGGTATTGGGTTCTGCTGAGGCAGTATTTTGTGCTGCACTGTGGTATTGGGTTCTGCTGAGGCAGTATTTTGTGCTGCACTGTGGTATTGGGTTCTGCTGGGTCAGTACTTTGTGCTGCACTATAGTATTTGGCTCTGCTGGGTCAGTACTTTGTGCTGCACTATAGTATTTGGTTCTGCTGGGGCGATACTTTGTGCTGCACTATAGTATTTGGTTCTGCTGGGGCGGTACTTTGTGCTGCACTATAGTATTTGGTTCTGCTGGGGAAGTACTTTGTGCTGCACTATAGTATTTGGTTCTGCTGGGGCGGTACTTTGTGCTGCACTGTGGTATTTGGTTCTGCTGGGGCGGTACTTTGTGCTGCACTATAGTATTGCTGGCCCCGCCTACTTGTGTTTGCCCCTCTTCTGTCAATCTGGACCCGCCTACAACATGGGGCCACTTTCATGTTTTTCCCAGGGCCACTAAATACATCGGGATATCAAAGAATGCCTAGATTCTATAGAGAATGCTACTTTCAGACTGCAGGAACGTGGCAGCGAGTGGCATGCAGTGGGGCATAATTATCCATTCATGACCCCTGACCGGGTGTGGATGGAAGTTGTGTCACCCAGACATACTGGTATCGGGCCTGGCAGTGCCTCAGTCCTGGGAGCTGCAGACATGATGGGAAACCTACACGACCCTGCTAATGTCACCCAGCCCCGTCCTGCTGCCCATACATACCCTGCTGCCAGAGCGGATACTGGAGGAGTCTGCCGGCTGCAGCCCATTACCCAGCGCACTCTCCTCTGCTCACACACAAAGAGGACATGGCTGCCCGTCACAGCTGCTTCCCCGACAGCCCCGGAGCCGCTGCTCAACAAGCGCTCAGCACCGGGGAAACAACGCTCTACAGGCGGCCGCAGGGAGACCCAGGGGCATGGGGGCAGCCATGATGTGTGTGTCTGCTGTCTGTGCCCACCACTACCTTGCGGCATTGTCAGTGCTGCCCCCTAGTGTCTGGAGCTGTGCGCGGACGCGAACGGAACATTTTCTGACTGGAATTGGTGCACCACCTGCAAATGCTTGTGGTCCTGTTTGCAGTCTGCAAAACGCAATATCCTAATAATTTAGAAAATGCCATTCACAAATAGCGTTTTGTAGGGTTTTTCTGCGCTTCTATATACTGATATGGCGCGAAACATGATCAGCTCTGACATAAACATTAGCTTTGCTTCCCAATTCCTGTCCACTGAGGGGCAATGGAAGGAATGATACAATACTTCCCACAATGTACAGGGGAAATCAATCACATTGTAGGAAATATCTGGGCATTTGGGCCGATTCTGAAGAGTCTCTGTTCGCACTGCGTTTTTTCGCAGGTCAAATTTGGAATGGATTCCGCATCAAAAAGCCAGCGGGCGGGCGTGTGAAGCGTCTTTTATTATTTTCAATGTGAGGGCGTGGTGTATGGCCACGACTGTGCCAAGAATGGAGAAGTCACGGCAATTATCCGGCAGTGCAGCCTGCCATTGAAAACAATCCAGAATCTGCGCAAAATTCAGCCTAAAAGCAAGAAAAAAGCCCTGGATTTGAATAGGATATTTGTTTACTCAGGGGACATTTGGGAGTGTCTGAGCAGGTGTACAGATGTTAAAGGGGTATTCCCATCACAGACAATGGGGGCATATCGCTAGGATATGCCCCCATTGTCTGATAGGTGCGAGTCCCATCTCTGGGACCCACACCGGGAACGGAGCGAGGAAAGATGGTGGCTGGAGGACCTCGGGTCACCGCCGGGGCTGGGCATGCGCAGTACATTGCCCACTGTGAGCAGGGGCATACTGATATGCAGTGCTTATGCGCTGGTTATGTAACGGGCCCGGCAGTGAAGTGCACAGGCGCTAGATTATGAATGGAAACGAGAAACTAAAAAACTAAACCTGGCTACCATCAGTGTTATGGATCTGCCTCCCACAGAACTATATGATCAGTTTAAAGCATGTTATGTAGGTGACAGACTCCCTTTAAAGGCGATGTACACCTTTGGGGCAATTTCTTACTATTGCATTGTACTTATTTTGAGCTAAAAAATTTTTTTTTAATTGGTCTTTATTAAAAATATGGAGCCCTATTTCCAGTACAGAGCTGAGAAGCTCTAGTAGCCCCCATTGGATTTTCTGTAAGACCAGGAGCTGACGGGCTCCTTATCTCTGCTCTTTGACCTCCTAAACACTCATTATAGTTCAGTTCTTATCTTACTGATAAGAATGTGGCTTAAATAAGTGTTTATGGCCTCTCAGTAGTTTAGAAATAAGGTTTATTAGATGATGGCACACAGCTAGAAAAACAATTAACCCTTTGTGACAGAACGGCTGAATATTTTTAATAAAGGCCAATTGAAAAAAAAAATTGTAGCCAAAAATGAGTAAAATGCAATCATAAAAACAAAAATTGCCATCAAAGGTGTACATAGCCTTTAATAGATGTAAAAAAAAGACATAAGTCCATGAGGCACATTCATTCCTTATTTGAGTGTGTCAGGATGACTATGATTAGAGATGAGTGAATTTCTAAAAAATTCGATTAGGCCGGTTCGCAGAATTTTTCGATCTGAATATATTCACGACGAATCGTGATAAAAAAAAAACAGCTATTTCCTGGCTGCAGAGAGCCTTTATAGTGGTGTAGAACACTGTGCCTTGCAGTAACACACATAGGGAGTCTGCTGGGGTAGTGAAATAATACTGTGAGTCCATATGACATGCAGATGACAGGCACCGCTCTTAGAATCACTGCACACTTCACTTATTAGGGCAGTCACGGGGCCAAAACTGACCAAATAACTCAAGTATTAACTCAACCTTACAGGTCGATGTTAGCGCCAAGAAGAAGCGCACTCCTTTTACACCGTTGTCAGCTGATTCCACATAGATGTCTACAGAACCTGTTCTATTAAACGCTTATACAAGTAGAGCCCCCCGACAGAGTGGAGAGGGTGTCAGCAGTAAGTTGAAGTCACTGACTATTTTGCCCTTCCTCTGATCTGTCAGAACAATAACCCACAAAAAATGGATCCTGTCTGAGGAGCATACGCCTTCACTCGGTCAGCATTTGCTTAGTAATCCATCAGTATTGGTAATGCCCAAAAAAACAGGAGTGGATTCCATGACACGTGAATGGAATATTTGCATATCTTCTGTGTTTTGTACCCACTACTGCTTTTGGCTACCAAATCATAAGCCAATTCTGATGGGACCATACAGGCCTTACAGCTGCTACACAGAGAGGATCCATTGTGCGTCTCATTTTTCCTTCCTTCTGACAGATCAGAAGGAAGGTCAAATAAATGGTGATTTCAAGAAGGCCAAACAAGGACAATAGCGACCCCGTCATAGAGTGGGGAGGGTGGTAACAGCATGAGAAGTCTACAGAGTGGCCCTATGACATAGTGGTGAGGTGGAAGCAGCATGAGGAGACCACCAAGTGACACAATGACAGGGTCTGGAGGTGGCGGCAGCATCAGGAGGCCACAGAGTGGCACAATGACAAAGTGTGGGGGTGACAGCAGCAGTATGATTAGGCCACAGAGTGCCACGGTGCCATAGTGTGGAAATGGCAGCATCAGGAGGCCACAGAGTGGCAAGGTGACATAGTGTGGAGATGGCAGCAACAGCAGCATGATACCACAGAGTGGCAAGGTGACATAGTGTGGACATGGCAGCATCAGGAGGCCACAGAGTGGCAAAGTGACATAGTGTGGAGATGGCAGCAGCATGATACCACAGAGTGGCAAGGTGACATAGTGTGGACATGGCAGCATCAGGAGGTCACAAAGTGCCAAGGTGACATAGTGTTGAGATGGCAGCAGCATGATACCACAGAGTGGCAAGGTAACATAGTGTGGACATGGCAGCATCAGGAGGCCACAAAGTGGCAAGGTGACATAGTGTGGAGATGGCAGCAGCAGCATGATACCACAGAGTGGCAAGGTGACATAGTGTGGACATGGCAGCATCAGGAGGCCACAGAGTGGCAAGGTGACATAGTGTTGAGATGGCAGCAGCATGATACCACAGAGTGGCAAGGTGACATAGTGTGGACATGGCAGCATCAGGAGGTCACAAAGTGCCAAGGTGACATAGTGTTGAGATGGCAGCAGCATGATACCACAGAGTGGCAAGGTAACATAGTGTGGACATGGCAGCATCAGGAGGCCACAAAGTGGCAAGGTGACATAGTGTGGAGATGGCAGCAGCAGCATGATACCACAGAGTGGCAAGGTGACATAGTGTGGACATGGCAGCATCAGGAGGTCACAGAGTGGCAAGGTGACATAGTGTTGAGATGGCAGCAGCATGATACCACAGAGTGGCAAGATGACATAGTGTGGACATGGCAGCATCATTATGCAACAAAGTGGCACGGTGACATAGTGTGGAGATGGCAGCAGCAGCAGCATGATACCACACAGTGGCAAGGTAACATAATGTGGACATGGCAGCATCAGGAGGCCACAAAGTGGCAAGGTGACATAGTGTGGAGAAGGCAGCAGCAGCATGATGCTACAGAGTGGCAAGATGACATAGTGTGGACATGGCAGCATCAGGAGGCCACAAAGTGGCATGGTGACATAGTGTGGGGATGGCAGAATCAGGAGGCAACAGAGTGGCATGGTGACATAGTGTGGACATGGCAGCAACAGCATGATACCACAGAGTGGCACGGTGACATAGTGTGGAGATGGATGATCTAATCTGATTCATCAGGCATTGGTGGGTGGAAATCCTGGCTGATCCACTCCTGATTCATCTTGACAAAAGTAAGTCTCTACACATTTTGGGTGGACAGGCGAGTTCTTCTTGGGGTAACTATGGCCCCCGCCGTACTAAACACCCGCTCTGATGCCACACTACTGGCCGGGCAGGACAGCTTTTCCAGGGCAAACACAGCCAGTTGTGGCCACAAATCCAGTTTGGCTGCCCAGTAGTCCAGCGGATCTTCTATGACGGCTGGCAGGGTGCTGTCAAAGTATGCCACCAACTGCTGGTTCAGGTCCTGCTCCAGGTCTACCTGCTGCTGCTGGTGAGTAGTTTCTTCACTATGTGGGTGAAGAAAGCTGCTCATCAGCGACTCTAGACTCAGGCTGCTGGTGCTGCTGTCACTTGCAACGAAGTCGAAGATCCAGTCAACCAATCAAGAAACGCTGGGTTGCTGGTCAAGACACGACCGCTAGCTGACATGTGGACCTGAGGCCTCGGGAAGAAACCCCTGATGCCACGCCCCCTTACTCTGCTGCGACCTGTGCTTGCGCCAGAATCATTGACGCCTCTGACACTCCCCTGTGCAGGGCCTGGCACTTCTCTGTCTGACATACTTTTAGCTGAACTTAATAAATTAAAAGCAAATTAAAACACCCCTAAAAGCACCAAATATATATTTCTTTTTTTACTGATAGGCAACTAAAGGATTTGAAATTGGCAACAAAACTATTTCAGCATAAATAACAGCAAACGTGAACTGCGTGTATATTTCTCATATTGGACTAAAATAGGCCACTAAACGATTTCTAAGTAAATAACAGAAAAAGTGAACTGCGAATATTTTTCTCTTTTTTTCTAGAAATATGACAATAAGCGCTTTTAGCGCAAATAACACCAAATGTGAACTGCATCTATTTTTCTTGTATTGTAGTGAAATATGACAATAAACGCTTTTAGGGCAAATAACAGCAAATATGTACTTAGCCTATTTTTCTCTAGAAATATAGCAATAAACGCTTTTAGCGCAAATAACACCAAATGTGAACTGCGTCTATTTCTCTCGTATTGCAGTGGAATATGACAATAAACGCTTTCAGCGCAAATAACACCAAATGTGAACTGCGTCTATTTTTCTCTTTTTCTCTAGAAAAATGGCAATAAACGCTTTTAGGGCAAATACCACCAAATGTGAACTGCGTCTATTTTTCTCGTAATGTAGTGAAATACGACAAGAAACGCTTTTAGCGCAAATAACAGCAAATGTGAACTGCGTCTATTTTTCTCTTTTTCTCTAGAAATATGGCAATAAACGCTTTTAGCGCAAATAGCACCAAATATGAACTAAGTCTATTTTTCTTTTTTTCTCTAGAAATATGGCAATAAACGTTTCTAGCGCAAATAACACCAAATGTGAACTAAGTCTATTTTTCTCGTATTGTAGTGAAATATGACAAGAAACGCTTTTAGCGCAAATAACACCAAATGTGAACTGGGTCTATTTTTCTCGTATTGTAGTGAAATACGACAAGAAACGCTTTTAGCGCAAATAACAGCAAATGTGAACTGCGTCTATTTTTCTCTTTTTCTCTAGAAATATGGCAATAAACGCTTTTAGTGCAAATAGCACCAAATATGAACTAAGTCTATTTTTCTTTTTTTCTCTAGAAATATGGCAATAAACATTTCTAGTGCAAATAACACCAAATGTGAACTAAGTCTATTTTTCTTGTATTGTAGTGAAATATGACAAGAAACGCTTTTAGCGCAAATAACAGCAAATATGAACTTACAGTAGTCTCTTTTTCTCTAGAAATATGGCAATAAACGCTTTTAGGGCAAATAACAGCAAATATGTACTTAGCCTATTTTTCTCTAGAAATATAGCAATAAACAAATGCTTTTAGCGCAAATAACACCAAATGTGAACTGCGTCTATTTCTCTCGTATTGCAGTGAAATATGACAATAAACGCTTTTAGGGCAAATACCACCAAATGTGAACTGCGACTATTTTTCTCGTATTGTAGTGAAATACGACAAGAAACGCTTTTAGCGCAAATAACAGCAAATGTGAACTGCGTCTATTTTTCTCTTTTTCTCTAGAAATATGGCAATAAACGCTTTTAGCGCAAATAGCACCAAATATGAACTAAGTCTATTTTTCTTTTTTCTCTAGAAATATGGCAATAAACGTTTCTAGCGCAAATAACACCAAATGTGAACTAAGTCTATTTTTTCCGTATTGTAGTGAAATATGACAAGAAACGCTTTTAGCGCAAATAACACCAAATGTGAACTGCGTCTATTTTTCTCGTATTGTAGTGAAATATGACAAGAAACGCTTTTAGCGCAAATAACAGCAAATATGAACTTACAGTAGTCTCTTTTTCTCTTTTTCTCTAGAAATATGGCAATAAATGCTTTTAGCGCAAATAGCACCAAATATGAACTGTCTATTTTTCTTTTTTCTCTAGAAATATGGCAATAAACGTTTCTAGCGCAAATAACACCAAATGTGAACTAAGTCTATTTTTCTCGTATTGTAGTGAAATATGACAAGAAACGCTTTTAGCGCAAATAACACCAAATGTGAACTGCGTCTATTTTTCTCGTATTGTAGTGAAATATGACAAGAAACGCTTTTAGCGCAAATAACAGCAAATATGAACTTACAGTAGTCTCTTTTTCTCTTTTTCTCTAGAAATATGGCAATAAACGCTTTTAGCGCAAATAACAACAAAAGTGACTTGTGTAAATATTTCTCGTATTGTATTGAAATAGGCCATCAAATGATATCAGCGCAGTTAACAGCAAAAGCGACCTGCGTATATATTTATCTTTTTCCACTAAAGGCTTTCCAACATAGCACTTGCACCCCAGTAACTAATTGATGGAATGACAGAGCTGTATTATGAGACTATCTGGATCCCCAAGTAATGTTTCCCTGCACTAGTAAATCGCTTCTTTCCTTTTTTTTTAACAATTAGTTTTTCTTTCACTCTCCCTAGCGCCTGCATACACGTCTGTCCCTGAACAAAGTACAATAGTGAATGGCAGACTCTAAGATGGCCGCCGTATTTATAGGGCTGTGACATCACCAGGTTGGCTGGCTGCTGATTAGCTGCATGCATGGCATTATGGGTCACCCCGCCTTCCCAAAGTTCCTTGCCCCATGTCCTCACACGTGTAGCCGCCATTGTAGCTGGCTAGCCATCATGTTAGGAAGAAATGCGATTCGTTACCACGAAGCGCGAGGAAAATCGCATTAGATCAGAATCAAATTTTTCCTGAAATTCGGAACGAATTCGACTTCGTCAGCTACGATTCGCTCATCTCTAACTATGATGTATCGCCCGGAGAACCCATATAGACTAGACCTGTATCCTTCCCCAGTCCAAACTGAAGGCAGAGTGACGGACATGATTTGTAGGGTCTGATGATGTCCGTGCATTCACTATAGAATTGCTCCATACTGAGTAAGGTGATTGCGACAGAGAATATTTGGTGCAAGGTTTTCAGCATTGGCCAAGTATTGGTTATTAGAGGAAATGGGCATAGTGTTATCGTTTTGTGTCACAGATCTATGTTGTGCTGCCTTCAGCCTGGCGATGGAAGGTCTAGGGGAATGAGTGCCATTATATCATCCCTTGCCTCTGGTATGTTCTGCATGGATCACTGATTCCTATGGCCCCCTATCAAAATATATTATAGCAGCATAGATGCAAACACAAACAAAATCATTACGTGTGCGGCAGACCACAGCTACCGCGTTTCATATCCAGATCAATAGAATACCTTTTAATGCCATAGGGAAACAAAATCTCTACAATGTAATCTGGTGTCATTATAATCATTATCCACAGGATACTGAAGATTTAACTATCTTCACCATTCCCCTGGCACACCAAAATCATCTTTGGAACAACCAGGTGCTTTTAGAATGACTTAAATGGGTTATCCAAGTTATGGAAAAAAAACACCTTATAAAACTCGTCAGGACATACATATACATTAGAAGCTTGATTTCTTAAAAGAAAACCCATATTTACACCTTTGCATAGTTGTGTTATTCATGATGCAGCAAAGCTGTGGGGGCGTGTAACAATGACTAAGCTCTCCCTCATGAATATTTCTGGGTGTGAATAATCTGCCCTTCCCCGCCCCCTGCACTGCAGTGCTTGCTCTGCACAACCTAACCTTGCATACAGGCAGAGGATCTTCCTGTCACATTGCAGATCGATCTATGAGAGAGAGGCCGAATGCACACGGCCGTGTTCCGCGGCCGAGAGCGGTCCGTGGTATGGCGGGCTGGATTCCTGTTCAGAGCAGGAGCGCACGGCGTCATTGGTTGCTATGACGCCGTGCGCTTTTAATGCCACCGCTGCACTACAGTAATACACTCGTATGATCTATACGAGTGTATCACTGTACAGCAGAGGCGGCATGAAGCGCACGGCGTCATAGCAACCAATGACGCCGTGCGCTCCTGCTCTGAACAGGAATCCAGCCCGCCATACCACGGACCGCTCTCGGCCGCGGAACACGGCCGTGTGCATTCGGCCAGAGAGAGAGAGAGAGATGGAAAGAGAGAAGGATGTAGATATATCATATCTTAGCACTGGTGCCTTGCAGCGCCAACATAAATGACCTATTGTAAATCACTCAGCCGTCTGGCTACTGACTAGACAGTATTTCCCTCTCTATCGGGATCTGGGTGTACCAACACACCACCAGTGCTTACCCCACACACAGGGTTAGAGGGTCCCGGCTCCCACAGGCCTCGACACAGCCTGCTACTTTCCCAGACTGGGAGCCACACCCAAGTCCAGCAACAGGATTAAATACATTAATACCCCTGGACATGGGCATATTCCAAAATCCTGGACTTCCCAGTAAAAGCCCGTCCCGGACTAGCTGGAGCCAGCTAAGCTAACTATCTTGGTGTCCACCAACTAACTTAGTGGCCACCTATATCTAGGGCATTTACTCTACCAAGCCGGGGCCCCTTGGTGACATGCTCCTGGTGCAAACAACACCCCTTTTTCATGCTTCCCCGGGACTTTACTGCACCCATCACTATTCACCTTGCCACACTATACATAAGCTATGGCTTAGGTATAGCTTAGATATAGCTTAGGTATAGGGTGTCCAAAACAGGTCACTTAGAAACATGTGTGTATCGTAAGGAAACTGCAGGAAATGCCCTACTTCATGCATCTTCTTTTCATCCTAGGTATCAAAAGAGGTCAATACCTATTGGCTAATTCTTAAGTGCTAAACGCATATGATTTTGAAAAGGAATCTGACATTCTGAGAAGACGCTTTGAACAACGTGGATACCACCAACGTGGATACCACTCAGTGTGCGCGGCTTTCGTCCTCCGAACCACGGGGCGGTAGATCGCCACCCGGCGTCATGGGTACAGACCCAAGCGCCATGTAGTGAGCGGCGCTTAATGATAGTCATCACTCAGGTGAGTCTGAGCCTGGCACACCTGTACATGCATCAAGTATCTCATTAGTATCTGATCTACATCTCAGTCTATTGGATAACAACCGACCACATGGTCAGATTACTCCCAACCTTTGCCCTATATAAATCTTGTATTACCACCATTCCAGTCACTACCCCTTGAGGAAGCAGACCGCGAAACGTGCGTCGGGATCTGGTGATGTTGCTGTGATTGTGGACTGTATATTAGTCAGTATATCTTTGCATTTTTACTTTCAATTTTGCTCTTTGGACTTGGCCTTTATATGTTCATTGTGTGGATTTAGGTTATCTACACATGTACCAAAAAAACTCAGATCAGGCTTTGATCCAGTTCATAACTTTACCATCTCTACCAGCATATTTAGATGTACTGATCACTGGGCCTTTTGTACTTGCACTTTACTTGTACTGTCCATTAATCATGCACTACCAGTCCTACTAATAAATTTTAATAGTGTTTTTATGTTTCGTGTTGTGCTAATCATGTTAACAATAAAATTGCTATTAATAAATTATTTAATTATATTTCTGTATTTGTATTTTTTGTGATAATCTGTGGATCCATATGTATCTCTATTGCTTGTGTGATTAATAATATATATGGGTTAATTACCAGTGGATGGGAAATATTTTTGGTTGGCTTAGGTATAGCTTAGGTATAGCTCTATATCTAATATATAAGTATATCTAAGCTATACTTTGTTTTGTTCCTGGGGGTGGCTTTTGGTTCTGATGGCCAGGGGAATAGGGCAATGCTAATTTGATAAGGCTGCCGGCATTGGTAAAGATCGCGCAGGAGCCGGCCGGAAACAAGACGCAGAGACAGGGAAACGGGCACACCGGGGGATCACAGGGAGGGAGCGGGCACACCAGTCCAGTGCATCTTTTCACAAGGCTGCCGGCACTGGTAAGGATCGTGCATGCGCGATCCCTCACAGGAGCCGCAGCAGCCAGACGCAGAGGGAGGGGGCGGCCACACAAGGCTCTGACATTTCGTGTACAGAGCTAGGCCACTCCCTAATGCAGGGATAAGCCTGTACACGAAACGTCAGCACAGGGAGCTTGCTGGATGACGTCCCACAGAAGAAACAAGACATTATAGATAAAGAGTGATTTACATAGGTAATAGTAGATATGTTATAATGCTGATTGGCCTATATTTATATAACAACCCCTTTAAGGAGCACCCGACCAAAGGATTAACCCTATTAAACATGTCATACTGTCTGATAAGGTTGATCCTGCCGATTAAAATGATACCTGTGTTGTGAAAATTGGTTGCGGCGTTCTTGAGAATTTTTTTTAATTCTTTATGCAAATAATCTCCACAGTATAGGAGATATAAATATGATCGGTGGGGGTCTGACCTCCGAGATCCATGCATATCACGAGAAGGGGGGTCCTATGTCTGTCTGTATACATGAAGTGGTGGTCGAGAACGTGTGCTGCCACTTTGTTCATCTCTATGGGACTGCCGAAGAGAAGCCGAATACAGTGCTCGTAAATTTCTGGCAGTTTCATACAGATGAATGGAGAAGCAGCATGTATGATCGACCGCCACTCCATTCACATGTGGAGATATAGGACCCTCATTCTTGCAAATGGTGGGGGGTCCCTGCTGCCAGAGCCAGGACTTATCATACTCTTATCTTATAAGTTTAAAACTTGGCACAAACCCATTTAACTAATCATATGAAGATCTCCAGTTTGGAGATGTAAAGGGAGTCTGTCAGCAGTTTTTATCAAACACTAGCTTGGAGACCTGTTTGAACATACCTTAGGGTACGCTCTTAGTATTAGGCTATATGCACACGACTGTATATGTTTTGCGGTCCGCAAATTGCGGATCCGCAAAAAAAAAAACGGATGACGTTCCGTATGGCATCCGTTTTTTGTGGATCCGTTTTTTTTGCGGATCCATTGTAATAATGCCTATCCTTGTCCGCAAACTAGAAAAAAATAGGACATGCACAATTTTTTTGGCGGAGCAACGGAACGGACATACTGATGCGGACAGCACACAGTGTGCTGTCCGTGTTTTTTGCAGACCCATTGAAATGAATGGGTCCGCATCCTATCCGCAAAAAAAACGGATCGACGCGGAAACAAAATACGGTCGTGTGCATGAGGCCTTACCATCACCAAGGAGACGTATTTATTTCAAGCATTCCACTACCGCAGTGCCCTCTTAATACTGAAGTGCCCTGATCTCTCTGCAGTGAATGCTCCAGCTCCACAAACCCTCCCCCTGCTCTGAATCACGGCTGTAGCTCCATCCAGGAGCCCTCTACGGACGTGACTCAAAGCAGAGGGATAGCTGCACCCTGTGTTGAGGGTGCCACAGCAAATTAAAACTTCACATTCTATAGGCTAGCGGTTTTACATGGTCAAAACTGCTGACAGACTCCCTTTAAATACATAAATCTTAAAGGAAAAAAAACAACAACAAAAGGTTATTGAAAAGTTGGGGAACAAATGCAAGTACTTAAAGACATCTTGTCCCCACCAAAATAAATCACCGTCGACAGCATCAGAGAGGAGAAAATCACTACCCCTTGAGTGCCATCTCTTGCTAAAGTACCGGTGGCTTCAGAAATAAATTAAAAGGTGTACACTCAGCGGGGCTGCCGCAATTGGTAAATGCACTAAGATCACATTTCTTTTTAGGTTTGACAGGTCCTCTTTAAAGGAATTGTTCAGAATATGGGCTCATGCACCCAACTGGAATCAGCCCGGGAACCACGGTCCGTGTGTCGGCTGCATCTCCCAGGCCGACTGCAGCGACGCTGACCCGGACTGACTGTGTCATAGTAATTTATGATACCGCCAGTCTTTATCTGATTGTGGGGTATTGCAGTGCGCTGACATCATCACGTGAGTATACTGTAGTAGCCCAGTTTTGGTCAGGGGAGTCAGCCCGGAAGATGCGGCCGACACATAGACCATGCTTCTCCGGCCAATCACGGTCGTGTGCATCAGCCCTAAGAAAAATAAGCTTGCATTTTTTCAAGAAACATCATCTGTCCATGGCCGTGTATCTATTTTTGCAGTTCAACCTCATTCACTTGAATGGGGAAGTGCTGCATTACCACGTGCTGTTTCTGGAGGAAAAAAAAGACAAATATTTTTTTAAATCCTAGACAATCCCTTTAAGTAATTCGTTAAACATGGAAACAATGTGGCGCAGCTGTAAATCTTTCTAGAACACACTGTCCTCAAAAACGGAGAGACTGTGCCAGGGGGCACTAGTGACAGAGGTTACCAAGAGACCTATGAAACCTCCAAACTGATAACAAGTTTATATGGCAGAGATGAAATAGTGTTCCTCGTTTGTAACAGTATGGGACAGGGGAAAAAACACACACAAAAAAAAAGATATGACATATTAGAAACAACTTATCCAAAATGGAGGGAGGAAAAATAAAGATTCATGGTAAATATTACAGATACAGACCATTCAAGGATTTCAGAAAGAATCCCTAAGCAGGCTGAGGAACATTTAGGAAGGTAGAGAATAAAATGAATGTAACTACATGCTGAGAATGTCAAGAGAAAAAACCTGCTGCAGACCACAAGAGAGCTGTCAATTACACAACTGATCTTCCAGAAAGACTCAGGCTCAAGAAGAAAGTCAAATCTACATAGGACCAGCTTAAAAATAATATTAAAGGAGGTCCCCAAAGTTTAATAGTCATTGCAATGTTTGATTGGGTCTGACCACTGGGGAGCCACTTATGATAACAGAAATGGCCTGGTACTGGTACTGTAGCTCAACCTTATCTACCATTATAGATATAACATCAACATTAAAACTGTCCTGGTGCTGTCAAATCGGACGCCAGCCACAAGATGTGGCTGGGCATGAAAACAGCTGTTCATCTGTGGTCCACATGCAACTGCAAGTAGCAAAGAAGACTGGAGAAAAGCTGCAATGTACAGAAGTGCTGCACCCATTCACTTCAACGGGAGCAGTGCTGCAGTAACTAGCTCTGTCCAGTTTGGGCGTCAGAACGGCTGATCTGAGGAAAGGATTGGCCCTGGAAAAAAACAAAAGTGGCCTCATGTTGTAGGTGGCTCCAAATTGACAGAAGGCAGGAAAACAGAAGTAGTCGGGGGCCCGCAATACAGTAGTGCAGGACAAAATACCACAGCGCAGCACAAAATACTGCCACCCTCCCCACAGTAAGAAGCTGTATCATCGCCCTGAGGACGACACTATAATTGACCTCAGGAGGGCACCTGCGGCCACTGTCACTGACACTATCAGCGGCCATTTTTTTTTTTTTTATGGTAAGCCACACCTCTAACTGTGCCCAATGCCTATCTATAAACTTCCAATCCTGCCCAGTCCCCTTTGTGCCTACACACAGTAATAGTGCCCCACACATAGAACCACTTAGGCTCCATTCAGACGTCCGTATGAAAGGTCCAGATCCGAAACACACAACTGGGCTTGGTCCAGAAAACACGGGCTGTATGTCGGACGCATCTCCAAAACGGAACGCAGCTCCCCTGACCTAAACAGACGTTATCATAGAGATTTATGATATAGTCAGTTCCTATCTGTATCATAAATCACTATGATTCATTCAGTTCGGGTCTGGGGTGCTGAGATTGGTCCATGAAACATGGTCCGTGTGTTGGTCGCATCTCCAGGACTGACCACGGCTAATGTTGATTGCACCATTAGTGATTTATAGTACAGATCGGAACTGACTATATCATAATTGACAATGATGCAGTCAGTTTAGGTCAGGGGAGCCACGGTCAGTCCGGGAGATATGGCCAAGACACAGCCCGTGTTTCCTGGACCGAGCGCAGTTGTGAATCAGCCCTTACTAATCAAAATGTGCCAGAATTCTGGTGCAATTTGTTCCTAAAAATGGTTGTATATGCTTTCTAACACATTTATTAACCAGTTTTAGACAATTTTCTACTCTTTTTACCACTCGATCCTCAAAGGGCATGGCTCAATGTGCCGCCATGTGCCAATTGCACTACATTTTTGGGAGTAAATTAAGCCAACAAATAGGTGGTGTAAACTTAGACTAGACAGTCTATTTCAGATACCCCAGATTTATCATCCAGTATCAGCCATTATGATAAATCTGGGGCAAGGTTAGACTGTCTTAGTAAATGTGGGCCACTGTTTTCTAATTAATTTCCACCAATAGATGAGTGCTTTAAACTAAGAACTGCCTGCTAGTAACTCTGGATGCCCCTAAAGGGGTATTCCCACCATAACAACGTATCACCTGTCCACAGGTTACGTGATAAGTATATTATTGATGGGGGATCCTAATGCTGGGACCCAGACAGATCAGGAGAATGGGACCCCTGCAAACTGATCACAAGAACTTCTTGAGCGACCCAAGTCAATGGAGCCATGCATGCGTGATGCCGCTCCATTCGTGTCTATGGGACTACCAGAGATAGCCGAGCAATGTACACTTATATCTGGGTTGGATATATAATAATACCCATTCTTCTCTTTACTGTTCATGAAAAAATGACAGAACTGCAGTAAAGACTGACATATAAGCATAAATCTATGAGTGACTGGGCAAGGGATACAGTCCTATATCTGCCATTCAGGGTTTTTGGAGAGCAAGCCAGAAAAGTGACAAGATGAATGGTTAGTTTATAAGATACACAAATAAGATACACAATGAGTTGTGATCTGTCATCAATGATTGGACGGAAGTGAATGACAGCACATAATGAATACGCCATTAGTATAGCTGAGCTA
Source organism: Bufo bufo (assembly GCF_905171765.1). NCBI lineage: Eukaryota > Metazoa > Chordata > Amphibia > Anura > Bufonidae > Bufo > Bufo bufo. Next base: position 311,999,817 of record NC_053394.1, read on the forward strand.
TCAGACATGGTAGAGGTTGAACATTGAATTAAATCAATTAAATGTGATAGACATCTACAGATATTTCTTGACCACCTCCCCACAGCCATAGTGCATTCTGAAAAACCCTTAATAAATGCACTTACGTAACTCAAATTCCCGCAGTGCGTACATCCTAAACAAGGTGACATGAGGTAGGAGCTAAACATTTTGCTCCAAGGCTTTGATTAAACTGGAAGCTGACCTCAATATGGCGAGAAAGATTTGTCTCCCACAGCCTGGGGACTAGAGATGACATTTGGAATAACCTACTGCTGAGTGTTATCAAAGCAAGAATAGTCAATAAGAAAATTAGCTTAAAAATGTCTTGAGTCACAACACTTAGCTTTGAAGATGAGACCTCTAAATCTTTATAGAGAAAGGAAGTCATAAGCCTGGCCACAACATGGACCTTTCTGGCTTCGAAAGGGTGAACAGGAGCACAAGGCTTGGGGCCATGTACTTTCTTCCTCTTGTGATAGGTCAACAGGAAAGCTTTAACGCAAGGTGACAGAGTCGGAGAAAGCAGAGAAGTGGGGCTGTGTGGAGGAGTCTGGGTAACATTGTGCACTCATGATGGATTATCTGAAGATCACTGACATACTACATCAGTTTTGACATTTGCTAGAGGAAACCACAGTAATGTCAACTCTTGACGAAAGATCCTCACTCATCGGTTTAAGCCATATCCTATTAATTAACGTATATCCTATAATCATCGGGGCCATACTGTTCATGGGTGTCCTCACTACCCATATGAACTGCTTATTAATTTAATCAGACCTAGTAACATTATTGTGAAAGTGAGCAACTGTGCCTCACACTTGAGGGATCTCACTAGCTCCTACAGAAAAGAGGCAAAGTGCTGGCTACCTACACAGCATACAATCCATAGGTCTATTGTACTGTCAGGTAATTTCATGGTGAAGTACTTGCATGGGATATCTTGACCAAATCAAGCCTAACCAGGGAAGTAAGAAGGTGTAAGTGGAGTAGATGGCCTCCTAAGGCACAATGGAAGGGTACAATTTACGGATTTTAAAAACACGCTGTGTCAGTTCAGCTGATGATGCTGTAGTAAGGACAGCATGCTAGTCGCATACATACATGGTAGAGTGGCCAGTTGGCCCAGCGTTTAGACATACACATGTTTAAAGGCTTGAATAGAGTATGTCTAACAATATACGACAGCTATGTAGCTAGCCCTCAGGAATCAAGCACAAATAACCAGACTCAAGATTTTCAAGCTTTGTTTATTTATTTGTTTTGGACATCTTATCAGAAGCCTCATGGAAAGGACAATTATACTCAACAGAATTGGTGGGATGGACAATAAGGGCCAGATGGATGGTTAAAATCACCGATTTTATGACCACCCAGTAAGATGTCTGAAGACCAAAACACTATGGGGGAGATTTAACAAAACTGGTGCAAAGGAAAACTGGCTTAGCTGCCCATAGCAACCAATCAGCTTGACCCTTTCATTTTCCAAAGGAGCTCTAAAAAATGAAAGCTAGACTCTGATTGGTTGCTATGGGCAACTAAGCCAGTTTTACTTAATGCCAGCTTTGATAAATCTCCTCCTATGTATATGGTTGACAGAGGCAAATTTTATTAGATGGTACATGAATATATGATCGATACTAATAGCTCTACTAACTGATGTATACATAAAAGTGCTGGGGTCCCAATGCAAAGATTAAAGTGGGGCCCCTATTATGGTGCTTGGTTTGCAATCTAGGACAGAAGGGCCTGGTGTTTGTTTCCTATTCCTTGCCCTTTCCCATGACTCTTAGGTAGCTCCCGAATCCTTTATTTGCAGTTCCTCTGGAGAGAGGAGTCCTTCATAGGTTCTCACCATCCAGGCTGGATAGGACAACCAGCAGTTGCATGGTCTGCTTTGATGGTGTATTCGTGATATATGATATATTTTACTTATTACATATACATATGAAGAAAACTGCCATGGATAATCATCACCATCAGAGTCCATGATTACACTATATAGATTTTCCAAGAATAAGGCCAGTGGTCTGGAATATACTCAATTTATATTCTCAATTGCATGGATTTATTGACCTGTCAAAAGTGAGGACAATTCCAGCTTTCATGCCCCACAACTACACAATATTTGACTACACAATTGTTTTTAAAGTCTGTTGTTTTCACGTCCATGATCTTACACCATTGTGTTTGCTGCCGTATATAGGTCCACAGCTTAACCATGTCTTGTGCTGTCACTCTACAATTTAGAAAATTTCCAAGAAAAAAAACGTTAATAATGGGAATTAGGAAAATGTGACAACAATGATTTCAATCTAATTACCATCAGGACCTGGGGAAATCTTCTGGAGGAATGACTGAATTAATGGGTCTGCCTTCACGGCTGAAAAAAGAATCCCATCAGAGCACGAAAACAGTAATAATGGCAGAATGGTTCACACATAAACACGGCTGTATTTTAAAGAAAGTGGACATGTAGATGTAGTAAAAGAAGCCATTTTACTTGCTGAAATAATACAATCTCATCATGATGTAGCTATATTGGTCAATCACTTTCAGAGTGGCACACGTCTTCAGTGATAAGACACAAGACTCAACACGTCCATCAAAAAGTCATATGTAGCCGATAAGTATAGGAGAGTCAAGAACAATTATTTATTGTCTATGAAGACACATTGGGGAAGACATATCAAAACGGATACATGGGAAAAGTGGAGCAACCGCCCAAGGCAGTCAATCCGATTTCAGCTCTCATTGTTCAAAGCACTTTTTAAATATAAAAGCAGCAACATGATTGGTTGCAATGGGCAACAGCCCCACTTCTCCCTTCTACTAGCTGTGATATGTCTGCCTCCCATTGGCCCTCATGTATGAAAACCAATATAAATTACATTTGGAAAGGGAAAGGTGTATGCAAAAAGCGAGGCACTTGTCCATAGCAAAACACAGCAAGAAATCAGATCCATCATTTCATTCTTCAACCCGTCTTACAAAAAACATAACCTGGTTGCTATGGCCAACTTCTCCTTTCCTTGAGGCCTGTTACCACTTCTTAACAAGTCACTTTGACAAATCTACACATCAAGATCTGTTTCTGACTACCATGAACCTGTGCTAAGGACAAGCAGGATGATAATATGTCATCTGAAATCACTAATAACGGAGGCGCTTATACAGGGTGGGCCATTTATATGGATACACATTAATAAAATGGGAATGGTTGGTGATATTAACTTCCTGTTTGTGGCACATTAGTATATGTGAGGGGGGAAACTTTTCAAGATGGGTGGTGACCATGGCGCCCATTTTGAATCCAACTTTTGTTTTTTCAATAGGAAGAGGGTCATGTGACACGTCAAACTTATTGGGAATTTCACACGAAAAACAATGGTGTGCTTGGTTTTAAAGTAACTTTATTCTTTCATGAGTTATTTACAAGTTTCTGACCACTTATAAAATGTGTTCAATGTGCTGCCCATTGTGTTGGATTGTCAATGCAACCCTCTTCTCCCACTCTTCACACACTGATAGCAACACCGCAGGAGAAATGCTAGCATAGGCTTCCAGTATCCGTAGTTTCAGGTGCTGCACATCTCGTATCTTCACAGCATAGACAATTGCCTTCAGATGACCCCAAAGATAAAAGTCTAAGGGGGTCAGATCGGGAGACCTTGGGGGCCATTCAACTGGCCCACGATGACCAATCCACTTTCCAGGAAACTGTTCATCTAGGAATGCTCGGACCTGACACCCATAATGTGGTGGTGCACCATCTTGCTGGAAAAACTCAGGGAACGGGCCAGCTTCAGTGCATAAAGAGGGAAACACATCATCATGTAGCAAAAGTTGGATTCAAAATGGCCGACTTGAAAATGGCCGCCATGGTCACCACCCATCTTGAAAAGTTTCCCCCCTCACATATACTAATGTGCCACAAACAGGAAGTTAATATCACCAACCATTCCCATTTTATTAAGGTGTATCCATATAAATGGCCCACCCTATATACATTTTATGCTGCATTAACTAAATGTCATTTTATTTAGGACCACAAAGTAAATGGAAATGTGCAGAAACTTTTTTTTTTGTGCTAAGAGAGGACATAGGGCTATAGATACAATATACAAAAAAGCCTTGGTAGAAACGAACAAATTGAATAAATATCTATGCTGTATCCAATTGTAACAGGTTACTTACATCATTATAGGCAGAGGGTGAAGGCAGTCTATCAAAATCATGTGATTGCTGATGTAATAGCCAAATATGGCCCCATCCGGAGCGTAGGAGATTATGGTCCTTCTAGACAGGGGTGCACCTAGCCTTTCTGCTGCCTGAAGCGAAAACTGAAATGGCGACCAATCCCCCCAATGCTAATTTCTTATCCCCCCTTCCCTCAACCACTACTGTTAAAGACATACTTTAAATACATTACATACAGAGCTACAAAACATACAAGATAATACAGCACCACATACTGTGCCCACTGTGCTTCCCAATACTATACTGCAGAATCAGATAATCCCCTTTCATCCTCTTGCCCCTAGCTGGTGCTGCCTTAGGCAATCGCCTCACCTCGCCTCATTGGTGGTGCACCCCTGCTTCTAGAATAAATTCCAGCGATGTTCCCCTACTATCTTTGGCATATTACACAGTTTAAAGAGTGTATATATATATATATAATAAAAATATGGCAGCACCAACCAAAAAACGGAAAGTGGGTGCTAGCTCAAAGGGAAAAGCTTACCCAAAATGTATAATAGAAAAATAGAGCAGCACTCCAAAGTTGCGGTAAAAAAGTGATGTTTTTATTCACCCATTGGCGACGCAACGTCGCGTCACCAATGGGTGAATAAAAACATCGCTTTTTTACCGCAACTTTGGAGTGCTGCTCTATTTTTCTATTATATATATATATATACAGTACAGACCAAAAGTTTGGACACACCTTCTCATTCAAATAGTTTTCTTTATTTTCATGACTATGAAGGCATCAAAACTATGAATTAACACATGTGGAATTATATACATAACAAACAAGTGTGAAACAACTGAAAATATGTCATATTCTAGGTTCTTCAAAGTAGCCACCTTTTGCTTTGATTACTGCTTTGCACACTCTTGGCATTCTCTTGATGAGCTTCAAGAGGTAGTCCCTTGAAATGGTCTTCCAACAGTCTTGAAGGAGTTCCCAGAGATGCTTAGCACTTGTTGGCGCTTTTGCCTTCACTCTGCGGTCCAGCTCACCCCAAACCATCTCGATTGGGTTCAGGTCCGGTGACTGTGGAGGCCAGGTCATCTGGCGCAGCACCCCATCACTCTCCTTCATGGTCAAATAGCCCTTACTTTCAAAGTTTTCCCAATTTTTTGGCTGACTGACTGACCTTCATTTCTTAAAGTAATGATGGCCACTCGTTTTTCTTTACTTAGCTGCTTTTTTCTTGCCATAATACAAATTCTAACAGTCTATTCAGTAGGACTATCAGCTGTGTATCCACCTGACTTCTCCTCAACGCAACTGATAGTCCCAACCCCATTTATAAGGCAAGAAAGCCTACTTATTAAACCTGACAGGGCACACCTGTGAAGTGAAAACCATTTCAGGGGACTACCTCTTGAAGCTCATCAAGAGAATGCCAAGAGTGTGCAAAGCAGTAATCAAAGCAAAAGGTGGCTACTTTGAAGAACCTAGAATATGACATATTTTCAGTTGTTTCACACTTGTTTGTTATGTATATAATTCCACATGTGTTAATTCATAATTTTGATGCCTTCAGTGTGAATCTACAATTTTCATAGTCATGAAAATAAAGAAAACTCTTTGAATGAGAAGGTGTGTCCAAACCTTTGGTCTGTACTGTATATATATACTAATTATTCCATACATTATGATAAAACAAACTGGATTCTATTTGAAAATTAATAATTTACTGGTGTTTTTGGTATGTTTATTCCACATAGGGGGCGCTACACAGTTAGTGAGCGAGCTATTATATCCTTAGAATAATAAAGAGGGATAAAATGATCCACATGAATGGGACGTATGTTAACCTTTCCAGCACTGTTCATCATAACTATGTACACCTGCCTGTCCTGTCCGTCTAAAAAGCTTCACAGCCTATTAACTGACTTCTTTATAATGTAAAATCTCTGACATGACAATGTGGAGAGAGCTTCCTTGAATTGCTTATGGCATAAGCCAAGTGCACCTCTACTGCTCGGCTATTATACAGACAGGCGCTATGCGGAGAATGGGCTCTGCAACCTCTAATTATGTACAATTTATTTAAATGCTGTCTAATACCAAAGGATCAACATCTGCCAAATTGAAAAGAACAAGACAGTATGATGTTACATGTATGCAAACATGACGACGGCCAAATATATATTTATTTCATCTGTTTTATTATTGTATGTATAGATTTCAATTATTGCACAATGTCACATTCAAAGTCAAATCATCCAACATTCAGTGACCAATACAAATATGCATCCAGAAAAAGGCAACTCATTGGTATAAGCTGGGCAAACTAGATCTAGATAGATAGATAGATAGATAGAGAGAGAGAGAGAGAGAGATAGATAGATAGATAGATAGATAGATAGATAGATAGATAGATAGATAGATAGATAATTAGACAGATAGAAAAAGGGATGGCAGTGTTCACTCACATTGATGTGCTACCATTTAGGCCAATAACACGGCCTACACCATATATTTCACTATTATTTGTGTATTAACAGAAGATCTACGTACTAGATACATGTGACTTACTACACATCGGGTGGCGTACATTTCTCAGTGAAATCACAATATCCAAATAGTTTTTGTTTATTACTGTTACTTATATACAATACATCATTAAACCAGAAAAATTGCACATATCATGGAACATTATTTAACATAAAAATGTTTATAAAAACATTCTAAACCAGCAAAAACTAGTAGCCATATAAACTGGATCTCTGTAGAAGGCACTTCTTTAATTTTTTTTTTCTTTCTTTATTACTAAGGGTACTTTCACACTAGCGTTTTTGTTTTCCGGTGTAGAGTTCCGCCACAGGAGCTCAATACCAGAAATAAACTGATCAGTTTTATCCCAATGCATTCTGAATGGAGAGCAATCCGTTCAGGATGCATCAGTTCAGTCCCTCTTACGTTTTTTGGCCGGAGAAAATACCGCAGCATGCTGCAGTTTTCTTTACAGCCAAAAATCCTGAACACTTGGCGGCATTATTTTCCATTAAAATGCATGGTCCCCAAGTGTTCCTGCAAAACGGATCTGTTCTTTCCCTCCGCACATGCACAGACCATTAAATCTGTGAAAAAAATAAATACCGCATCCGTTTTTCCAGATGACAACCGAAAAGACGGATCCGATATTGCAATACATTTGTGAGACGGATCCGCATCCGGATCCGTCTCACAAATGCATCCGTTTGCATCCAGATTGCCGGATCCGGCAGGCAGTTTCGGTGACGGAACTGCCTGCTGAAATCCTCTGCCGCAAGTGTGAAAGTACCCTTACTATATCTGTCTACTGTGTCTATCTGAGGTTTATACAAAACAAACTTGAGGACTTTGCAAAAAATTATTAATCATAGACACTGGGTCTCTCTAGAAGGCACTTTCCCGAAAAGATATCTATCTCTATATCTATCTATCTATCTATCTATCTATCTATCTATCTATCTATCTATCTATCTATCTATCTATCTATCTGTCTTCTATCTATGTATCTATCTATCTGTCTTCTATCTATGTATCTATCTATGTATCTATTTATCTATCTATCTACCTATCTAATATCTATCTATATGATATGTGCCTATCTATCTATCTATCTATCTATATGATATGTGCCTATCTATCTATCTATCTATCTGTCTGTCTATCTATCTGTCTGTCTGTCTTTTATCTATATGATATGTGCCTATCTATGTATCTATCTAACTTGAAGACCGGAGTGCTACATTCATTTTGCCGTTCCTATCTATCTATCTATCTATCTATCTATCTATCTATCTATCTATCGTCTACCTACACTGACAATTAATTCCCTATATTATTAATCTACATAAAACCTGACAGTTGAGATGTGGATACTTCATTCCTTGCTGACCACCATCTCTCCAGTGCTAGGACTCTGGGAAGTGGCTCCTTATATCTCAGTTTTGTAGACCTTTGTGAGTCTTGTCATGGAAAGGGTACTATGGTTAACTGCAGCCACACCTGAATTGTTTGATTTTAGGTGGGGTAATACTTTAGACTAGGGCTAGACAGTGACTTGCGACATTAAGACTGCAAATCTGGACTTCTGATCACATATAACGCTAGTTTGGACTTTTGCCAAGTGTTGTGTCGCAGCAACTTGCGAGTCGCGATGCGACCACATTCACCGTCGTTAGTCGTGATGTAGTGTTGGAACATTGTGATCCCTAGTGTCGTACAACCACAAGTCTCCATGTGGTGCTAGCCATAACGGTTTTTGATCTTTTTTGTATATGTACAGAAAACCCCTTAGGCGCCATGATACCGATATCTACTTCTCATGGGTGTGTATTGAAATTCATCAGTAGGACTTTTCATGGAGCTAAACCTGATGACCTTGCTGGTCATTGCAAATACAGAAGGTTACTCAACTGTAGCATGATCAGATATAGCAAATCTTCAAATTATAGACTCCGAGTATACAACGCCCCATGGATCTTTATTTGTCCTTCACAAATGTTACACTTCATTACCATGAATCTGTGAGACTACAAGATACTGGCAAATCTAGTGAAGGTGATTTGGTCCTAACAGGGCATGTTTCATCCACAATTTCAATGTGTACACAATATAACTGGAGAGTCAATGACTTCAGGGACTAATCCCATCGCCCACACCACCGGATACTGGTCTTTATGCTTTTGGTAGCTCAAATATATGTTCCTTCAAGAAGACACAAGGACAGAACAGAGGATTCATACAAACAAAACCTGAAAACATACAGCCTCCGATATTCCAACAAAGAGAATATTCTACTTTTTTCGCTTCTGGATTCATAATGAAGAACGTTTCATGCATTTTACCTTTCACCTTATTAGCATTCTGTCATGTGATATATGAGGTACCCCTATTACAACGCCAAGTCACCTTGAACCATATGTAAACAGCTGAGGTACAAATGTGGCATTTGGCGTATATACGTGACATCTCCGGCTCATTTGCATCAGAGATTACAATATATGACCAGTATGCCTCAGTAACGTATCAAATGAAGAAAATCTGCACGTCTTGATGATGGACATCTCAAGGGTGCCTGTCTAATAACCGTACGGATATGAACCCCTTTCCTCCTTCTTCAAAGGCGAGCGTCTTTATTCAACCATTTTGAATAAAGTCCTCTCGTTTCATCGTTCTGCAAAACCATACACCCCTATGCAATATACACAAATGCACCAAGGTCACACGTCTGCCACCAGCGCTTCATCCACACATATCAATAGCCATTGTCTGGCTGAGCACCAACCTTCAAGACGACAGGCGACCACCATAAGAAATGATGGCCATAATTAAAGAAAGGACTATGCGATTCTCCAAGCGTTGAGGCTCAGCAATATTTTCAGCGTCTTACTCTTCTAGTCATCCATTTCCCCAGCATTCCAATTCTCCACACCGCTTAGCCAGAAACCTTCATCTTAGCAGCAGAAACCAGGGATATCGCGAACATATACACATGCAGAGAGGGTGAATACCATGGCATAGCACCAAAGTTGCGCTCACTTACCTAACAGCATTCTTGATTACGTCTTATCGTTCCGTCTTCCCCTCCGAAATCGCTATCAGATTTTGCAGAGCGGCTGCATCCGCACGCAGATCCTTCTGGCTGCCCCTGATAGAGGGGCGACTGGCCTTCAATTTGTTCACCTTCCCAAATGATACACTTATACCTCAATTAAAAGCTTAATGCTCCACTGATCTCTGCCCGTAGGAGGTAAACAAGCGGCACTCTCTCCACAGCCACTGGCCCTCGCTTTAACCCAATCACCAAGCACGGAAGCAGAAATTACCTAGTGTAGCCTCTCCCAGCTGAGAGCTCTGCAAACCAAAAGATACAGTATTAACATACAAATCGGATGGGAGGTCTGAGGAATTGAAGGGGGGGGGGGGTAGGGGAGAGGGAGAGAAGTCAGAACGTACTTCTCATCTCCTCTCACACTGAGGGCATGCCAGTCTCCTTCACACGTTTCCCTGGCACACTTTAGAAGCTGGGTTACCACTGCGTCATGCGCCATTCTGTCCTTCCAGGAGCTAGGAGGCAAAGGTGAGAGAACTTCAACCTAACCGTAGACTGTCAGCTCTGCAGCTCAGGGGCCGGTGGCTGATGTTCTGCTTTTTGACTTTTGGGTATATATTGTTGTCAGGTATTCTGAACGAAACATATCCATCTATTAGAAAATGTTATGCAAATACACAGTTAAAAGGAAGGAGATCCGAACAAAGTGCGTTCCAGGCAAAGGCTGTTTGAAGTCTGATAAGATCCAATTATCCCGTCAGTTGAGCTTTTCACTATCAATAGGAAAAGCTCAGGTTTTATCTGATTATCATCCTCCGGGATAATGGCGTGTACAGATTAGCTTTGAAATATTTTACATATTATAGCCTCTGCCACTTTCGCTGGGGGATCTGTCCTATAATCCACTACTCATTCTGTCAAATATGATCAAACAAATCCCTCTGCAGAGTATGATGCTCGCCTCTTAGATGACATGGTCCTCCTTAAATAGTTCTCTGCCATTAAAGTATTTAAAAATTCCACTCCCTGTGCTGATGTATAGAGGGAAGGTAAAATGTCTGCTGCATACTTCTAATGTAGGAAGTAAGGAGGAGTAATGGAGGAACATATCACGTGGAGGAGTTGCAGCCACATGTAATATCTTCCATGGTCCTAAGAGCAGCAGTAGTAGTGGATTATGTGTTCTCTTTCCTTGTTAAGGGTCAGAACAAGGGATGTACAATTCTAGTAGAGAGAGCTGGCGATTACAGTAAATGTCCAAAGGATTTTCTACGATTTGCTAGGATTGTCTATGTAAAAATAAAATTACTGGTTCCTATTTGGTTCTCTGGTTTCTCAGAAGTTAGAGGTAAATGCGATGTCACATATACAGTATGGGCTACAGTGGAAGGGTATGATTTTCCTAATATATATATATATATATATATATGTATAGTGATCCCTCAAGATACAATATTTCCAACATACAATGGTTATTTCTGACCCATCGTAAGTTGAAGCTAGACTCAACATACAATTCTTCAGACTCAGATCCAACCAATGAAGGTCACTTCTCTGGTAAAATAGCTGGATGAGTTGTTAGTTATCAGCTATTCCTTACTGTTATATGTAAGGACTTATTTTATGTCTTAGTTATCTGCTTATATTTCTTGAATCTTCATTTTCTCTTATCTTGGATGACATTTCAGCATACACTGGTCGCCCTGGAACCAATTAATATTGTAACTTGAGGGACCACTGTATATATATATATATATATATATATATATATACATATCTTTAGGGATTGTTCACTAAAATAACAGCAAATGTTTAATTTTGTTACATTCTTTCCAAATATATTTTCCGTTTCAGTTTTCACTTGTTTTCAAGATCTCTGCTTGCTCTCATTCAAAGAAGCCCTCATTGTTTCCTCCCTGGTCATGTGAAACACCCAGGTGCAGGACTGGTTACAGTGCAGTTATCAGAGCCGTGTCCTGTAACAAGCCGTGCCCCTGACAGCTCATTTTATCCCCTAGAAGAAAACACAGAGATTTCAGCTGAAGGACAGCAAGCAGAGATCTTAAAAAGTACTGAAGAATTGATACGGAAATTATATTAGAAAAATGTCATTCTGTCTATCTATATAGTATATATTATCTATCTATCTATCTATATATACAGTATCTATTATCTATCTATCATTTATTTATCTATCTAGTATTTATTATCTATCTATTTATTCTGTATCTATTATCTATCTATCTACCTATTATTGATCTATTATCTATCTATCAGAAAGGTCCAAATCCTTTCAGTCCCAAACTGAAAGGATTTGGACCTTTATCTATCTATCTATCTATCTATCTATCTATCTATCTATCTATCTATCATCTATCTATTATCTATTTATTATCTATTTATCTATCTATCTATATAGTATCTATTATCTATCTATTATCTATTTATCTATCTATCTATATAGTATCTATTATCTATCTATTATCTATCTATTATCTATCTATTATCTATCTATTATCTATCTATCTATTATCTATCTATCTATCTATCTATCTATCTATCTATACAGTATCCATTATCTATCTATCTATCTATCTATCTATTATCTATCTATCTATCTATCTATTATCTATCTATCTATCTATCTATCTATCTATCTATCTATTATCTATCTATCATCTATCTAGTATCTATCTATCTATTATCTATCTATCTATCTATCTATCTATCTATCTATCTATCTATCATCTATCATCTATCTATCTATTATCTATCTATCTATCTATCTATACAGTATCCATTATCTATCTATCTATCTATTATCTATCTATCTATCTATCTATCTATCTATCTATTATCTATCTATCTATTATCTATCTATCTATCTATCTATTATCTATCTATCTATTATCTATCTATCTATTATCTATCTATCTATCTATCTATCTATCTATCTATCTATCTATCATCTATCTATCTATTATCTATCTATCTATCTATCTATCTATCTATCTATCTATCATCTATCTATCTATCTATCATCTATCTATCTATCATCTATCTATCTATCTATACAGTATCTATTATCTATCTATCTATTATCTATCTATCTATCATCTATCTATCATCTATCTATCTATCATCTATCTATCTATTATCTATCTATCTATCTATCTATCTATCTATCTATCTATCTATTATCTATCTATCTATCTATCTATCTATCCATTATCTATCTATCTATTATCTATCTATCTATCTATTATCTATCTATCTATTATCTATCTATACAGTATCTATTATCTATCGCTCTATTATTGATCTATTATCTAGCTATCTAGTATATATTATAAATTTATCTACTGTATAAATATATATATTTACACTCCTGTAATGTACATTATGTGAATCAATACATTTCACAAATAATGCATTTAATAATAAACACACAAACATTTTTATTTTACGGTAATTTAGAATATATCCAATGAATCCATCAAACCCACATTATGTATATTTTTAGAAAATATTTCAATTCAAAATCTTATCTTTACCAAAATCTTTATTTTTTAATCCCCAAAAAATGTACCTGATTTTTCTTTCTTTTAAATACAAGACAAACTGTACATCTGTCCAAACCATTCTAGGTATAATTAATTGTAATAGGCCCTCATCATCACCGCCCCGGCTGGGAGGCAGTTCGGGCTATTCAGCCTCCTTTCTGTGCTCTCCAGCTTTCCATCGTCTCTTACGTTCCTTACTCCAAGTGTCTGATCAATATCATTTTTTTTAAATGATGGTCATTAATAACATGTGACAAATCGCATGGAAAAGGGAAATAAACGTCGGATTTGGGAGATAATGGATTTTTCTTCATGAAAAGGAATAATAATGTATTGCACTGTAATACATTGCACTGACATCAGGGGGATAGAATATAATGTTATTCCTACATTGGAGTAACCAGGTCCTGGAGAATGTGGGAACCAGATTCATGTTCTTCTATTTGTAGTTTATTTTATTTTATACATTTATTTTTATATTTCATATCATTTAATTATTATTGTTATTTTTATGCATTTTATTATATCACATAGTAAGACTGCAGGTTATTGTGCTGTATTATAGTAAATCAAAGTCATCAAGACAGTATATGGCATGCACAATACTATTAGATTTCTGTGTATAAACCTCGGAGCTTTGCTATGGACCGATTGGATCACGGGCAAATCTCATCTAGTGTGATATGCACCCAGGTGCCAAGTGCATCCGGCATGTAAACCCTTCAAATAGACTCTATCCCATGCATGTTACCCTCATTTACATGAGAATGGCCCCATTCACACGGCCCTGTCCCAGCAGACCGCTGTGGGGTCACCTTGCAAAGCGTCATGATCATCCTATTTTATGCACCACTTGTTCTCACAGGATCCTATTCACTATGGAACAATGGACATTACAGATCATTAAATACTATTAAAGTGAATTAATGGACTAGAATGGATTTCGCAGCTTGATGGTTAAAGCCATGAGATTAAAGTGCAAGTGTTGGGGGGAATCTGCTGGAGTCACCCATTCACATAGAAAATAGCAATCGCCATCTCTGTCACCTAGCTGTTGTTCATTTTGCTCCCATATACACAATGGAAGCGATGATTTACATTTTTTTAGGTGGTCGGTTACAAATCCTGTTTTGGTTGTAATATGCTCATTGAAGATCCCCATAGTCTGCATCTCCCCAGCCTTAAATGGCTGATAACAGGGAACAATAGACTGTATGCAACTGGAGACAGAATTGGCAGTAGAGGGAGTGGGCGATAAAGGAGCTGATTAATGGTAACAATGCAGGGTGCACTGTGCATGCTCGATCCTGGATTTAAAGGGAACCTATCGCCAAGAAAGTGCAATGTAAGCAAAAGTATTACATGGTAGGACCTTCTCCTTGACTTCAAAGTCCAGAATGAGCAGGAATGTAAATGAATAAAACACACATTATACTGAATCCTTTCTTATAACACTATATCAATCTGCTCAGCTCCTCCTGCTCTACAACATGCACCATATTAAACGAGTCAGGTTCCCTTTAACTGCATGATCTGTGTCATATTGTGTTATCACAGTGAACTATTAAGGATCTACCAAATACCTGTCATAATAATTATATATATATATACAGGCTGGGATAAAAAATTTTAACAACAGGTTCCCTACTCAACGGCGGACACGCGGCGTCACGACACGTTTACATATACATACACCATCTATATGCAACACACATACACATAAATGCACCATATATACACTACACACACAAATACCACCCAACTAAGGAGCTAAACTATCAGCGGTGCGCGAAGCAATGGAAGTGAACATCTCCAGCTGCCCTGCCGCCGCCAGAGCACCGGATCGGGACTCAGCCGGTAAGACAGTTCTCTGACCCAGTTGTAATTTTAACAACCGGATCTGAAGAACTGGGGGGATCTGGCTGAAACCGATGCCTGTGTCATTGTTGAAAACTGTAGGGCCCTTAACCCCATGGTCCTCACAGAAGCCCCACGATCAGCAGAAAAAAGCTCAACCCCTCTCGGAGTGCCACGCTCATCACAGTTACATAATACAGATCCAAAATGACAACTGTCCATCAAGTTCAACCGAGGAACGAGAGATGTTGTTGATGAAGAGAAGGGGAACGTCAAACTGGAATTCGGCACATTTCCATAAGTCTTGATGTTTTTTTATTCTAAAAAATCATCCAAGCCTTTTTTTGAAGCCCTCGCCTGTTCCTGCTGTGACCAACTCTGCAAGTGACTATTCCAACTATTCACAGCTCTTATGGTGAAAAAGTCTTGTTGTCTCTGAAGAGTGAATAGGCGCTGTGCTGCAGTACTTGAGAATGGCCACTACGCAGTGTATGGCGCTGTGTGCTCTGCCTTGTAAGGCCTCTGGCACGCAAACGTATTTTCTTTCCATGTCCGTTCAGTTTTTTTGCGGACCATATGTGGAATCATTCATTTCGATAGGTCCGCAAAAATAACGGAAGGTACTCAGTGTGCATACCGTTTCTGTATTTCCGTATATCAGTTTCGCTAAAAGATAGAACTTGTCCTATTATTGTCCGCATAACGGACAAGGATAATACTGTTCTATAAGGGGTCAGCTGTTCCGTTCCCCAAATTACGGAATGCACACGGAATGCAAATTTTTTGCGGGTCCGTTTTTTGCAGACTGCAAAATATATACAGTCGTGTGAAAGAGGCACGTGTGCGCTCCGTGGCCATATTGCGGACTGCATTTGCGGATCCGCAATACACGGGCACCGTTCCCTGGGCATTCCGCATCAAGGATGCGGACCCATTCACTTGAATAGGTCCGCAAATCCAGAGAAGCGGAATGGTGCGGAATGGAAGCAAGGAACGGAACCCTACGGAGTGCTTCGGTGGGGTTTCGTCCCGTACTTCCGTTCTGCAAAAAGATAGAATATGTCCTATCTTTTTGCGGAACGGGCGGATTGCGGACCCATGAAAGTGAATGGGTCCGCGATCCGCTGCGGCTGCCCCATGGTTGGTGTTCGTGCATTGCGGCCCGCAATTTGCGGGCCGCAGCACGGCCACGGGGAGCACACGTTTGTATGAAAGAGGCTTATGCACACGACTGTATGCCCTCCGAGACATACGGTCCGTGAGCGGGCCATATGTCCCGGAGCGGCATACATCGTGCGCACGGGAGCGCACAGCATCATAGGTTACTATGATACTGTGCGCATCGGGCCACCCGCGAGACTATTGTCCCACACTCATATGATATTATGAGTGCGGGACAATAGTCCCGCGGGCGGCCCGATGCGCACAGCATCATAGGTTACTCCCGTGTGCACAATGCATGCCGCTCTGGGACATATGGACCGCTCACGGACCGTATGTCTCAGAGGGCACACGGTCGTGTGCATAAGCCCTATGGCTGAGGTTACACTTCAGTTATTTCTATTAGTTAGGCCTCTTTCACATGAACGTATTTTTATTCCGTTTTCATTCCGTTTTTGAGGTTTCCGTTTGCGGTCTGTATGCGGAACTATTCAATTCAATGGTTCCACAAAAAAAACTGAATGTACTCCGTGTGCATTCCGTTTCCATATTTCCGCTCCGCTAAAAGATAGAATTTGTCCTATTTTTGTTCACAAATAACGTTCCGTCGCTCCATTCAAGTCAATAGGTCCGCAAAAAATACTATGTCATCCGTATTTTGCGAATCCATGCCCACTTTGCCCATGTGTTTACTATTTACCAACATTACAGTACATTACAAATTCTTTATTTCCGTTTGCAATCCGCAAAAAACGGATTGCATATGGAAACCATACGGAGATGTTTTTGCGGAAATACAGAACAGAAACGGAACTTAAACACAACGGAAACAAACAACGGATCCGTGAAAAACGGACCGCAAAATACAGCAAAATACATACGGTCGTGTGAAAGAGGCATTATTATGAGCCAAAACCAATAGTGAAGCCTACTCAGAAATAGGCTACATGCACACGACCGTATGTGTTTTGTGGTCCGCAAATTGCGGGTATTCGCAAAAAAAAAAACGAATGACATCCGTATGCGATCCATTTTTTTTGCGGATCCATTGTAACAATGCCTGAAACGGTCAAGAATAGGACATGTTCTATTTTTTTGGCGGGGCTATGGAACGGACATATCGTGTGGATTGAAATGAATGGGTCCGCATCCTATCCGCAAAAAAAACGTAACGGACACAGAAACAAAATACGTTCGTGTGCATGAGGCCATAATGTATAAGATAAAGATCTGCACCTGTTCTGTGTTTTTGACCCACACCTGGCTTTGGCTCACTGATCTGATATTGATGACCTATCCTATGCAGGGGTCATCAATATCTTAGTCCCCTTCAAAGAATTACAAAGGATTTGTTATGCTTTCTCCGGTCACCCGCCTCTCATTTTTCTCTATCGCTAATTCCATATTACAAATATTATTAAGCGCTTGGTCATTTTTAAAGGTTATAGCCAAGCACCTCAGATTTATATATTTTTAAATACTTTTAGGTCATTTAACCCCTTCCAGACACAGACAGTTTTCAGCTTCCTAACACACACTCATTTTGCATATCTAACATTTGTTTTACCTTTATTTATTTTTTAATCTATAATTTTAAGAAAATTTTGAAAAATTAGCAAATCTTTTAAATTTGAATTACTCTGCTTTTAAAACAGCTAGCTACAGTCAGGTCCATAAATATTGGGACATCGACACAATTCTAACATTTTTGGCTCTATACACCACCACAATGGATTTGAAAAGAAACAAACAAGATGTGCTTTAACTGCAGACTGTCAGCTTTAATTTGAGGGTATTTACATCCAAATCAGGTGAACGGTGCAGGAATTACAACAGTTTGCATATGTGCCTCCCACTTGTTAACGGACCAAAAGTAATGGGACAGAATAATAATCATAAATCAAACTTTCACTTTTTAATACTTGGTTGCAAATCCTTTGCAGTCAATTACAGCCTGAGGTCTGGAACGCATAGACATCACCAGACGCTGGGTTTCATCCCTGGTGATGCTCTGCCAGGCCTCTACTGCAACTGTCTTCAGTTCCTGCTTGTTCTTGGGGCATTTTCCCTTCAGTTTTGTCTTCAGCAAGTGAAATGCATGCTCAATCGGATTCAGGTCAGGTGATTGACTTGGCCATTGCATAACATTCCACTTCTTTCCCTTAAAAAACTCTTTGGTTGCTTTTGCAGTATGCTTTGGGTCATTGTCCATCTGCACTGTGAAGCGCCGTCCAATGAGTTCTGAAGCATTTGGCTGAATATGAGCAGATAATATTGCCTGAAACACTTCAGAATTCATCCTGCTGCTTTTGTCAGCAGTCACATCATCAATAAATACAAGAGAACCAGTTTCATTGGCAGCCATACATGCCCACGCCATGACACTACCACCACCATGCTTCACTGATGAGGTGGTAAGCTTAGGATCATGAGCAGTTCCTTTCCTTCTCCATACTCTTCTCTTCCCATCACTCTGGTACAAGTTGATCTTGGTCTCATCTGTCCATAGGATGTTGTTCCAGAACTGTGAAGGCTTTTTTAGATGTCGTTTGGCAAACTCTAATCTGGCCTTCCTGTTTTTGAGGCTCACCAATGGTTTACATCTTGTGGTGAACCCTCTGTAATCACTCTGGTGAAGTCTTCTCTTGATTGTTGACTTTGACACACATACACCTACCTCCTGGAGAGTGTTCTTTATCTTGCCAACTGTTGTGAAGGGTGTTTTCTTCACTAGGGAAAGAATTCTTTGGTCATCCACCACAGTTGTTTTCCGTGGTCTTTTGGTGTTGCTGAGCTCACCGATGCGTTCCTTATTTTTAAGAATGTTCCAAACAGTTGTTTTGGCCACGCCTAATGTTTTTGCTATCTCTCTGATGGGTTTATTTTGTTTTTTTCAGCCTAATAATGGCTTGCTTCACTGATAGTGACAGCTCTTTGGATCTCATCTTGAGAAATGACAGCAACAGAGTCCAAATGCAAATAGCACACTTGAAATGAACTCTGAACCTTTTATCTGCTAATTGTAATTGGGAATTGGGTAATGAGGGAATAACACACACCTGGCCATGGAACAGCTGAGAAGCCAATTGTCCCATTACTTTTGGTCCCTTAACAAGTGGGAGGCACATATGCAAACTGTTGTAATTCCTACACCGTTCACCTGATTTGGATGTAAATACCCTCAAATTAAAGCTGACAGTCTGCAGTTAAAGCACATCTTGTTTGTTTCATTTCAAATCCATTCTGGTGGTGAATAGAGCCAAAAATGTTAGAATTGTGTCCATGTCCCAATATTTATGGACCTGACTGTATACCCCATAAAATAGTTATCAATTAACATTCACCATACGTCTGCTTTATATGGGCATCACTTTATCAGTGTTATTTTATTTTTCTAGGTCGTTAGAAGGCTTAGGCCCCTTTCACACGGGCGAGTATTCCGCGCGGGTGCAATGCGTGAGTTAAACGCATTGCACCCGCACTGAATCCTGACCCATTCATTTCTATGGGGCTGTGCACATGAGCGATGATTTTCACGCATCACTTGTGCGTTGCGTGAAAATCACAGCATGCTCTATATTCTGCGTTTTTCACGCAACGCAGGCCCCATAGAAGTGAATGGGGCCGCGTGAAAATCGCAAGCATCCGCAAGCAAGTGCGGATGTGGTGCGATTTTTTTTTACGCGTGGTTGCTAGGTGATGATCGGGCTGGGGACCCGATCTGTATTTTTTTCCCTTATAACATGGTTATAAGGGAAAATAATAGCATTCTGAATACAGAATGCAAAGTAAAATAGTGATGGAGGGGTTAAAAATAAAAAATTAACTCACCGAGTCCACTTGATCGCGTAGTTGCGGATCTCTGTTTTCTTCTGTAATGTTGAGCTGCCGGCTAAGGACCTGTGGTGACGTCACATCACATGATCCAATCACATGGTCCCTCACCATGGTGATGAACCATGTGATTGGACCATGTGATGAGCACAGTGACGTCATCAAAGGTCCTATTCCTGTGCACAGCAAAGAAGAAGACAGAAGAGAAGCCGGGCTGCGCGATCAAGTGGATTAAGGTGTGTTAAATATTTTTTTTTATTTTTTTAACCCCTCCAGCCTTATTGTACTATGCATTCTGTATTATGAATGCTATTATTTTCCCTTATAACCATGTTATAAGGGAAAATAATACAATCTACAGAACACCTAACCCAAACATGCAGATTTTTCTCACGCGTGTGCAAAATGCATTACAATGTTTTGCAATCGCGCGGAAAAATCACGCATTTTCCCGCAACGCACCCTCATCTTATCCGGGCAAAAAACATGACGCCCGTGTGAAAGAGGCCTTTGAATTTTTTTTTTCAAGAAAAATTTCCAAACTGTAACGGGGAGATGGCGATGCGCTTCTCCTCTGCAGCGCTGCAGACATCCCTCTAGTGAAGAGGAGCGAGGACGCGGCCGGCATCATCTCCATAGCAACCAGAGGGGGGGGGGGGACCCGGCCACACAGGCTTCTTCAGCGTGGGCGGCGTCCTCCATCCCCTAGGCAATGAGCACGTGGGGAACTGAGCGCCAATATTGATGAGTCGGCGCTCAGCTGTTCTGAGTTGCGGGGGACAGGTCATGTGACGCTGGCCACGTCACATGACCCATCAGGAGGACCTGTGATTGATCTTGCAACCCTCACCAGCAGTTTCCTATTGTGCATTTCTGTGTTCTTGGACCTCGTCTCTGTTTTTGACCTCGACCTTGTGACCTCCCTGGATTTGACGTGACCTCTTGGATTCTGACTACGGATTGTGTTTTGACCTCGTTACTGTATTGCTCCCTGTGTAACTGCGTGACCTCCAGGCTTTGACTTTGGCTTGCCTGACTCTGTTACGGTATTCCTTTTATCTTCTTAGGCCCCTGCACATATCTAAGCGAGGGACTGCCACCAAGTTGTGTGCGGTTGGTTAGGACGGGCCGTGCAAGTAGGCAGGGACAGAGGTGGGGTGGAGTTTAGGGCAGCACTTATCCCTCCCCTCTGTCGTGACAGAATCACAGGCCTTACTTAAAATCATGGACCCTATGCGAGTCCTTACGGATCAGGTACATAGTCTCGCTCAAATGGTACAGGATTTGGCACAGAGGCTACAGCAGCAGGAATTGCATCAACCCCCACCTGTAGCAATTTCCTCCACTCAAAATCTTGAACCTCATGTCAAACTGCCTGACAGTTTTTCAAGGGATAAAAAGTATTTCCTGACATTTAAAAAAAGCTGCAAGCTTTATTTTCGTTTACGTGCACATTTTTCTTGCTCTGAACAACAAAGGGTAGGCATTGTTATCTCTTTGTTGCAGGGAGACCCACAAGAATGGGCTTACTCTCTCCCCACGGATTCCTCTTATCTAGCTAATGTTGAAGTGTTTTTTCAGGCCTTAAGTGTACTGTACGATGAACCTGATAAGGCAGCCGTAGCTGAGAGTCAATTAAGGTCTCTTAGTCAGGGAGACAGACCCGTGGAGGAATATTGCACCAAATTCTGGAAATGGTGCGTTTCCTCTGGTTGGAATGATCCAGCGCTTAGATGTTAGTTTCGGTTGGGGCTCTCAGAAGACTTGAAAGGTATGTTAGTCAGCTACCCCCTCCCTGACACTTTAGAACAGATTATGACTCTAGCTGTTAGACTGGACCGAGGAATTAGGGAAAGACAAAGAGAACAACTGACGTCTCCACTGGTGGTGGTCACACCCGACCCCTCACCCTCAAGAGTCCAATTGGAGAATCATCCAGAAGAGCCCATGCAGCTCGGAATGACCAGGAGGGATCTAAGACGTCAAAAGGATTCCTGCTTCTACTGCAGAGAATCGGATCACTGTTTACGACAATGTCCTAAAGTTCCTCCTTCTGGGAGATCTCCACGTCCTGACGCCCAGAAGGATAAGTTATTTCCCAAGGTGGTTAAAGAGAAAGTGTTGTTGCCGGTGGTTGTTTCTTTTGGCTCCAGTAAGGGTTTTGGAAAGGAATTTGTGGATTCTGGGTCTGCCGCTAATTTTATTGACCATAGCTTTGCTCTTTCCCTTGGTGTGCCCATGTTGTCCCTTGCTAACCCTATTCATATCATTGCTATCAATTCCACGCCGTTAGTAGAACAGTAGAACAGCGGGACAGTAGAATATTGTACTCCGGAAGTAACCTTGACTGTGGGGATCTGTCATATGGAATGTAATTTTTTTATTCTAAAATATTTACCCGTGAAGGTAGTACTGGGTATACCTTGGCTCCAGGTTCATAATCCAGTCATCAACTAGTCCACGGGTGAATTAGAGAAGTGGGGAGTGAAATGTGATTCATGCTGTCTACCTGTTATTCAGTCTGGAGTCTCTTCAGAGTCAAACTCTCTTCCCACTTACATTAGTGACTTTGCTGATGTTTTTTCTATGTCCGAGGCTGATTTCCTTCCCCCCTCATAGACCTTATGACTGTGCCATCGACCTTGTTCCGGGATCTAAGTACCCTAGGGGTCATATTTATAATCTGTCAGGTCCGGAACGGAAGTCTATGAGGGACTACTTGAAGAAAAGTCTACAAAAAGGACATATTAGACCCTCAGGGTCTCCTATGGGGGCGGGGTTTTTCTTTGTTGCTAAGAAGGACGGTGGATTGAGACCGTGTATTGATTATAGAGAGTTGAATAGGATTACTATTAAGAATTAGTACTCGTTGCCTTTGATTCCAGACTTGTTTAACCAAATTCTTGGAGCTCACTGCTTCACTAAACTTGATCTCAGGGGGGCCTATAATCTTATCCGAATTAAGGAGGGGGATGAGTGAAAAACAGCCTTTAATACCCCTGCGGGTCATTATGAATATTTGGTGATGCCGTTTGGGTTGAGTAATGCACCGGCGGTTTTCCAAAATGTTGTCAATGACATTTTTAGACAATTTATTAGAAAATTCATAATTGTTTATTTAGATGGCAGCCTGATTTATTCGCCTGACTGGGATTCTCACGTGGATCACAATAGACAGGTACTGGAGGTTCTTCGGGAGAACCAATTGTTCGTGAAGGGTGAGAAGTGTGTTTTTAGAGTACAGTCAATTTTGTTTTTAGGATATATTCTAACACCCCAATCCCTCAAGATGGATCCAGGGAAGGTACAGGCCATTTTGGAGTGGGTGAGACCTTCCTCTCTTAAAGCGTTACAACGCTTCTTGGGTTTCGCTAATTATTACTGGAAATTTATTAAAAACTTTTCTATTATTGTCAAGCCTCTCACGGACCTAACTAAAAAGGGAGCTGATCTAGTGAATTGGTTACCAGAGGCCTTAAAGGCTTTTGAAACACTCAAGAGGTGTTTTGTTAACGTCCCAGTATTAATTCAACCTGACCAAGAGCAACCTTTAGTGGTGGACGTTGATGCTTCTGAGGATGGAGTTGGGGCAGTACTCTCCCAGGGGTCATCAACTCTCGCTAACCTGAGACCTTGTGCTTTCTTTTCTCGTAAATTCTCTTCTACCAAAAGAAATGATGACATTGGTAATCGAGAATTACTTGCTATTAAATGGGCTTTTGAGGAATGGTGCCATTTTATGGAGGGGGCTAAACATCAGGTTACAGTAATAACTGATCATAAGAATTTAATGTTTTTGGAATCTGCTAAATGTTTGTATCCCAGACAGGCTAGGTGGGCATTATTCTTTACACGTTTTAATTTTTGGCCAGAAAGTAAAAATGTTAAAACTGATGCCCTATCCCGGAGTTTTTGTGCCTTTTAGTCTCCTGATACTCCATCAGAACCTATTTTGCCGGCAGGTATCATTGTGGCTTCGGTCTACTGTGATTTGACGACCGAGATCACTGCAGGACAACATTAGGCTCCAGTACAATCCCCTAAAGATAAGTTGTTTGTCCCTGGTCATTTGCGTCTCCGGCTGCTAGGTGAGTGCCAAAATTCTGTTTTCAGTGGGCATCTAGGTATTAATGCCACCAAGGAACTAGTGTCCAGGTTTTACTAGTGGTCCTTTTTGTCTAGAGATATCCAGTCATATGTATCCTCCTGTGAAGTTTGTGCCAGGTCCAAGACTCCTAGGTCCCATCCCTAGTAGACCGTGGTCTCATATTACTATGGATTTTGTCACCGACCTACCGGTTTCTGAGGTAGGTGTGGGTAATTGTTTACAGATTTAGCAAAATGGTTCATTTCGTTCCTCTGGCATAATTATCTAATGCTAGGACTCTAGCTTCCCTGTGTGTGGATCATGTAATACGTTTACATGGAATTCCAGAGAATATAGTTTCAGACAGAGGCGTTCAATTCGTCTCAAAGTTTTGGAGGGCCTTTTGTCATAAATTTAATATCTCTCTGTCTTTTTCTTCGGCCTTTCACCCGGAAACCAACGGTCAAACTGAACATTTTAATCAGTCTCTTGAACAGTATTTGAGGTGTTACGTCTCCGACAACCAACATCTTTGGATGAAACATTTGTCCT
The DNA here is from genome assembly GCF_905171765.1 of Bufo bufo. Classification (NCBI taxonomy): domain Eukaryota; kingdom Metazoa; phylum Chordata; class Amphibia; order Anura; family Bufonidae; genus Bufo; species Bufo bufo. The sequence goes on from NC_053394.1 coordinate 312,024,671, forward strand.
TGGCTGAATTCGCCATTAATAATCAGGTGAACTCGTCTACTGGTATGTCTCCTTTCTGTTGTAATCGTGGGTTTCATCTGCGTTTTAACTCATTTTCCAGATTCCGGAAGCCGATCGAGTGGGTAAGGAACTGTGCACAGTCTGGGCCCAGGTTAAGTCGAACCTGAAAAAAGCCCAGGAGGTTAAAAAAATAAATGCTTACAAAAGGCGCTCTTGAGCGGTAGATTTCAGGTTGGGAGATAAGGTGTGGTTATCTACCAGGAATTTATCTCTGAAAGTACCTTCGGGTAAATTTGCACCTCGATTTATTGGTCCTTATGAAATCATTAATATCATTAATCCAGTGTCTTTTAAGTTATGGTTACCTGACTCATTTCACTTCCATAATGTTTTTCACAAAGCCTTACTCAAGAAGTATGTGTCTCCTGTATCTCCTGCTCAGGAATATCTGCCGCCTGTGGAGGTTGCCGGTCAACTAGAATTCGAGGTTTCTAGGATTATTTATGTGAGAAAGGTTCGTAATTCTTTGCAATATTTAGTTCACAGGAAGGGTTTTAGTCTCGAGGAAATATCTTAGGTACCAGCGAGTAAAATGCATGCTACGAGGTTTGTGAGGAGATTCCATTTAGTTCACCCGGAAAAATTTAGTTCAGTGAATATGGGTCCGGTGGCCCCTCGTGGAAGGGGGGTACTGTAATGGGGAGCTGGCGACATGCTTCCCCTTTGCAGCGCTGGCTGCATCCCGCTAGTGAAGAGGAGCGAGTACGTCATCATCTCCATAGCAACCAGAGGGGGGGGGAGGACCCGGCCGCACACGCTTCCTCAGCATGGCCGGCGTCCTCCATCCCCTAGGCAACGAGCACGCGGGGAACTGAGCGCCGATATTAATAAGTCGGCGCTCAGCTGTTCTGAGTTGCGGGGGACGGGTCATGTGACGCTGGCCACGTCACATGACCCATCAGGAGGACCTATTTAAACAGGTAACCTGCTGTCCACAGGTTGCCTGTGATTGGTCTTGCTACCCTCACCAGCAGTTTCCTATTGTGCCTTTCTGTGTTCTTGGACCTCGGCTCTGTTTTTGACCTCGACCTTGTGACCTCCCTGGATTTGACGTGACCTCTTGGCTTCTGACTCCGGATTGTGTTTTGACCTCGTTATTGTATTGCTCCCTGTGTACCTGCGTGACCTCCTGGCTTTGACTTTGGCTTGCCTGACTCTGTTACAGTATTCCTTTTATCTTCTTAGGCCCCTGCACATATCTAAGCGAGGGACTGCCGCCAAGTTGTACGCTGTCGGTTAGGACGGGCCGTGCAAGTAGGCAGGGACATACAGTGGGATGCGAAAGTTTGGGCAACCTTGTTAATCGTCATGATTTTCCTGTATAAATCGTTGGTTATTACGATAAAAAATGTCAGTTAAATATATCATACAGGAGACACACACAGTGATATCTGAGAAGTGAAATGAAGTTTATTGGATTTACAGAAAATGTGCTATAATTGTTTAAACAAAATTAGGCAGGTGCATAAATTTGAGCACTGTTGTCATTTTATTGATTCCAAAACCTTTAGAACTAATTATTGGATCCCAAATTGGCTTGGTAAGCTCAGTGACCTCTAACCTACATACACAGGTGAATCCAATTATGAGAAAGAGTATTTAAGGGGGTCAATTGTAAGTTTCCCTCCTCTTTTAATTTTCTCTGAAGAGTAGCAACATGGGGGTCTCAAAACAACTCTCAAATGACCTGAAGACAAAGATTGTTCACCATCATGGTTTAGGGGAAGGATACAGAAAGCTGTCTCAGAGATTTCCGCTGTCTGTTTCCACAGTTAGGAACATACTGAGGAAATGGAAGACCACAGGCTCAGTTCAAGTTAAGGCTCGAAGTGGCAGACCAAGAAAAATCTCGGATAGACAGAAGCGACGGATGGTGAGAACAGTCAGAGTCAACCCACAGACCAGCACCAAAGACCTACAACATCATCTTGCTGCAGATGGAGTCACTGTGCATCGTTCAACCATTCGGCGCACTTTACACAAGGAGATGCTGTATGCGAGAGCGATGCAGAGGAAGCCTTTTCTCCGCCCACAGCACAAATAGTGCCGCTTGGGCTAAAGCACATTTGGACAAGCCAGCTTCATTTTGGAATAAGGTGCTGTGGACTGATGAAACTAAAATTAAATTATTTGGCCATAACAAGGGGCGTTATGCATGGAGTAAGAAGAACACAGCATTCCAAGAAAAACACCTGCTACCTACAGTAAAATATGGTGGTGGTTCCATCATGCTGTGGGGATGTGTGGCCAGTGCAGGGACTGGGAATCTTGTCAAAGTTGAGGGACGAATGGATTCCACTCAGTATCAGCAGATTCTAGAGACCAATGTCCAGGAATCAGTGACAAAGCTGAAGCTGCGCCGGGGCTGGATCTTTCAACAAGACAACGACCCTAAACACTGCTCAAAATCCACTAAGGCTTTTATGCAGAGGAACAAGTACAACGTTCTGGAATGGCCATCTTAGTCCCCAGACCTGAATATAATTGAAAATATGAGGTGTGACTTAAAGAGAGCTGTCCATGCTCGGAAGCCATCAATCCTGAATGAACTAAAGATGTTTTGTAAAGAGGAATGGTCCAAAATACCTTCAACCAGAATCCAGACTCTCATTGGAACCTACAGGAAGCGTTTAGAGGCTGTCATTTCTGCAAAAGGAGGATCTACTAAATATTGATTTAATTTCTTTTTTGTGGTGCCCAAATTTATGCACCTGCCTAATTTTGTTTAAACAATTATAGCACACTTTCTGTAAATCCAATAAACTTCATTTCACTTCTCAAATATCACTGTGTGTGTCTCCTATATGATATATTTAACTGACATTTTTTATCGTAACAACCAACGATTTATACAGGAAAATCATGACAATTAACAAGGTTGCCCAAACTTTCGCATCCCACTGTAGGTGGGGTGGTGTTTAGGGCAGCACTTATCCCTCCCCTCTTCTTGACACAAACCAACTTTTTTAAGGATCAATTCAGTTCTGAAGTGGCTTACATAATAAAAACCCATAAATTAAATAAATTTTATAAACTACATCCCTTAAATAATAAAAAATTTAATTTAGAAACTCGGTTAACCCTTTAGATGTTCCACAGTAATTAAAGGAAAATGGAGGTGAAATGTAAAAAAATTTTTTTTTTAGATTTTCCAATTTAATCCATTTTTTCCTTTAACATGGCCAGGGCAGACTGGTCATAGACCCTACAGGGATATTTTCCAGTGGGCTGATGTCTAAGGGGCCAATCAAGGCCTCCTCATGGACACCAGCCAGGTACAAAATAATCTGATGCTCTCAGCGTTGATTAATGCTAGGAGCCTCAGGTACTTATGCATCTGCTCCATCTACTTCTATTGTCCCTGCCTACTTGTGTTCCCCCCACCTTCTGTAAATTTGGACCAGCTTACAACATGGGGCCACTTTTAGGTTTTTCCATGGCCACTTTAAGTTCCCAGTCTGTCCATGAACACTGTAAGGGTTAAGAGAAAAACATACCTTAATATTTATTACCCTGATTCTGCAGTTTTTACAGAAGAATCCCATATGTGGAATTAAACGGCTACATGGGCATACTGCAGGGCTCAGAAGTAGTGTTGAGCGAATTGGGTTCGGATTGCTGTATCTAAACCCGATTCTTTTAAAAACTACTTTAAGAATATGGGCTCCGTCCTACTGTAAAATGTAAGGCCTCCGCGGAGGTCTTTCCGAAGCTTCCGAAGTATTTCAGCAAATATTGCAAGACTTACTTCGACTTACTTAACAAAGTTTTCAAACGAATCGGGTTCGGATTGCTATAGATTCACTTAAGTCTGCTCAGCAGGGAAGGAGCATCACATGGTTTTTGAAGGGCAGATTTTACTGGGATGATTTAGGTCACCATGTTACATTTGAAGAGGCACTCCTACAGTAGAAAGACCCCAAAAGTAAGCCCAGTTTGGAAAATACATCCTAAGGGGTGGAGTGAGCAATTTGACATTTTACACAATAAAAGCATTTAAAGGAGGACCTTTTTTTTCTGGTTAAAGTCTTGTGTGAGAGATCATTTTTTTGCTTGATGGGGTGATTTTTTTCACACAATTTTTTGATCACTTGATATTATAATTTTTAGAAGGTGAGGTGACCAAAAATGGCTGTTCTAGCATAGTTTATATTTATAGATCATGTGATCTATTGAGCCAGTCGTTACAGATGTGGCGATACCTAATATGTCTATTTTTTTCGATTTTTTACAATCCTTAATGGCTTGATGAAGGGAAACGAACGCTTAGTTTTTTTACATTTGGATTTTAATTTTATTTTTTATATAAACTTTTTATTTAAGTCCAACTAGGGGACTTTGACTAATGTACTGGTTGCATTGTACTGGTTGTAATGTATTGGATGCATTGTACTGCATTGAAACTGTCAGTTTCACACTTGCAGTTCGCATATGAGACCCAGCCTGGGTCAGAAACTCAATTCCTGCTGCGCCATACAAATATGGTGAAGGTCGAGAAGAGGTTAATGCTATTTGGAGTGTAGTTGTAAGCCATGTGTGGCTTAAAGGGGTTTCCAACCCCTATAATGACCCCCCCAATCCCTGGGCCCCTTGTATGGATTATACTTACCTACTCCCCAGCACCCTTGTCACTCCAGATCCCCACATGGACGCTGCATCTCCCCGTCGCGCGGATCAAAACATTCGGCGACAGGAGGAAGCAGCCAATAGGGGATCAGGAGTGACGTGGGTGCCAGGGAGCAGGTATGTATGATCCGTATGCAATGGGTGCCTCCCCCTAGTGCCCTCTATATAACGCGCGTCCCAGGTTTGGTAGGAATGCCAGGTGGTATAGTGCGGCCTAAAATGTCTCTTTATGTGTGTCACAGTGCTCCTACCTGGATACCGCTGGACCCCAGGCTTTGGCTCTGAAGCAATAAATAAAGAGAATAATTGAGGGATAAAGGAATAACTTGAGTCCAGACCTTGAGATGAAGTTCAATGACAGCTTTACTTGAGTAAACGTTTTTCCAGGCTTACAGGCTTTGTCTTGGTTCCAGCAGGCTTTAGCATGAAACTGGCAGGCAAACGCCACTCTGCTATATCTGTTTCCCTCTGACTCTGCTGTACTGACAGGCTGGCTGTATAACTCAGCTTCTTCTGTATGCTGCACTTCACTTTGTAGTCGGCCTTCGGCGCAGGTGCAGTGAGGAAGCCGGCAGCAGGAGCGCGTCCTTCACTCAATGCGTCTGCGCCGAATACTAAACAGGACGGTGCAGGCGCGGGATTTACGGGACACTGAGGAGAACTCGAAAGTCAATCAACTGGACCTGGGCTTCCCAAAGGGTGCGTACACCGAGCCTCTAGGTGCTGAAGCAACGCCCTAATAGCACCTAGAGGCTCATTAGCATATTATAAAAGTCTTTATTTTAGGAGAACGGCGGCAGGCAGGGGGTTATAAAGCATACTGTTATGTACATCGCTAATGTCAGTCAGCTACATAACGTTATTTCTCATGACAGAAACCCTTTAAGGGGCTCTGGCTGGCGTGGGAACGTCCAGCAGAGACATGCCCCTGCACACCCTTCCCCTGTCTATGGAAGACTAGACTAACTCTAACTGGTCCCCACTAGTGTTGGGCGCGAATATTCGAATCGCAAATTTTAATCGCGAATATCACCACTTCGAGAATTCGCGAAGATTTAGAATATAGTGCTATATATTCGTATTTGCGAATATTCTAGATTTTTTTTCATCTGAACCCATGATCCCTCCCTGATTCTTGCTTGTGGGCCAATGAGAAGGCTGCAATGTCTTTGTCCGAGCTTAGCAACATCCTTAGCAACCAATAGAAAAGTTGCCTACCCCTTACTATATAAGAACCTCCCCAGCAGCCACTTTCTGCAGTATTTTGCAGTTCTGAGAGAGACAGCAGTGTCATTGCTGTGCTCTGTGCTTCGCTGTGTCATTACATTAGATAGTTAGTTAGCTCATATATCTAATACAGATAGTTAGTGGGAGATAGTCAGTGTAGGTTAGATCGTGATATAGTCATACATACATACAGACATACATACTACAGACATAGTGCTGTGATGTCACAAGTTCACAACAATACTTAGTGCACCAATCAGTAATATGTAGTCAGACCTGCTAAAATGTAAAGTTGCACGTATCGCGCCAAAATATGCGCATCATTAATTGCCGATTTGCGCAATCGCTAATATATTGGAGCATATAAAGCTACTGTAATGTTCTGCCGTGCCAACCATTTTCTCCAGTCTCAGGAAACTTCTAGCAGCTTGAAAAATGCAGCAAAAGTGACCCACGCCTGTATTGCACGCGCCGATTTTCCCAATCAAGAAAATAATGGCAAATTCACAAATTTATGATGCATATTCGCCCAAATATTTGCGAAATATCGCGAATTCGAATATTGCCCCTGCTGCTCATCACTAGTCCCCACCCTTCCTGTAGGAAGTAGGTCTCGCCCACTTCTCTCCAGAGGGGGGTTAGAATGGAATGGTAAGTTCCATTCTATCTATATACAGCTCTGCCGGGTTTGCTGCCACCTGCTGGTGAACCAGGCACATTACATGTGAACATAACAGTTGCATAACAAAATAGGAATGCACATTGTGGAGGACCTGGAATAAATACACAAGATGACATGAGGTTAGACCAATAAAGACAGTAGCAGGGTGCAGAAGTTGTAACACCACTCTAGGGTGTTACACGTACATGGGGCCTGGGCATTGCTGGGGTCATTATAGGGGTTGGATAACCCCTTTAATTTTACAGTTACATAGTATGGGTGAAAAAAGAGATGCCTGGTACTATAACAGCACCAACTCTGCTCCATGGAATGGACAATGTTCTGTTGGTTAATACAGTGAAGGGTGATGCGCCATCTTTTGGAAACACCAAACACATAACAAAAAAAAAAGAGTATCAAGGTGTTTTATACAAATATATAAAATAAAGTGTATTACTTGTATTTACTTTATTAGTCAACTTTAGCCTTAGACCTGTTTTTTTTAATGTCCTAAAAGTGAATTTGTAAATTCTATATTATTTTCTACCGAAGTTGCTTTTAGACTTTTGCCGGTTGCCATTGGATACAAACAGCAATCAATTAATCTCTACTTTCAAACGTGATCAAGAAACGTAGTGTCCCACTGTGGACAGTGACTGATGATAATAAAGCGCGGCGGAATATGTCAGCGCTATAAAAGTGAGCTTTCATATAATCTACTATAACTTACTGTTTTCTGCTTCTTAACAAATAGCAGAATTCTGAATTTAGCTTTATCTGCCCGGAAAAGAACACATTCATGGACATTTATCAAACCTTTTATACTGCTATTGTGGGGTAAATAAGTTGCAAATCATGGTGCATGCCATATTTGGGCGATAATTTGTGACTTTTCAATTCTCTCGCCAGTTTTAAAAAATGGAGAGGAAAATGAGTGGGGCTTAGCGGAAGGGGCTTGGACTTCTGCCGCCCGACAGATCTACACCAGCTAATAGTTGGTGTAGATTTGAGTTTCTGGCACACTGACTGGCTAGAAATGCGCCAAATTTATTAAGAGGCCTATGTCTCCTAATAAATTTGGCGCATTTTGCACTACGAAAATTTATACTAAGACTGGTGTTTGTAACGTCAATCTTACTATAGCTGTGCCATTGTGTTTAACATTGGTTCGCAGAAGGTTCTTTTATTGTCTTCTGACATTTAAGGGTGGATTCACATCACGCTTTATGCCTCCATTTGACGTATACGTTAGAAAAAAAGGATACAAAAAAAGCAGCACAGCACGTTCTTGTATGCTGTAAAAAAAATCGTATAAAAAGTATCCTTTTTTTTTTTTTTTACAAAGGAACTCTATAAGGTGAAAGGATGCCACTGTATGGCATCAGTCTGAGGCATCCGTTTAAGGTATACTTTTTTGTATACATTAAACGGATGGGAAAAACGTAATGTGAACCCAACACCTCCATTTAACTAATCTGGCAGGCTGTTCTGGAGGAGAAGAGCCTGCTGGAAGCTCACCAGTTTTGACCTAGCTGGATACTGCCGTTTACCACTGGACCCCTTGACTATACTGGGATCCAGTGAGGATACGGCCACTTTCCAGCATAGGAGCTGGGTTTCAGCTGGACAAAAACTGGTGCATGCAGCTGGGGTTTAGGGTTACAAACCTGCTTATAGCAAACACATCTGTTTTCGCAACACCAAGTAAATGAAGTTGAAAACTCTTCTCCAACAGCATTGGGTGCGTGCTGATGAAGCCAAGGACGTTACACGTCACTCCACTGCTTACGACCTTCACATCAACCACATGAGATCCACAGTCCTCGGCTTTATCGACGCAATGCACATTCAGACAATGGATTTAGAGTCCCCGACTTTCCTCCCAGTAGTTTAGAATTTTATTTACTTTATTTCTGCAGGGACAGATGGGATTACTATGGGCAAGTTCAGAACTCTGAACCCTAGCTAATAAGCAATGCTGGTGGTTAAAGATAAGGCGACTTTCACACTGGCGTTTCTGGGTCCACTTGTGAGATCCGTTTCAGGGCTCCCACAAGCGGCCCAAAACGGATCAGTTCAGCCCCAATGCATTCTGAATGGATAAGGATCCGATCAGAATGCATCAGTTTGGCTGCGTTTGGTCTCCGTTGTGTTTTTTAGACGGTCACTAAAACGCAGCTTGCAGCGTTTTGGTGTCCGCCTGACGATGCGGAGCCTAACGGATCCGTCTAGACTTACAATGTAAGTCAATGGGGACGGATCCGTTTTTCACAGACACAATATGGTGCAATTGAAAACAGATCCGTCCCTCATTCACTTTCAATGTAAGTCAAGACGGATCAGTTTTTACTTAGACTTTTTTTTGAATGAATAATGCAAACTGATCCGTTAATAACGGATACAAGCGTTTGCATTATTGGTGCGGATCCGTCTGTGCAGATACAAGATGGATCCGCACCGAACGCAGGTGTGAAAGTAGTCTAACCTGCCATCACAAAATGCAGTGTAATCTGCAGGCACCTTGTTATCGAGCAGGAGGAGCTGAGCAGATTGATACATAGCTTTGTAAATAGCCTTCAGTAAAACGTGTAATTTATGCATTTATATCTCTGCTTCTTCTATACTTTAGACCACCCCTGTAAAACAGCTATCTCTGTATACACACTTAGGCCTCTTGCACACAAATGTTATTTTTTTCCATTTACGTTCCGTTTTTTGCGTTCTGTATACGGACCGTATACAGAACCATTCATTTCAATGGATCCGCAAAAAAACAAAACGGAAGGTACTCTGTATGCCTTCCGTTTCCGTATTTCCGTTCAAACATAGAACATGCTCTATTATTGCCGCAAATCACGTTCTGTGGCTCCATTCAAGTCAAAGGGTCCACAAAAAAAACCGGAATGCATATGGAATGCATTAGTATGTCTTCCGTATCTGTTCCGTTTTTGCAGAACCATCTTTTGAAAATTTTATGCCCAGCCCAATTTTTTTTATGTACTTACTGTTTAAACATTATTGTATGCTTCCGTTTCCATTTGTGATCCGCAAAAAACGGATCACAAACGGAAACCAAACGAAAAGGAAAAACGGAACGGAAGCGGAAACACTAAAACAAAAAACGGAATAACGGACCTGTAAAAAACAGACTGCAAAATACTGAAAAAGCCATACGGTCATGTGCAAGAGGCCTTACACAGAGAATGCTATTAATCACTGATAACCCCTCCCCACGTACAGCTATCAGTGTCTGACAGCTATCTCTGTATACACACTCACACAGAGAATGCTATCAATCACTGATAACACCTCCCATGAACAGTTATTAGTAGTGACTGACAGCTATCTCTGTATACACACTCACACAGAGAATGCTATCAATCACTGATAACACTTCCCCATGTACAGCTATCAGTGTCTGACAGCTATCTCTGTATACACACTCACACAGAGAATGCTATCAATCACTGATAACACCTCCCTGATGTACAGCTATCAGTGTCTGACAGCTATCTCTGTATACACACTCACACAGAGAATGCTATCAATCACTGATAACACCTGTGTATGGATATCAGTGACTGACAGCTATCTCTGTATACACACTCACACAGAGAATGCTATCAATCACTGATAACACCTCCCATGTACAGCTATCAGTGTCTGATAGATATCTCTGTATACACACTCACACAGAGAATGCTATCAATCACTGATAACACCTCCCCATGTACAGCTATCAGTGTCTGACAGCTATCTCTGTATACACACTCACACAGAGAATGCTATCAATCACTGATAACACCTCCCCATGTACAGCTATCAGTGACTGACAGCTATCTCTGTATACACACTCACACAGAGAATGCTATCAATCACTGATAACACCTCCCACGTACAGCTATCAGTGTCTGACAGCTATCTCTGTATACACACTCACACAGAGAATGCTATCAATTACTGATAACACCTCCCCATGTACAGCTATCAGTGTCTGACAGATATCTCTGTATACACACTCACACAGAGAATGCTATCAATCACTGATAACACCTCCCCTGTGTACAACTGAGATCAGAAAAAGAAGAGGTATAAATGTATAAATTACAAGATTTACAAAACTATATATCAATATGCTCAGCTTCTCCTGCTCTATGACATGCTGCCTGCAGATTGTGCTGAATTTTGTGGTGGCAGGTCCCAAACCAGGTGACAGGTAGGATCTTTTTAAGGGTATGTTCACGTAGCTTAAATCCACCGCAGATTCCGTTGTGGAAAACACCAACATCAGCTTCCCACTGACTTCAATGAGGAAAACACCATTATATGCACAAGGTAGTAATTATTTTTTCCACTTATTTCTAATCCATGGTATTTCTTTGAAGCTGATTTTAGCTGCATTTTCCATTGAAGTCAATGAAGTTCTAAAATAGCGAGCATTGTTTTGCACATTTTTACTTCAAAAATCACAGAGGCTACTGACCTGCCACAGTTTTTTACTCGGCAGATTTTAACCATTCGAACCTAGCCTCCACAAAACTAGCCTCCACAAATGGATCCATCAGGGCAGAGGAAGTAATAATTTATATCTAGTTATTTTACTATACTTGATTACTACATAAAGAATTGTTTGTCTATCTTGGATGGAGAGATGACCTCAACGCAGTAAAGTTTTAATGGTTAATGAAGATAGGAGTGAGCTAGTATGTATGGGTCTGGCCACGTAAAGTAGAATGTGGCTGCAGATGGATGCGAGTTATCTCTAAAAGGCATCCATGTGCTAAGCACTGTGATGTTGATGGAGCTGTCCTGTGTGATTGTCCACAGGGGAGCTATCTACACTCATTTACCCGAGAGAGATCTATTGACTGCTCCCTGTGCTTTCTCAGATTTCATTTTCAATTAGCCACAAGGCAATCTCACTGTGAAACAAAACTAATGTTGTTTAAGCCTCCCCGGCTGAAAATCAATGCAACTGTCAGAAATGCTACAGCTGAGGAGTAGGAGGACTTCGCTGGAGACCCTGAAAAAGAAATATGATGGGTCCAACTTACATAAAAAAGGTAAATTCATATTATCATATCTTGTTCATGATGAGTGAATAAGGAAAATTTTCCTTATAAACTTAACCTAATGGGCAGATTTTTAGTAAATAAGTAATGGAAATTTTGGAATGTTATGTGCAGCAAAATGCTTCTAGAGGAGCACAGTTCTATAATATGGCATCCATTGGAATATGGCACATTGGTGGCTCAGTGGTTGGTACTGTTGCCTTGCAGTGCTGGTGTCCTGGGTTTGTATCTGTTGAGGAGCGGTTGAGACGTATGCATATATATCCATGCATGCCTGCAAACACGTGCGGGCATGTATGGTATATATATGCATACATTAACCACCGCATCATGGGGTGATGTGCGCAGATGTGCCCAGCATCTGCGCACGTCTGCCCATGGTGATCCCCAGGGGCTCATGGTGGCCCCTGTGGGAAATATGTGGTCCCTGGAAGCTGTGCCCCCTTATATTAGTAAATATATGTGCCCTCTTATATATGTCCCCTGTATGCCCCAGATATATGCGAGGGTGTGTGTATATATAGATATGTGTGTATGTATTTGCACACGTGTCTATGTATATACACTTATGTCAGCATGACAGTATGTATGTGGGCTTATTGCTGCCCATTCATACCCCCGGTTTTGTCCCCCAAGCATCTGTGGATATATATATGCATATATGCAATTCCAACTGTTATCTACAGAGTTGTTATAGCCTGTAGGATAACAGCTGATTAGCATCTAGTCCCCTTTTGTTCAGACCCAAAGCAATCAGACGCTTTGGCACCGTTTGTGAGGGGACCTTCTAACCAGACATCAAGAATCTGAGAACCTGTTTTTCCACACCTCTGCCCATGGCTAAAACTCCATCCCACTACTCCCAGCATCTTTGGGACTAGGGGGGGGGGGGGGGGACTCTGGGGATTGTAGGCAGGCATACGTCACAGTGACACTATGATGTCACATCCCTGAGGAGGGGGTTGCTTTTGGGCTATAAAACCCCCAGCATGGCAGACATGCGGTCTCTTGCAACCAGACTAGATACATGGGAGAGTGCAGCTCCATGATGAACGCCTGGAAATGGCCTACTAACGCTGGAAGGATTAAGTATATCCCCTGACCCCCGACCGCTATATCTCTCCCCTGGTTAACCCACACCCCTGGTCCTGTAACCCCTATATTTGTGTCCCTGATGTGTACCCTGGGCCCTGATTTACCCTTGACCCTGGGCCCTGATTTACCCTTGCCGTGTTACTAACCCCTATATTTGTGTCCCTGATGTGTACCCTGGGCCCTGATTTACCCTTGATGTGATGTGACCCTGGGCCCTGATTTACCCTTGCCGTGTTACTGGACACCCTGATCCCCAAACCCTTGCCTTATTGGATACCCCTGTTGTACCCCTGATCCTGTGGCCCTATTAGTACCCCTGATTACCCCCACTCCCTGCTGTGTCCCTGATCCCTGCTGTACACCCCTGGTCTCCCCTGGTTACCCCTGTTTCCCTGTGTGCCTGCTCTCCCCTGGTTCACCCCCCATAGACCCCTGTACCCTGAATAACCCCTGTTTCCCTGCCTTGGTTCCTTTGTAGAGCATGCTTCTGCTCTGCAAACAAATCCTTTTAACCCTTCGTCGTACCCCGTAGGGACAGTGAATAGTCAGGTGGGGTGGATTGTTGATATTGAATGTGTGAATTGTATAGTTAGTTGATGGGTGGAAATGGGAATGTGTTAGTGTAGTTAGTATTGTTACTTATATTGTGGTGTGCTGCTATAAATATATATATCTATTCCATTGATATAGATATATATAATTATAAGCAAATATTAGACTGTGAATGCCTGATCCCTGCTACCACTGTCCTGATAACTCATAACCCTGTGTCCCTTGGCCTGCAGGTAATAACCCCTGCAGAGCCACCATTGTGTTTAACTCCTTGTACCCCTTAGGGACAGTGATTAGTCAGGCGGGTGGGTTGCTGATATTTGTGTGTATGCGAATGTATTATTGTATTATATAGATAGTGTGTGGGGTGGAATTTGGGATTGTGCTGTGTAGTGTAGTATTGTATATTTAGTGCTGTATTGTTAGTATTGCGTGCGTAGTGTATTGTTAGTAATAAATACTGTGTTTGGTTTATAACTATCTGTGTGGCGTGTGGTTATTGGCGATAGTTAGTTTAGTAAGGCGCATGCAGCTAGCATAGTGATCAGTGTGAAGCATAGCGAAGGTATTGTTTTTATTATATAAAGGCATAAATGGGCGGAGTTATCACTAGGTGGCTCCTCCCATTTATGAATATTAATTATCGATATTTGCATAAATATTGGTGATTAATATTCTCCCTTTACAGTATCTGAGCAAGGACAACATCTGCGTGGAGTTTGTATGTTTTCCCCATGTTGGGGTGGGTTTCCTCTGGGTGCTCCGATTTCCTCCCACACTTTAAAGTCATACTGATAGGGACCTTAGATTGTGAGCATTGGGGACAGTGAGTGATGATAATTAGGGATGAGCGAATTTCATATTTTGAAATTAGTTTTCGGTTCGTGTTGTGGTATTTACTGAATTGCGTGATGGATTCCGTTACCACGGATCATAACGCTATTCCATGATGAAATGCATAACGGAATGCCTTTAGAGGCATTCTGTCATATTAGAAGTCTGTGGCCTGCAAAATACACTTGGCTGGTACCAGGGGCGTAGCTATAGAGGGTGCAGAGGTAGCAGTCGCTACCAGGCCCAGGAGCCTGAGGGGGCCCAAAGACCCTTGTGCCACATAAGAAGACACCAGTATTATAGAAAGTGCATGCTGGTCAAGTTATAGCTCTGGCTGGAGGGAAGGGGTTAGGTCAAGAATTTGACATGGGGGGGGTTCGTCTACTGTTTAAATTTTTTGCCGCAGGCAGCATGAAGGCTATGTGCTTCCCTAGCCACAAAACACTGAGGGAATGGGGGGCCCAAGCTGAACCCTTGGACCAGGGCCCATGAGCCTTTAGCTACGCCCCTGGCTGCTACGGTTGCTGGAATTTTGGCCTGCCCTCCCCTGCTGTTGCCTCCACTTTCAGAGCAGTGCTGCTTTGTCCACTCCACACGGGGTGCGGCTTGCTCTGCCTCTCACCGCCTGTAGTACATGCACGCTTCCTCTGACTTAAAGGGTCAGCGCACGCAAACGGATCCGTCCGGTTTACGTTATGCTGGAGTCCTCTTCTGCATAACGGAAACCGGACAGATCCGTTATGCAGGCCATAGACTTCTATTATGACGGAATGAATAACGGAATGCCTCTAAAGGCATTCCGTTATGCAATCCGTCAGGGAATTGTGTTATGGTCCGTGGTAACGGAATCCACAACGCAATTCAGTAAATACCACAACACGAACCGAAAACGAATTTCAAAATATGAAATTCGCTTATCCCTAATGATAATGTCTGTAAAGTGCTGTGGAATATGTCAGCGCTATATAAGTATAATCATTTTTGCAATACAGCAGAAAAAAGTATGGGATAGAAGCTATATGGAAGTACAGAATGGCCCCAAAGACTATTGTTTGTAATAAGGTAGTGTAGTGTATAGCTGAGTAGTTAAGTGCCTTGCCTCTAATGCATAAGGTTGTGAGTCCAAATCCCGGCAGAAACTTTTCAGAAATAGAGGCTCAGGCTACTTTCACACTTGCGTTCGGAGCGGATCCGTCTGATGTTTCATCAGACGGATCCGCTCCGATAATGCAGGCGTTCGCATCCGTTCAGAACGGATGCGTCTGCATTAAAACTTAGAAAATTTTCTAAGTGTGAAAGTTGTCTGAGCGGATCCGTTCAGACTTTACATTGAAAGTCAATGGGGAACGGATCCGCTTGATGATTGAGCCATATTGTGTCATCTTCAAGCGGATCCGTCCCCATTGACTTACATTGTAAGTCTGGACGGATCCGCTCGCCTCCGCACGGCCAGGCGGACACCCGAACGCTGCAAGCAGCGTTCAGGTGTCCGCTCACTGAGCGGAGCGGAGGCTGAACGCTGGCAGGCGGATGCATTCTCAGTGGATCCGCCTCCACTGAGAATGCATTGGGGCCAGACGGATGCGTTCGGGGCCGCTCGTGAGCCCCTTCAAACGGTGCGCACGAGCGGACACCCGAACGCTAGTGTGAAAGTAGCCTAAATTAGATTTAAATACACTGGGGTGTCCCCAAGCACTGACTCTATATATGGACATAGCTATATATAGAGTGAGAACAGGGACTCCTAAACCGCGACTCACACTGAGGGATTCCCTCACTGTACAGCGATCTTCTGCATAGAAATAGAGGCTATAGATTTAAATACACTGACTGGAGCATCGCGCTTGAGCACATGTGGTGTTCGGCCGAGCATGCTTGCTCAACACTAGTAGGGAGCTGTATGGTTTATTTCTCATTGTTGAATACAATGGTATAGACTGTGAACTGGATAGAGTAACACGGAAATGATGACACTTTACCTAAAGCTCAGCGATGTTACGGGGCAATGATAGTTGGGGCACTGCTGTGCAGCAGGTCAACTGTTAATAGGGAGGATACAAATGTGTAGTCCTCTGTGATGGTCTATGGGACCAAGGGGTCAGACTGGTGCAGGTGGGGCCTGGCTAGTATATGGCCAGGGTGAACAGCAGGGTGGCAGGTGAGGCCCAGCATTTTGAAGTGTCACGATTTGTGCCAGTCTCTCTGTTGTATGTTTAATACTTCTAATGTGTCAATAAAATGTATGCCATAAAGAATGTTGTCTGTGGTTATTGGAAAACGTGGCAGTAGCAGGTTTGCTCCTTGTAGAAAATGAACTGCTGAGAGGCTCCCTGTTTGTCTTCCAGTGAATGGTAACATCACTTAGGTAATGGGGATCCCCTCTGACAAGTGACTCTCACCGGTTATGCATGAGGGCTATAGAAGGATATGGCTCTGTATAGTCATTCATCAGTATAAGCGCTGGATCTTACAAATTCACTAGGATAAAAGATTCCCCATTTCATGACACAATAAATAGCCCAGATCAGCGTCTCACAAGACATGCTTACATTGCTTACGATTTACTGTCTTTGTGCATAAGATGGCTTAGCTAAGCAAGAGCAAATCAACATGACTGGTCTCTGCCAGATGGATGGACACATCCACATAATCCTGACTAATTCACTGACTGTATATGATCCAAAGGAAACACCTTTAACTTTTTGCCTATCTATTCAATGTATTGTGGTATCTGCCGGAACAGGCTACCAGAGTCCACAAGGCATATGTAAATGTTACCTAAGATTGTATGTATTTTAATAGTCTTACATTTTATGAAATGTCTACATATAGGGTCAGCATTTCTTGCTGGGGATCGCCGTTAGCAATGGACCACATGTGCGGGATTTGCTCCCCCGGTTATAAATGCACACGGGGTTAAGCATTTCCTGCTTTTTGAGGCCACGTTACATGATGTAATGTGTAGAGCAGCACTCCAACTCCTCTGAAACTACAACTCCCAGCATGCACACTAACTCATTCTTGTAACCAGCCTTTGGGGTGTGCGGGCTGTGCGGCCGCACAGGGCGTCATAGCAACAGGGGCGCCGGGCGGCCGACAGCTCGCAATGTAATATGCGGCAGGCGAGGCGGCACTTGTGTTCTCCATCGGGGCGGGCCCCCCGTCCCCTCCATCTCCCCCTCCCCTGTATTTAGCAGGGAACGCCCGGCGCCCGTTGCGGTTTAAAAAAAAAAAGTTGCTTATATAAGTTCGGGTGGCCGGCGGCGCCCCTCATGCTGCGCCGCCTGAGCGGCTGAGGCTGAGTGCTTGCCGCTCTAAAGAATCCTGCCTGTGCCTGCTGTGTGCTTTTAATGTAGCGTGGCCGAGCTCTGTTCGATTCACGGTACAGGAGCTTTTGTTTCCTGTACCCGGCCGGACTGACAGGAAGTGCTCACTTAGTGTGCACTTCCTGTCAGTCCAGCCGGGTACAGGAAACAAAAGCTCCTGTACCGCGGATCGAACAGAGCTCGGCCACGCTACACTAGAGGTGGAGGTGGGAGTAGAATGAGAGTGACAAGGGGGGAGGGGGGAGGAAATAATAAGAGTGAAAAGGGGGGGGGGGGAATAATGAGAGTGACAAGGGAGGAGGGAGGGAAATAATGAGAGTGACAAGGGGGGAGGGGGGGAAATAATGAGAGTGACAAGGGGGGAGGGGGGGGAAATAATGAGAGTGACAAGGGGGGAGAGGGAGGGGGGGAAATAATGAGAGTGACAAGGGCGGAGGGAGGGGAAATAATGAGAGTGACAAGGGGGGAGGGGGGAGGAAATAATGAGAGTGAAAAGGGGGGGGAATAATGAGAGTGACAAGGGAGGAGGGAGGGAAATAATGAGAGTGACAAGGGGGGAGGGGGGGAAATAATGAGAGTGACAAGGGGGGAGGGGGGGAAATAATGAGAGTGACAAGGGGGGAGGGGGGGAAATAATGAGAGTGACAAGGGGGGAGGGGGTAAAATAATGAGAGTGACAAGGGGGGAGGGGAAATAATGAGAGTGACAAGGGAGAGGGGGGGAATAATGAGAGTGACAAGGGAGAGGGGGGGAATAATGAGAGTGACAAGGGAGGGGGGGGAAATAATGAGAGTGACAAGGGGGGGGGGGGGGGAAATAATGAGAGTGACAAGGGGGGAGGGGGGGAAATAATGAGAGTGACAAGGGGGGAGGGGGGGGAAATAATGAGAGTGACAAGAAGGGAGGGAGGGGAAATAATGAGAGTGACAAGGGGGGGGGAATAATGAGAGTGACAAGGGAGAGGGGGGGGAATAATGAGAGTGACAAGGGAGAGGGGGGGGAATAATGAGAGTGACAAGGGAGAGGGGGGGGAATAATGAGAGTGACAAGGGAGAGGGGGGGGAATAATGAGAGTGACAAGGGAGGGGGGGTGGAATAATGAGAGTGACAAGGGAGAGGGGGGGGGGAAATAATGAGAGTGACAAGGGAGGAAGGTAGGGAGGGAGGGAGGGG
This sequence comes from Bufo bufo, assembly GCF_905171765.1. Classification (NCBI taxonomy): domain Eukaryota; kingdom Metazoa; phylum Chordata; class Amphibia; order Anura; family Bufonidae; genus Bufo; species Bufo bufo. Next base: position 312,043,297 of record NC_053394.1, read on the forward strand.
GGGGGGGGCGGGAGAAGAGAGTGACAATGGAGTCCCCAGAGCCAGACTGCAGCCAGAGTCCAGATCATCTTATTGTCCTGGTGGTAAGTAGACAATGCAATATGTTTATTATTTAATTGTTTAGTTATTAATACTACATTGGAGACTAATTTTCTCAGCTGTCAGTCCAGCCGGGTACAGGAAACAAAAGCTCCTGTACCGCGGATCGAACAGAGCTCGGCCACGCTACACTAGGGGTGGAGGTGGGAGTAGAATGAGAGTGACGAGGGGGGAGGGGGGAGGAAATAATGAGAGTGAAAAGGGGGGGGGGAATAATGAGAGTGACAAGGGAGGAGGGAGGGAAATAATGAGAGTGACAAGGGGGGAGGGGGGGAAATAATGAGAGTGACAAGGGGGGAGGGGGGGAAATAATGAGAGTGACAAGGGGGGAGAGGGAGGGGGGGAAATAATGAGAGTGACAAGGGGGGAGGGAGGGGAAATAATGAGAGTGACAAGGGAGAGGGGGGAATAATGAGAGTGACAAGGGAGAGGGGGGGGAATAATGAGAGTGACAAGGGAGGGGGGGGGAATAATGAGAGTGACAAGGGGGAGGGGGGGGGGAAATAATGAGAGTGACAAGGGGGGAGGGGGGGAAATAATGAGAGTGACAAGGGGGGGAGGGGGGGGAAATAATGAGAGTGACAAGAAGGGAGGGAGGGGAAATAATGAGAGTGACAAGGGGGGGGGAATAATGAGAGTGACAAGGGAGAGGGGGGGGGAATAATGAGAGTGACAAGGGAGAGGGGGGGGAATAATGAGAGTGACAAGGGAGAGGGGGGGGAATAATGAGAGTGACAAGGGAGGGGGGGTGGAATAATGAGAGTGACAAGGGAGAGGGGGGGGAATAATGAGAGTGACAAGGGAGAGGGGGGGGAATAATGAGAGTGACAAGGGAGAGGGGGGGGAATAATGAGAGTGACAAGGGAGAGGGGGGGGAATAATGAGAGTGACAAGGGAGAGGGGGGGAATAATGAGAGTGACAAGGGAGGAAGGGAGGGAGGAAGGGAGGGAGGGAGGGGGGGGGGCGGGAGAAGAGAGTGACAATGGAGTCCCCAGAGCCAGACTGCAGCCAGAGTCCAGATCATCTTATTGTCCTGGTGGTAAGTAGACAATGCAATATGTTTATTATTTAATTGTTTAGTTATTAATACTACATTGGAGACTAATTTTCTCAGCTGGACACCGGCCGACACTGCGCATGCGCTGGGAGCCTCACCAGCGGTTAGGGTAGGGAAAAAGCACTGGCCCGTACGTAATTTTTCCCTTCCCTAACCGCTGGTGAGGCTCCCGGTGCATGCGCAGTGTCGGCCGGTGTTCAGCTGAGAACATCCACCCGATCACTGCGCCTGCGCATTGGCCCATAGTTTTTCCCTACCCTAACCGCCGGCGAGGCTCCTGGCGCATGCGCACTCTGCTGTGAAATTTCCCTAACCTGTCGTTGTGCGCTGCACACCTCCTCACGTCATGTCCGGTGCGACCGGAAGTGACGAGGGTAGGGAAATCTCACGAAGTAGGGAAGTATAACATTACACCGGCCTTTGGGGTGTGTGGGCTGGTAACTACTTGGTTGGATAGTCAGCCAGCCTATGCCATGATGCCAGCAACAAGCAGTGTTTTTTTTTTTTTGGGGGGGGGGGGGGGGCGCCACAAGGTTAGCTTGCACAGGGCGCCTGAACACCTAAGGCCGGCCCTGCTTGTAACTCCCATAGAAATGAAAGGAGGATTCTGGCAGTTGTAGTTTCAGAACAGCTTGAGTGCTGGAGGTTGCAGATCCCTGTTGTAGAGCCTCATACACAGGCCAGTATTACTGTTCGGCGAGTTGTATGGAGCTGTAATAAGGCATAAATAGAAGTCTAAGGGCCCTACTGTACTGTCCTTATAGTTGTATGAATACAACAACAAAATAATTGCACCATGTTCTTTGGGGTGCCATATTACTGAGGTACTCTCTGGAATATGTACTGTATGTAGTACAAAGGCACAATAAAGTGGCACACAAGGGGGCCTATGGATGTGCAGTTTTAACTGACTGCCAGTAATATCTGTGATATTGACAGCTATGGCTATAGCTCATGTTTTTCTTCTTAATATATTACTATATACTGTATATCATATTGCATTACAAATTTACTATAAATCTCCTCTGAGAGGATCACCCCTGATCTAGACCAGTTCTTCAATAGGATATTAAAGGGGTTCACTGGAATTTTCATATTAATGACTATCCTCAGGATAGGTCATCAGTATCTGATCGGTGGGGGTCTGCCTTCTGGCACCACCGCCGATCAGCTGTATGAAGAAGCCACGTCACTTCATGAGCACTTACGCCTCTTCCTGGGCCAAGTGACATCACATTCATCAGTCACATGACCTAGAAGCAGCTCAGTTCAAGTTAATGGGACTCAACTGCAACACCATGAAAAGCCACTATACAACGGATGGCACTGTGCTTGGTAAGATGGGAGGAGGCTCCGGTGCTCACTAGAGCTCCAGTGAGAGCAGTTGATCAGCGGAGGTGTCGACTATCACACCCCTGCCAATCTCATACTGATGACTAGGCCTCAATATGAAAATCCCGAAGAACACCGCTACTTTCACACTTGCGTTTGGAGCGGATCCGTCTGGTATCTGCACAGACAGATCCGCACCTATAATGCAAACGATAGTATCCGTTCAGAACGGATCCGTCTGCATTATATTTCTGAAAAAAATCTAAGTCTAATTGTTAGTCAGACGGATCCGTCCTGACTTTGCATTGAAAGTCAATGGAGGACGGATTCGTCTGAAGTTTGCACTATATTGTGTCAACGTCAAACGGATCCGTCCCCATTGACTTACATTGTAAGTCTGGACAGATCCGTTTGGCTCCGCACGGCCAGGCGGACACCAAAACGCTGCAAGCTGCGTTCGGGTGTCCGCCTCCTGAGCGGAATGGAGGCGGAACGGAGCCAAACTGATGCATTCTGAGCGGATCCGCATCCACTCAGAATGCATTGGGGCTCTACGGATCCGTTCGGGGCCGCTTGTGAGAGCCTTCAAACGGAACTCACAAGTGGAACCCCGAACGCAAGTGTGAAAGTAGCCTAATAATATATGTGTGTATATAATGTATATTTTGTATCTTGTGTTGAGCGATTTTGACAAGCTCTAAATTGTGGACAACTGGGTAAGTTCCTCTCCAAAATGGCAGGTCTTATACGGTGTTTCCAGAATGCAGTGGTCCAAGAATAGATAACTGGAGAACTAGAGACAGAGCCATAGGTGCACAAGCTTCACTGATGCATGTGAGGACTGAATGCTAGCCAATCTGGTGCAATCTCACAGAAGAGCTAATGTACCACACATTTCTGAGAAAGTTACTGCCGACAATAATAGATAGGTATCAGAAGACGCGATGCATTGCAGCTTACTGTTTTATGGGACACAGACTGGCCACGATGCCTTTTCTGACTCCCCTCTCCACTCCCAAAAGTGCCTACAATGGGCAAGTGAGTATCATCATAGAATTAGGTGGACTGGGCTGATGAATCACATTTTCTTATACATCATGTGGATGGTTGGGGGCATATGTATCACTTACCTACAGAAGATTTTGCCTCCAAATTCACCTGATCTTTATTTAATCCAGCATCTGTGGGATGTGCTGGAAAAACAAGTCCAATCCGTGGAGGCCCCACAGAAAGATCTGCTGTGATGTCTTGGTGCTAAAAACCACAGGACACCTTCAGACATCTAAAAGAGTCCATGGCTCCATGGGTCAGAGGTGTTTTGGCAGCACAAGATGGACCAACATAATATTAGGTAGGTGGCTTTGTTGCAACCTTTATACTTTATGTGTGCGTGTCAACCTGTACTTACAGCAGCTGTGGACGAAGAAAACAGAAATGAATAATGGGAAGGAAGGAAAAAGGCAAAAAAATAGCTTGGAAGCTGTGGTCTGAAATCAATACCTTTTATTTAAAAAGAGAAAAGCCATTGCTAGCTAATTTAAGACCAGAAAAAGCAACTTAAATGGGAACCCGTGAAATGAATTCATAGAAGAATGAGACACAAAGCAAGTTGCACAACACAGGTTTTGAGTCATACAGGCAGGAAGGAGAAATCAAGACATCTCCGAGATTAATTGAAATAAAACAAGTGTTTAAAAAGAGCTATTTAAATAATAGCTCTTTTTTATGTGTACAAATTATCAGGAAATTACATATAAAGAGCAACTCTCTAATATACTGTATTGTTAATAACGCAATCTGTCCTGTCACTTGTGGAGAAAACATAGCAGAACGGTCTGGAGAATTCAAGTTCCCCTCATTGGGTTTTTATAAAGATCTTATAGAGAGCTTATTAAATGCTGATGGACAGGCGGCGAAGACTCCCAAAAAATGAAATTCCTACAGCTGCCGTTAACTACACTGCTGGAATATGATAAAGAACACCTGGACAACTTAATGTGATTGAGCTGAGATTGACAAAGTATAAACTGCTAGTGGTGCTTGTTCAATGATGACACAACTAAGGTGGTGCACCCTTTATTTTGGGTTCTGCATCAGGGTGTATGTGGAGGCAGGGTCACATTGATACTGGGTGGCATCTCCCCTTGCTGTGATACAGGCTGCCACTCTATCGCTCCTGGCTTGGTACTAATGATGGTCGCATCAGAGTTTGCAGGAGAGCTGGAGAGCACCTGATGCCATCATACATAGTGCGAAGATACAGAGGACTAACACCAGGTGTCATGGTGTAGGATGCCATTATCTACCATGCTGGTTCCCATCTGGTATGCTTGAAGAGAACAATGACCAGGCCATCATGGAACCAGTGGTACTGCCTTTTTTACTCAGGAAAAGTGGTGTTTCAACAAGATAACGCCAACACACACACACCAGCTACACTACATAACATGCTTTTCAGGATATCCAACACCTCCTCTCACCAGCTCTCTCCCCAAAAAGAATATCTGGGACGTGCACAGCAACGAATAACCACTTTGAAAGAGCCTGTAATGACATACCACAGGAGGATATCCAGCATCTGCATGACCATTACCATGCCAAAATGAGGGCCGTCTTTAATATTGATTGGACCCTGGACAAGAATTTACTTGGGCCCTCTGGATCCCGCCTTCCCACATAAAACAAGTAATATATATAATATAGCTTACAGTGAATTACTGCAAATACTTACAGTTCTGAAGACTCCAGCAGACTCAGGATCAGTGCTCTGGGCAGCTGGGCTCAGGGTGGAAGTGGGCACCGCTCTGCAGTTCAGGAAGGAGACCGGGGCTCACCCTAGCAGCGTGCGGCGTACGCAAAGGGCAGGGGAGGTTGGGAGGAGGAGCAAGCAATTACCGTATTTTTCGCTTTATAAGACGCACTCAGCGCACCTAGGTTTTTGAGAAGGAAAATAAGAAAAAAATATTTTGAACCAAAAGGTGTGCTTTTGGTGGGTTTTGAATTAATGGTGGTCTGTGGATGACACTATTATGGGGGATCTGTGGATGACAATGTTATGGAGGGGATCTGTGGATGAGGCACTGTTATGGGGATCTGTGGATGACGCACTGTTATGGGCGCATCTGTGGATGACACTGTTGTGGGGATATCTGTGGATGACACTGTTATGGGGGCATCTGTGGATGACGCACTGTTATGGGGGACCTGTGGATGACACGGTTATGGGGATCTGTGGATGGCACTGTTATAGAGGCATCTGTAGATGATGCACTGTTATGGGGGCATCTGTGGATGACACTGTTATGGGGGCATCTGTGGATGACACTGTTATGGGGGCATCTGTGGATCACGCACTGTTATGGGGGACCTGTGGATGACACACTGTTATAGGGGCATCTGTGGATGACACTGTTATGGGGATATCTGTGGATGACACTGTTATGGGGGCATCTGTGGATGACACTGTTATGGGGGCATCTGTGGATGACGCACTGTTCTGGGGGCATCTGTGTGGATGACACTGCTATGGGGGGATCTATGGATGTCACTGTTATGGAGGGTTTTGTGAATGACACTGTTATGGGGGATCTGTGGATGACACTGTTATGGGGGGGAATCTGTGGATGACACATATATAGCATCTTATGCTATATATGTGTCATCCACAGATTTCCCCCCCCCCCCCCCATAATAATGTCCCTGTGTAAATAGTGACCCCCAATACAGGGGGTGGAGGCTGGCAGGGTCTTTATATGTAAAGTGTAGTCAACTAGTCATGGCTGGGAGGCTAGTACCCACTATCAAACATTCAAACTACCGTAGCAGGCAGGCCGGCAGCGTAACGTGATGTCACTTACTCCGTCACGCCGCACGCGCCTGCTCCTCCCACTTTATTAATGAAGCAGGCGGAGCAGGCGCATGAGGGAGTGAGTGAAGTTACGCGGCCGGCCGGCCAGCCTGCCTGCTACGGTAGTTTTTGCTGGGACACGGAGCCGGCAGAGCAGATTATGTCATTGTGGCTGTGGGCAGTGGCCAGCCGGACTCAAGAGGCCTTGGGCCCCCCAGGAGCAACTGGACCCGGGGCAGCTGCCCCTTTTGCCCCGCATTAAAGACGGCCCTGGCCAGAATAACAGCAGTATCGCAGCAAGGAGAGATACCACCCAGTATTAACGTGACCCTGCCTCAACTTATACCCTGCTGCAGAACCCAAAATAAAGGGTGCACCACCTTGCTTGTGTAATCATTGACCAAGCACCACTAGCACTTTATCTCAGCTTATTCGCATTAAAGGGGTTATCCAGTTATATATTTTTCACCTCAACTCGCCCGCAGTGACGAATCTTTCAAGAATAGAATGATGCTAATTTTTTTTATCCTTACCGGGCAAGCACTGTGCTCCCAGTGTAATTCTGTAGCGGGCACTTACAGGATCACATGCCGTACATTGGGCACGTGATCTTTGCTTCGTTTCAAATCTCAGTGCTTGCAGGTTGTGCCTGTATAGTCAGGCAGTCTCAGGCAAAGGACTGCAAAGGATTATTTTTTATACTCTTAACATACTCTAAACACAGCTCCAGCTTCCAATGCTCATCAAGAATAAATATGGATGCCAAGATGCAACGCAGGCAAAAAACAAGGGTCAAGAGATGGTGACAGTAAGATTGTTCACACCCATTTGGAGCTGACCATATAGACTTATCTGCTATGCACATACAATGTCCTGCTGCACAATGTACCTTCTCAAAGCTAATATATTTACCTAGGTATGTACAGAACTATGGTCACTATTAGAACATTCATCATCTCAACCACTTGCACCATATGGTTTCCATATTGCCTAGAGCAGGCATGCTCAACCTGCGGCCCTCTAGCTGTTGCAAAACTAAAACTCCCAGCATTCCCGGACAGCCTACAGCTATCAGCCTACAGCAGAGCATGGTGGGACTTGTAGTTTTACAACAGCTGGAGGGCCACAGCTTGAGCATCCCTGGCCTAGAGTGACAACTTGTATCACGGTGCTATTTCACGTGTGGCTTGACCCACGGGTACCACTTTGCAGCTATTGCTAATTGTCAGGCCGTACCTGGCTACATCTTGCCTAAATTAGACGTATTTCAGGCGCAGATGGCGCTACTTTTTCCCGCTCACGCCAGGTCTACAATTGTGGGCGTATTGTGTGCAGGGAAGGGGCCGGGAGGCCTGTCTTATTTATAATTTTCCACGCGTGTTTTACGTGTAGGAAGCTGTCTTACATTTAGAACTAGTGCTGGATGCGCCAAAGTTATTTTTTGCCAGCAATCAATTTTGTAACAGGGTTCTTTTGAAACATTTTCAACCATCTGTCTTCAGCACCGTGCATGTATTCCCATACATTGTAGACTGCTCTCTCCCATTCAGTGTGATATCTGTCAGACAAGCTCTCGGACACCTCAATTTGTAGCCCATATCCCTGCTTTTCTTAGCACAAATCTAAGCTGACTTCTTTATAACCAAATATTATAAATCTAAATCTAAGGGGATGTCAGCTTAATAAATGTTTACGTACCACGGAACTGAGCAGCATGCAATTTATGAGAATATATGCAGGCTGCAGAAGAAAAACGGTTTACATTTTTTTAATAAAACCCAATTAGAAATATAATTTTCAGACAAAAATACATTTATCTCAGTACAACACATGCCCTCAGAGGTGTTTATACACATCAATGTTTTAGCCAGAAACTGTTAAAATTATTGAAAAAAATATCACCATTCACACTGATAAAGTTCTCTATATTACATAGTGTAGTGTAGAGGTTTATGGCTTCAGGACATTTTGATCTGGTTCAACTGAAAAAACGGGGTTATTGTCTCATTGAGTTGACTACATATGACATTAATTTAACTCCTGTCAATCTTACGTCTACTGATTGGTTTTATTTGTTGACCTTTAATACGATTAAAGACGGCTCCTCTCACTGTCCAACAGTTTCTATTAATTAACTGCCTATGTGCAAACCTGTCACCCTATACCAGGCTGTTTATCTGATCTGGGAATTAGCGCATTCATTTTTAGATGGACCCATACTACTGTACATGTTTCAGTGAGCATCTTACAAGAGATAAATCCTTGCCTCCAAGTCGATCATCCTACAGAACAACCTTGGAGATGAATGATAAAAAAAAAAAACATAAAAAGAACTGTAAATATAATAATAATAACAACAACAATATTAATTATTATTATTTTTTCTTCTTAGATTTACATTTTTCTGGAAAAACTTCTGGGAAGACTACCAATATGACCATCAGTGCAAAACCTGAATACTGCATCTGTCTTCTTATGTTGTAATTTGCTCTTTTAGCAGCTATATTCGTGGATATTTACCTGTCCCGTAAACAGACATGGCACAAGGAGATTTATATTTCTGGTTAATGTATGTTGTTTTAGGGGTGAATGCATTTTATTTTTATACCATTCAACATATTGAAGAATGAAGAGTTAAAGAGGTTATCTCACTCTAGGAAATGGCATTTATCATGTAGAGAAAGTTAATACAAGGCACTTACTAATGTATTGTGATTGTCCATATTGCTTCCTGTGCTGGCGGGATTCATTTTTCCATCACTTTATACAATGCTCATTTCCAGGGGTTACGACCACCCTGTAATCCAGCAGTGGTGCTTGTACACTATAAGAGAAAAAGCCAGGCTGTGTGAGCTCCCACGGTCCTAGCCACCCAAGAGGCCACCACCTTTTCCTATAGTGTGCAAGCATGGCTAGGATGGTCGTAACCCCTGGATATGAGCAGTGTATAATGAGATAAAAAAAATGAATCAAGCAAGGAAAGAAGGCAACATGGACAATCACAATAAATTAGTAAGCGCCTTCTTTTTACTTTGTCTACATGATAAATGCTATTTCCTGAAGTGAGACACCCCTTTAATGCATCAGTATGGTTAAAGTGTCTCCCTGTCTCTATCTATCTAAGATGCAGGAGCCCTACTGACATGGGAGATCAAATGGATCTGTAAAAGATATTATGAATATAATGATCTAATATCGTATCCAAGACTTTGGATCTACAAACCTCAAGCAATCAATACCCACATACATAGTCGGTATGGAGGGAGCTCTATAATGCATTGAACTATATTATCTAGTACATCCCCTCCATTGCATTTCCTTAGGTAAAGAATCTATCTATAACCCTGTCTATGAACATCAGCCTCATAAAGTCACTCGACCATGCCAGGCAAATGAAGTCTATGAGTTCTGTCTCGAAGGCCAGCTGTGCCCTGTAGTGTGAGCTGCCAGGATTTGACTTTAGGAGATAAAAGGCAGAATAGCCTTGGGTTTAACCCATTAGTAACATGCCAAAAGAGCCATCAAAAGAGTCTTATCTGATTATATATATATATATATATATATATATATATATATATATATATATGTATATATATATATATATATATATAGGTTTAAAAAAATAAAATAAATACATCATACTTCAGATATGCCACAAACTAGCAAAGCTAGGTAGAAAATCTAGAACAAAGAAAAACTAACCAGTACTGTCTTGCTACCGAACAATCCTAAACATAAAGGCAACGCTGGTATGACACCATGACCAGCTTCAGAAGCCACATACAGACACAATTGCTATAATGCCATGAGAGTGATAATGATATATTAAAGAAGTTGTCTCACTTCATGTAGATAAAGTTAATATAAGCCACTTACTAATGTATTGTTATGGTCCATACTGCCTCCTTTGCTGGCTTCATTAATTTTTCCATCAATGTAACGGGGAGCCGGCGATGCACTCTCTCCCTGCAGTGCCGCCGGCATCCCATTTGTGAGGAGGAGCGATGACACGGCCGGCGTCCTCGTCTTCATGGTAAAAAGGGGGTGGAGAGGACCTGGCCGCACACACCTCTTCAGCGTGGCCGGTGTCCTTCGTCCACTAGACAACGAGCAGGGGGGGGAACTGAGCGCCGATGTCAATGAGTCGGCACTCAGGTGTATTGATGTGCCAGACATGGGTCACGTGACGCTGGCCACGTCACGTGACCCATCAATTAGACCTATTTAAACAGGTAACCTTCTGGCCACAGGTTGCCTGTGATTGGTCTTGTTACCTCACTAGCGTTCTCTGCACGTGTGACTATTTTTGTTTGACTACTCGGCTTGCATTTCACTTCGATCTTGTGTTTCCCCTTGTACCGACGTGACCCCTTGGCTCTAGAGATGGCCCGAACTATCCGACGGCGAACAGTTCCCGGCGAACATAGCTTGTTCGCGTTCGCCTCTGCCGGGCGAACACATGCGATGTTCGGTCCGCCCCCTATACATCATCATTGAGCAAACTTTGACCCTGTACCTCACAGTCAGCAGACACATTCCAGCCAATCAGCAGCATACCCTCCCTCCCAGACCCTCCCACCTCCTGCACAGCATCCATTTTAGATTCATTCTGAAGCTGCAGTCTTAGTGAGAGGAGGGAGACTGTAACTGCTGCTGATTTAATTGGGAAATCGATAGCTAGGCTAGTGAATTCAGTGTCCACTCCAGTCCTGAAAGACTCATCTGATCTCTGCTGTAAGGACAGCGTCCTGACAGCACCCCAAAAAGCCCTTTTTAGGGCTGCAACATTAGTCTGCTTTTTTTTTTTCCTTTATATACATATTGCAGTTGCCTGGCCTGCCTGTGTGTGAGGAGCTGCAGGCCCACAGACTGTAGTGTGCCCACTGCCAGTGCTCACCCCTGTCATTCCGTGTGGCCCAGGACTTTGCTTAAAAAAAGGCACTTAATTTTTACACTTTAATCTAAGGTTAGTTGCCTGCCAGTGTGTGTCAGGCTGACTTCCACTGACTGTAGTGTGCCCACTGCCAGTGCCCACCACTCATACCGGCTGGCACAGGACTTTGCATAAAAAAGGCATTTAATTTTTACACTTTAGTGTAATTTCAGCTGCTTGCCTGCTGCTAGTGTGTGTCAGGCCGACTTCAACTGACTGTAGTGTGCCCACTGCCAGTGCCCACCCCTGTCATCCCGTGTGGCACAGGACTTTGCTTAAAAAAAAGGCACTTAATTTTTACACTTTAATCTAAGGTTAGTTGCCTGCCAGTGTGTGTCAGGCTGACTTCCACTGACTGTAGTGTGCCCACTGCCAGTGCCCACCACTCATACCGGCTGGCACAGGACTTTGCATAAAAAAGGCATTTAATTTTTACACTTTAGTGTAATTTCAGCTGCTTGCCTGCTGCTAGTGTGTGTCAGGCCGACTTCAACTGACTGTAGTGTGCCCACTGCCAGTGCCCACCCCTGTCATCCCGTGTGGCACAGGACTTTGCTTAAAAAAAGGCACTTCATTTTTACACTTTAATCTAAGGTTAGTTGCCTGCCAGTGTGTGTCAGGCCGACTTCAACTGACTGTAGTGTGCCCACTGGCAGTGCCCACCCCTGTCATCCCGAGTGGCACAGGACTTTGCTTAAAAAATAGGCACTTAATTTTTACACTTTAATCTAAGGTTAGTTGCCTGCCAGTGTGTGTCAGGCTGACTTCCACTGACTGTAGTGTGCCCACTGCCAGTGCCCACCACTCATACCGGCTGGCACAGGACTTTGCTTAAAAAAGGCATTTAATTTTTACACTTTAATGTAATTTCAGCTGCTTGCCTGCTGCTAGTGTGTGTCAGGCCGACTTCAACTGACTGTAGTGTGCCCACTGCCAGTGCCCACCCCTGTCATACCGAGTGGCACAGGACTTTGCTTAAAAAATAGGCACTTAATTTTTACACTTTAATCTAAGGTTAGTTGCCTGCCAGTGTGTGTCAGGCTGACTTCCACTGACTGTAGTGTGCCCACTGCCAGTGCCCACCACTCATACCGGCTGGCACAGGACTTTGCATAAAAAAGGCATTTAATTTTTACACTTTAGTGTAATTTCAGCTGCTTGCCTGCTGCTAGTGTGTGTCAGGCCGACTTCAACTGACTGTAGTGTGCCCACTGCCAGTGCCCACCCCTGTCATCCCGTGTGGCACAGGACTTTGCTTAAAAAAAAGGCACTTCATTTTTACACTTTAATCTAAGGTTAGTTGCCTGCCAGTGTGTGTCAGGCCGACTTCAACTGACTGTAGTGTGCCCACTGCCAGTGCCCACCCCTGTCATCCCGAGTGGCACAGGACTTTGCTTAAAAAATAGGCACTTAATTTTTACACTTTAATCTAAGGTTAGTTGCCTGCCAGTGTGTGTCAGGCTGACTTCCACTGACTGTAGTGTGCCCACTGCCAGTGCCCACCACTCATACCGGCTGGCACAGGACTTTGCTTAAAAAAGGCATTTAATTTTTACACTTTAATGTAATTTCAGCTGCTTGCCTGCTGCTAGTGTGTGTCAGGCCGACTTCAACTGACTGTAGTGTGCCCACTGCCAGTGCCCACCCCTGTCATACCGAGTGGCACAGGACTTTGCTTAAAAAATAGGCACTTAATTTTTACACTTTAATCTAAGGTTAGTTGCCTGCCAGTGTGTGTCAGGCTGACTTCCACTGACTGTAGTGTGCCCACTGCCAGTGCCCACCCCTGTCATACCGAGTGGCACAGGACTTTGCTTAAAAAATAGGCACTTAATTTTTACACTTTAATCTAAGGTTAGTTGCCTGCCAGTGTGTGTCAGGCTGACTTCCACTGACTGTAGTGTGCCCACTGCCAGTGCCCACCACTCATACCGGCTGGCACAGGACTTTGCTTAAAAAAGGCATTTAATTTTTACACTTTAATGTAATTTCAGCTGCTTGCCTGCTGCTAGTGTGTGTCAGGCCGACTTCAACTGACTGTAGTGTGCCCACTGCCAGTGCCCACCCCTGTCATACCGAGTGGCACAGGACTTTGCTTAAAAAATAGGCACTTAATTTTTACACTTTAATCTAAGGTTAGTTGCCTGCCAGTGTGTGTCAGGCTGACTTCCACTGACTGTAGTGTGCCCACTGCCAGTGCCCACCACTCATACCGGCTGGCACAGGACTTTGCATAAAAAAGGCATTTAATTTTTACACTTTAGTGTAATTTCAGCTGCTTGCCTGCTGCTAGTGTGTGTCAGGCCGACTTCAACTGACTGTAGTGTGCCCACTGCCAGTGCCAACCACTGATACCGGGTGGCACAGTAGCTTGCCGATAAATAAGGCATTTAATTTTTAGACAGTAGTCTAAATTCAGTTGCTTGCCTGCTGCCAGTGTGTGTCAGGCCCGCTTCCACTGACTGTAGTGTGCCCACTGCCAGTGCCAACCACTGATACCGGGTGGCACAGTAGCTTGCCGATAAATAAGGCATTTAATTTTTAGACAGTAGTCTAAATTCAGTTGCTTGCCTGCTGCCAGTGTGTGTCAGGCCCTCTTCCACTGACTGTAGTGTGCCCACTGCCAGTGCCAACCACTCATACCGGGTGGCACAGTAGCTTGCCGATAAATAAGGCATTTAATTTTTACACTTTAGTGTAATTTCAGTTGCTTGCCTGCTGCCAGTGTGTGTCAGGCCCGCTTCTACTGACTGTAGTGTGCCCACTGCCAGTGCCAACCACTGATACCATCTCCCCGTTCGAAAAATCTATTCAATAAATGGCACCCAGATTGGGGACGTTAGAGGGATTAAACTGATGAGAATAGTACTACAGAAAATACCACTCATATCGGGTGTGACAGTAAATTGCACGGCGCAGACGCAGTCACCGTGGATAAAAACAAAGGGGAGGGAGCCATAGTTTTTTTAACCATCTCCCCGTTCGAAAAATCAATTCAATTGACCTTTCGGGGACCCTTGGTGTTGTACGTGGCTGGGTGGAGGAAGAAACCTTCAATGACATCACCGGGACGTGGCTAGCTTGGTATCCAACCTTGTGCAAATGGGGAGTTTGCGGTTGTGCAAATGGACTGTTTGCGGTGCATTAAAAGGGGAGTTTGGTCTGTCAATGTCTGTGATGCGGGCGTAACCCTTACACTACCTGATCGATACAACATCATACCTGATCGTATACACACACTGGATGTTTTAAAGCACGTTATTCCAAACAATTTAGGAATGTTAGTTGATTTATGCCCTTTATGGATTAAAACCCGACTCTGCGTCCACTACGTAATTTTCCATGGGAGTTTTGCCATAGATCCCCCTCCGGCATGCCACAGTCCAGGTGTTAGACCCCTTGAAACAACTTTCTCATCACTATTGTGGCCAGAAAGAGTCCCTGTGGGTTTTAAAATTCGCCTGTCTATTGAAGTCTATGGCGGTTCGCCCGGTTCGCCAGTTCGCGAACATTTGCGGAAGTTCTCGTTCGCTGTTCGCGAACTGAAAATTTTATGTTCGCGACATCACTACTTGGCTCCTGACCTCGGCTTGTATTGACTTCAATCTTGAATCACCCCTTTGTGCCCTTGTTACCTCCTGGGTCTAGAGCTTGGCTTCCATTGGTTTTAGTTGTTATTTTACCTAGTATGGGAAGCTTGTTGCTTCTGTGTTTTCTGTCCTTGTCTTTTGTTTTCTCCCCTTGTTGTTTCCTCCCTTTAGGCCCCTGCACGTACGTAAGCTAGGGACTGCCGCCCAGTTGTACCCCGTCGGTTAGGACGGACCTTGCAAGTTGGTAGAAATAGGGGAGTGGGTGGAGTTTAGGACTCCACTTATCCCTACCTTTTTGTGACAGAATCACAGGCCTTACCTAAAGCCATGGACCCTATGCAAGTCATTACGGACCAAGTATATAACCTCGTCCAAATGGTGCAGGGAAAGGCAGAGAGGCTATAGCAGCAGGAGTTACTTCAGACTCCACCTGTCATGGCCTCCTCTTTTCAGAATCTTGAACCTCATGTTAAGTTGCTGGATCGTTTTTTAGGGGATTGTAAGCAGTTTCTGACATTTAAGGAGAGCGGTAAGCTTTATTTTTGTTTACGCTCACACTCTTCGCGTTCCGAACAACAAAGAGTAGGCATTATTATCTCTTTGTTGCAGGGAGACCCACAAGAATGAGCTTACTCTCTCCCCACGGATTCCCCTTACATAGCTATGGTTGAAGGATTTTTTTAGGCTTTAAGTGTACTCTATGATGAACCTGATAGGTCAGCTGTGGCACAGTCTCAATTAAAGTCTCTTAGCCAGGGAGACAGACCTGTGGAGGAATACTGCACCAAATTCTGGAAATGGTGCGTTTCCTCTGACTGGAATGATCCAGCGCTTAAGTGTCAGTTCAGGGTAGGGGTCTCTGAAGACTTGAAGGATATTTTGGTCAGTTACCCCTCCCCCGACACCTTAGAGCAGATGATGACTTTAGCTGTTAGACTGGACCGACGAATCAGGGAAAGACAAAAAGAACAACTGACGTTGCCACAGGTGGTAGCTAAACCTGACTCCTCACCCTTGAGAGTCAAAGTGGAGGATTGTCTAGAAGAACCCATGCAGCTCGGAATGACCATGAAGGATCAAAGATGTCAGTGGGGTTCCTGCTTTCATTGTGAAGAATCGGATCACTGGTTACTGTAATGCCCTTAAAATTTTTCCCTCCAGTAGATATCCGTGTCCTGACACCCAGAAGGATAAGTGTAGCGGAGGGGTAGCAGGATCCACAAGGTCTCCGCTGGTAGACAGGAAAAGCAGGCAATGATCCAAATAGGCCGGTACAGCATACAATCCTTCCCTCCCAAGAACTGTAACGGAACGCCTAGCACCCCGACCGGGTACCTCCGTCGATAGATGCTCCTAGTGCTTCCAGAGGACTCCAAGCACTCCACTTGACGCCGTCAGCACTGCAGACCCCACGAACCGCCGAAGCTTGGTGGAGGTCTCGCCGTCTCCTACCCACCCTGGACCTATGACAAGGCTCCAGTGGGTGAACCTCTCCTAAACCCAGGGACAGGAACCAGGAGCAAGCTCTTACAAGAGCTAGGAGTTATAGCCAGGGGAGTATACAGCATATAGCAATCCCCATACACATGAGACGAGGCTCTATGTTGAGTGTAAAACAGGAACTGACTGTACTTCACGTACAGCCTCTTTTATTCACAAACCAAAAACATAGTACTGCCCACAGGGGTTTGAAATACAACCAATCAATATATTACAACACATCCCCACAAAATCCTCCCCTCTGTCCGTGATAGAATTACCTCACACTGGGTTGATGCAATCATCACAGACAGACGGATACACAATATCCTCTGTCCTGGAGACAACCGAGAAGTAATTCAATTATCTCTCAGGACAAAGGACATCGCCAATACACATGTGCAGACAACAGGACGGGAATCCCCACCCAAACACACAATGTCACACCCTCCCAGCAAACACAGACATTAACATATCCCAGATAGCTCCAGTCTGAGGGCATATTATTAGGTGAATGCCGCTCAGAATACACAAATACAATAAAATTAGCTATCTGGGTCCCCTCACATAACAACATACAATTGCATGAATGCTGGCGGTTTTCATGCAGCCAGCATAGGAACGTTACAGCCCACCTGAACCATATTACACAAAACATATATACGCTTGGTTCTTTAAAGCGGCATACACATATGCAATAACATCGTACATACAGGAATGACAATATACAGTGGCTGGGTTTGCCACAATAAGGTACTCCCCAAGGTGGTTAAAGAGAAAGTATTGTTACCTGTGGTTATTTCTTTTGGCACCATTAAGGGTTCTGGGAAGGCATTTATTGATTCTGGGTCCGCCTCTAATTTTATTGAACACAATTTTGCTCTTTCCCTTGGGGTGCCTATTTTGTCTCTGGCTAACCCCATTCATATTATTGCTATTGACTCTACCCCTTTGGTGGGCGGAACAGTAGAATATTGTACCCCTGAGGTGACCTTGACTATGGGGGCCCTTCATACGGAGTGTTGTTCTTTTTTTATTTTAAAGGATTTACCCGTGGAGATAGTTCTTGGCATGCCTTGGCTCCAGGTTAATAATCCAGTCATCAACTGGTGCACGGGTGAATTAGAGAAATGGGGGTTAGAATGTGATTCATCTTGTCTACCTATTATTCAGGCTGGAGTCACTATGGAGTCGAAAACTCTTCCCATGTATATCAATGACTTTGCTGATGTTTTTTCTGTGTCCGATGCTGATTTCCTTCCCTCTCATAGACCATATGATTGTGCCATCAATCTTGTTCCGGGATCTAAGTAACCTAGAGGTTGTATTTATAATTTGTCCAGTCCGGAAAGGAAGTCTATAAGGGATTACTTGAAGGAGAGCTTACAAAAAGGATATATTAGACCCTCGGTATCTCCTATGGGGGCAGGGTTTTTCTTCCTTGGGAAAAAGGATCGTGGACTGAGACCGTGTATTGATTATAGAGAATAAAATAAGATTACCGTTAAGAACCAGTACTCTTTCCCTTTAATCCCAGACCTGTTTAACCAAGTTCTTGGAGCTCACTGGTTAACTAAACTTGATCTCAGGGGGGCCTATAATCTTATTCGAATTAAGGAGGGGGATGAGTGGAAAACGGTCTTTAATACCCCTGAGGGGCATTATGAATATTTGGTGATGCCGTTTGGGTTAAATAATGCTCCAGCGGTTTTTCCAAATTTAGTCAATTACAATTCGTGATTGTGTATTTAGATGATATTCTGATTTATTCACCGGACTGGGATTCTCATGTTACTCACACTAGACAGGTACTGGAGGTTCTTCGGGAGAACCAATTATTCACAAAAAGTGAGAAGTGTATATTTGGAGTGCAGGAGATTTTTATTTCTGGGATATATTCTCACACCCCAATCCTTTAAGATGGATCCGGGGAAGGTGCAGGATATTTTGGAATGGGTGAGACCCTCCTCTCTTAAAGCATTACAACGCTTTCTGGGTTTTTCAAATTATTACCGGAAGTTTATTAACACATTTTCTATTATTGCAAAGCCTCTCACTGATCTAACCAAGAAGGGGGCAGATCTAGTGAATTGGTTGCCTGAGGCCATAGACGCTTTTGAAACACTCAGGAAGTGTTTCGTTAACGTCTCAGTATTGGTTCAACCAGACCAAGAGAGGCCTTTTGTGGTTGAGGCCTCCGAGGATGGGGTAGGGGCAGTACTCTCCCAGGGGTCATCAACTCTCACTAACTTGAGGCCTTGCGCTTTCTTTTCTCTAAAGTTCTCTTCTACTGGGAGAAATTATGATATTGATAATCGAGAGTTACTTGCGATTAAATAGGCCTTTGAGGAATGGCGTCATTTTTTGGAGGGGGCTTAACACTGTGTTACGGTACTTACTGATCATAAGAATTTAATTTTTGGGAATCTGCTAAACGTTTGAATCCCAGACAGGCTAGGTGGGCATTGTTCTTTACACGCTTTAACTTTTGCATTACTTTCAGGCCAGGAAGAAAAAATGTCAAAGCTGTTGTCCTATCCCAGAGTTTTTGTGCCTTTTAGTCTCCTGATACTCCACCAGAACCTATTTTGCCGGCAGGTATCATTGTGGCTGCGGTCTCTTCCAATTTGACGACTGAGATTACTGCAGGACAACATTAGGCTCCGGTACAATCCACTAAAGATAAGTTGTTTTTTGCATCTCCGACTGTTAGGGGAGTGCCACAATTCTGTTTTTAGTGGGAATCCTGGCATTAATGCCACCAAGGAACTAGTTTCCAGGTTTTACTGTTGGCGCTCTTTGTCTAGAGATATCCAGTCATATGTATCCTCTTGTGAGGTTTGTGCCAGGTCCAAGACTCCTATGCCCTGTCCGGTGGGTGAGGGGCAACCGCTGCCTATCCCTAGTAGACCTTGGTCCCATATTTCCATGGATTTTTTTACCGACCTACTGGTTTCAGAGGGTAAGTCGGTTGTGTTGGTAATCGTTGACAGGTTTAGCAAAATGGTTCATTTCATCCCTCTGTCAAAATTGCCTAATGCCAAGACTCTAGCTTTTCTTTTCGTGGACCATGTGATACGTCTACACGGAATTCAGGAAAATGTGGTTTCGGATAGAGGCGTTCAATTCGTCTCAAAATTTTGGAGGGCCTTTTGTCATAAATTTTATATTTCTCTGTCTTTTTCTTCGGCCTTTCATCCTGAAACCAACGGTCAAACTGAACGTTTAAACCAGTCTCTGAAACAGTATTTGAGGTGTTACGTCTCCGACAACCAACATCTTTGGGTGAAACATTTGTCCTTGGCTGAATTCACCATTAATAATCAAGTGAACTCGTCTACTGGTAGGTCTCCCTTCTTTTGGGATTTTGGGTTGGGAGACAAGGTGTGGTTATCCACCAAGAATTACATAGTAACATAGTATATAAGGCTAAAAAAAGACATTTGTCCATCCAGTTCGGCCTGTTATCCTGCAAGTTGATCTAGAGGAAGGCACAAAAAAAAAGGGGGGAAAAATTCCTTCCCGACTCCAATCAGGCAATCAGAATAACTCTCTGGATCAACAACCCATCTCTAGTAGCTATTGCCTGTAATATTATTACACTCCAGAAATACATCCAGGCCCCTCTTTAACTCTTTTAGTGAATTCAGCATCACCACCTCCTCAGGGCAGAGAGTTCCATAGTCTCACTGTTCTTACCGTAAAGAATCCTCTTCTATATTTGTGTACAAATCTTCTTTTCTCCAGACGCAGAGGATGTCCCCTCGTCACAGTTGCAGTCCTGGGGATAAATAGATGATGGGAGAGATCTCTCTACTGATCCCTAATATATTTATACATAGTAATTAGATCTCCCCTCAGTGGTCTTTTTTCTAAAGTCAATAACCCTAATGTTGATAATCTTTTCAGTTATTACTTTAGTTGCCCTCCTCTGTACCCTCTCCAGCTCTGCTATGTCTGCCTTGTTCACAGGAGCCCAGAACTGTACACAGTACTACATGTGTGATCTGACTAGTGATTTGTAAAGTGGTAGGACTCATCACGGGCATCTATGCCCCTTTTGATGCAACCCATTATCTTATTGGCCTTGGCAGCAGCTGCCTGACACTGGTTTGTACAGCTTAGTTCCTTTTCTATGTCAGTGTTACCCAGTGTTTTATTATTTAGTATGTACGGGTGACTTGCATTATTCCTTCCCATGTGCATAACCTTACATTTGTCAGTGTTAAACCTCATCTGCCACTTCTCTGTCACAGTATAGTGTCATCTGCAAAAATTGATATTTTACTGTGCAAGCTTCTACAAGATCATGAATAAATTTATTAAAGAGAATAGGGCCTAACACTGACCCCTGAGGTACTCCACTAGTGACAGTTACCCAATCTGAATGTGTACCGTTATTAACTACCCTCTGTTTTCTATCACTGAGCCAGTTACTTACCCACATACAGACATTTTCTCCCAGTCCAAGCATTCTCATTTTATATGTCATTGTCCTCCTCACATATCACTAATTCCAATTCCCCAGTTTTATTAGTTAGGCTTCTAGCATTAGTATACATACATTTAAGAGGTTTATGTATATTTTGTACCCTACACTTTTCCTTCTGAGCTATTCTAGTCCCTCCTTCCATTTCTCCCCCAGTCCCATTACCTTGGCCCCAGTCTCTATCTGCACTATCTTTCCATCCTATAACGTAATTATCCTCTCCCCCAGTCCTTAGTTTAAATACTCCTCCAACCCTCTAGCCATCTTCTCCCCCAACACAGCTGTCCCTTCCCCATTGAGGTGCAGCCCATCCCTACGATAGAGCCTGTAGCCAACAGAGAAGTCGGCCCAGTTCTCCATGGACCCCAAACCCCTCCTTCCTACACCAGTTCTTGAGCCACTTGTTAACCTCCCTAATCTCCCGCTGTCTTTCTTGTGTGGCTCGTGGTACTGGTAGTATTTAGGAAAATACTATCTTTGAGATCCTTGCCCTAAGCTTTTGACCTAAATCCTTAAAACCATTTGTAAGGACTCTCCACCTACCTCTAACTTTGTCATTGGTTCCGATATGGATCATCACCGCTGGATCTTCTCCAGCCCCCCCCCCAGTAAACTGTCAACCCGATATGCGATGTGTCAAACTAATAATTGAGTCTCCCACTACCAGCACCTGTCTGTCCCACCCTGCTCTCCTAGTCCCCTGCTTACTGGATCTGACATTCCCCTGACTGGCAGAGGAAGTGTCTGGCTACAGAAGTGCTCTCCCTGAACTGACATCTCCCACATCTGCCAACTTACAAACTTGTTGGGGTGTGTCAGATCAGGGCTAGCCTCCCTGGCACTCTTCCCTCTACCCCCCTTTCTAACTGTTACCCAGCTAGCTACCTCACTTTCCTGAGCCTCCTCGCTATCACCCTCCCCCACATCTACCCCATAGAGTGCTTGCTCAGTGAGCAGCAAACTCTTTTCCAAATTGTCAACGCTTCTCAGTGTTAAAATTTGCACGTTTAGATACTCGATGTGCGATTCCAAATGGGCAATTTGCTCACATTTTGAACAAAGATATGCACCTAAAACGGCTGTTCCCTGACTGCATACATTAGACAAGATGTGCACTGGACTGCGTTGTCAATAATGGAACACATACTAATGGGGATTAAGCAAGAAAAGAGAAAAATACAATATAGTGCAGTGATAAGAATCTAACTTACTGTAGTCCCCTCCTGAAGTCCCTGAATCTCATGTCACGTAATCTAAAGTCACACACTTAATACAAATTTCAGTAATCGGGCGAATTTTGCTATGAAAGCAAAAAGAGAGAGAGCACTGTAGGGTAGTAGTTTCACGGGTCATGGAACAATTACAGAGAATAAAAAGTGGAGGCTCACCTTATGGAGTTGTGCTATGAATAGGCACAACTCTATCGTGCGCTTGTGAGTAAAACGTGTCCGGCAAACAGGTATACAACCGTCGTGTCCGAAAGCTTCAGATGAAGCCCAGTCTTCTCCAAAGAAATTTGCAATGTATAGATAGCAGGACTGCAGGTTGGCGCAAAGACACCTTACCAGGACACTTGGGTAGAGAATATGGATCTTCTTCTTTATTGAGTATTCTTTTTTGCCAATTTTAAAACAACGCGTTTTGGGGGTCTAGAGCCCCCTTCATCAGGTTAAAATGGCTTAACAAACAATAAAACATGTACAACAGGTATTTAAACCCTAAAAAAAACACCAAAGGAGTATTCCTGGACCTCCCAGTGGGAGTGGTACTGTCTCAGGGTGTCTCCTCATTTGCATATAAAAATTTATTTATCCAACCTTACACAGTGGGATTGCCTGATACCGAAATCGGGCTCAAAGAAAAAAGGAGAGATTGAGTTTGACATCAATTTTATCACCACATACAATCAGGATCATGATAGGATCAGAACAATCCTCACCAAAAACTGGTACCTCCTGAAAAAGGACCCAATACTTACCTCAATCATTCCAAGAGTACCTCGCCTTACATATAGAAGGGCTCGGACTCTAAAGAACATCCTAGCACCTAGTAAGCTGAAGAAACCGCAACCAAATATACCAGTATACTCCAACAACTAGGGAGCAAAAAATGCGGTCAACCAAGGTGTCTGTGCTGTAAGGCCATATGTCAGAAAACTATATTTAATAACAAAGAGGTGGAATCCTTCCAAATACAGAGCAGCTTGGATTGTAATTCAACCCACGTCGTCTACATCTTGGAGTGCCCGTGCGGCTTACAGTATGTGGGTAGGACCACACAAACACTCAGGAACAGATTAAATAAGCACCGATCCAAATGTAAAAAAAAACAGTTTCAAAAGCACAGTGTTTCCAGGCATGCAGCCAATATGCACGGGGGACTTTTCCCTGGGTTCAAAATCACACGCATAGAACAGATACCGGCTCACCAAAGAAAAAACGTACAGTGTATCAAGTGCCGAGAAATGTACTCGATATACAAATTGAACACATTGCACCCATATGGTCTAAATGAGGCCTTTAAAATTAACCTCTAAACCACAGCAGAAAATTTTATCCAAATACTAATTTCATAACAACTACATTGCATCTTTATATGTCCTGGAAAAAAATCTCTCTTCCTGGTCCAAATCCTAAAACAATTACATAAAATATACCGACCCTTAAAAACCACACCACTAAGTCCAGTAGGGGTCCAGAGAAAAACCCCTCTTCCTGGTCCGAATCCTAAAACAACAACATAAAATACACCGTCTCTTAAAAAATCACACCACCGAGTGGTATTAGCATTTCGGCTCAATCACATTACTATCCATAAGTAAGCAAATTACATATTTTTTCCCCATACCTACGTTTTCATATTTCCACAGTAATTAGATAATCACTGTTCATATATATTAAATTGCTTTATGATATAATCCCCTAATAACCATATAGGATACCATCCTTCGACAACTATATAACCTCCGCCCATATACGTATATGAAATTGTTCTATGATATCATCCATCATATAACCTCCGCCCATATATATGAAATTTCTTTATGATATCATATCTTGATTTATATTTTTACATAAGTTAATTCCTATGCTTTTTAAAAAGTATACTTCCACCCTGTTATTTTTCGCCCATAGAAGTCCCATTGTTTCATTTTTATCTATGCTGGCGCCTCCAAAAGAATGTGTCGCCCGTGTCTCCTGCACAGGAATCTCTGCCGCCAGTAGAGGTTGCCGGTCAACTCGAATACAAGGTTTCTAGAATCCTTGATGTGAGGAAAGTTCAGAATTTTTTTGCAATATCTAGTTCACTGGAAGGGTTTTGGTCCGGAAGAGAGGTCTTGGTTGCCAGCGAGTAAAATGCATGCTACGAGGTTGGTGAGGAAATTCCATTTAGCCCACCCGGAAAAACCTACTCTATTGATTATGGGTCCGATGGCCCCTTGTGAAAGGGGGGTACTGTAACGGGGAGACGGCGACGCGCTCTCTCCCTGTAGCGCTGCCGGCATCCCATTCGTGAGGAGGGATGGTAGCAAGGGGGCGGAGAGGACCCGGCCACGCACACCCCTTCAGTGTGGCCAGCGTCCTTCGTCCCCTAGACAACAAGCAGGGGGGAATTGAGCGCTGATGTCAACATTGGTTTCAGTTGTGGTTTCACCCAGCCTGGGAAGCTTGTTGCTTCTGTGTTTTCTGTCCTTGTCTTTTGTTTTCTCCCCTTGTTGTTTCCTTCCTTTAGGCCCTTGCACGTACGTAAGCTACCCGTCGGTTAGGACGGACCGTGCAAGTAGGTAGGGATACGGGAGTGGGTGGAGTTTAGGGCTGCACTTATCCCTACCTTTTCGTGACAATCACATTATACACTGCTTGTATCCAGGGGTTATGACCACCCTGCCATTCAGCAGCAGTGGCCGTGCTTGTACATTATAGGAAAAAGTGCCAGCCTCTCTAGAGTGCTTTTTCCTACAGCGTGCAAGCACAGCCAATGGAAACGAGAAATGTATAATATAATGGAAAAATGAATCACGCCAGCACAGGAGGCAATATGGACAATCACAATACATTAGTAAGTGCCTTGTACTAACGTTCTCTACATAATAAATGCCATATGCTGAAGTCAGACACCCCCTTTAATCTATTTGAATAAAAGTAAAGGGAGCTGTTAATAGCCATTTTACTTCCATTTATTGTTGACTGTCGCTAGTCAAAACCAATAGGATACTCGTTATTGAGGTATATGATACCAGGTATAAAGGACTCTAGCAAAGGGCCCGGAGAAGGTACCAGGCTGTATATTCTCTTCCCATTCCTACCACACCAGGACAGCAGAACCTCTCAGGAGACTTGCTATGTCAATAAATGCAGCCAGATAAGGATCTTGACTCTAGAGCCGCCATCTTTGTTTCCCTGGCAAACAATTTCCTTAGTCACAATGTTCTTGGTCCCTAAATGGTTTCTGCATAAAATTTCTGAACTGGTAACATCAGCTAGTGGCAGGTTTTAAGTTCCACCATATATTATGCATACTGGCTATCTTCTTCGGGAAGTCCACCCCCTAGAAGACCACTTGCCAATGTAATTATGGTTGTTGTTTTTCTCAATTATGACAGTAATTTATGTGGATATATGGCTTCATTTATCATTTAAAGTTGTTTTTATCTCAGTTTTAAGTCTGGATTTGTTTGCCTGCACGAAATTTACGCCTGCACCGAATTTACGACCTGGTGCACCTTAATAATATATGTGGCGTGAGTGTAATGTGGTCTACACCTAAAGGTGTAAAAATACACTACACTTTGTTATGCCACAAAACTGACATATCTGATTTTTTAAATGACCCCCATGATCTTTAGCTGTATCTAACACCAAACTAAAGAGCTCTTATAAGTATCTACAACACGTTCAATAATATTCCATCATCTTTACATCACTTCTTATTGTCTGATGGAAAACAATTTGGGTATATAAATAGAAAAACTGGTAATGACCTATTCCCGTTCTTCAGTTAAAATACATTGTATTTGCATCTAGTCCAGAGAAGAAAATATAATGTTAAAAAAGCAATTATATTCTTTCAAGCCTCTGCACTTTTCATAATGAAGGCCGTCAGGGCGAAAGCGCTGCAATCAATGATGGCGTTCCCTTTAGTTAAATAATGTCTTATCTAATCTTAGGCTAACTCCCCAGCTGCCGGTCTGGTAAGTCTACTTCAATGATTTAATACGTTAATGGTACCAAGTATTTTAAATCTGTTTTCTTCACTTTGTGAGATATATTTTATCAGTGGGTTAGAGCTATAGACTCAGCAAGGGGCTGAACCAGTGTTCAAGAGCCTGCAACTATCAAATGTCCTGGGTGCACCCTATTGTGACCTTGTACCTTGATACCTTGGGGATACATCGCCAACACGTGCCTCACTTCTGGAAATGGTCCCCAAAATTCCGACACTGCTGCTTGTAGATCTATGCTGAGGCCTATGCTGAGGCTTCCTTATTTATTTCAACGTGCTTCAAGGATAAAATCCACCTTTTCATCAGCTTTATTTGGACCTATTCAAGAACTTGGTTTTAACCTTGAAACATGTTGTCCACAGTAACACACAGCTAATTCTTCTACTTTGACTGCACAGGTTATAGTAGAACAGGGCTGCCACTGGCCTGGCGAATGACCATCCTGCCCTCTAACTGACACCAGCTGGCTGATGCCATAAAATGGAGCGCCTGTTTTATTACTGTGATAAGGCACAGCACTTGCCACTCACCTGCAGAGTCTTCTTTATCCCTCCTTAGGCCTCATGCACACGACCGTTGTTCTGGTCCGCATCCGAGCTGCGGCTTGGGTGTGGACCCATTAACTTAAATGGGGCCGCAAAAGATGCGGACAGCACTTCGTGTGCTGTCCGCATCCGTTGCTCCGTTCCGTGGCCCCGAAAAAAAATATAACATGTCCTATTGTTGTCCGTTTTGCGGACAAGAATAGGCATTTCTACAATGGGCCGCCTGTTCGTTCCGCAAATTGCGGAAGGCACACGGGCGGCTTCTGTGTTTTGCGGATCCGAGATTTGCGGACCGCAAAACACACAACGGTCGTGTGCATGAGGCCTTACTCTGATCTCTCTGATCACTGCAGGGAAGTAATAAGAAACTGAATGTGTGAAGACAAAGACGTTTTGGGGCGGATCCGTCATGGACCTGCAAAAACAGATCCGTTCAGATAATACAAACATCTGCATCCGTCATGAATGGATCCGTTCGTATTATCTGTAACATAGCCAAGACGGATCCGTCATGAACTCGGAGACGGATCAGTTTTCTATTGTGCCAGATTGTGTCCGAGAAAACGGATCGTCCCCATTGACTTACATTGTGTGCCAGGACGGATCCGTTTGGCTCAGTTTCGACAAGCGGACAGCAAAACGCTGCAGGCGTCGTTTTGGTGTCCGGCTCCAGAGCGGAATGGAAGCTGAACGGAGGCAAACTGATGCATTCTGAGCGGATTTTCCATTCAGAATGCATTAGGGCAAAACTGATCTGTTTTGGACCGATTGTGAGAGCCCATGATGGATCTTACAAACGAAAAGCCAAAACGCGAGTGTGAAAGTAGCCTTAACCTCTTCACTTCACTAGACCACTGGAGATGTTGTCATTAGTATGATCTCTGCACTAGAACACCAGGGATGCTAACATTAGTCCCTTAGTGCCCAAGATTATCTGGAATGCTTTCATTAACCTCTTCACTTCTGACGACCTCCCGGGATGTTGAGATTAACTCCTTATCTACCATAATACACCAGGGATGCTTACAATAACCCCTTTACTCCTCTAGACCACCAGGAATTTTGGTATTGATCTTTTCAATACACAAGATCACAGAGGATGTTGGCACAAACCTCCTCATTACCTAGACCACCAAGGAAGCTGCAATTAGCTCTTCAATTACACTACACCCCACTCAGGGATATTAGATTTAAAAAAATTGCTGGGAAAAATATGCCTTTTCAAATTTTTAGACGATGCCATATTGTCCCCATTTTCTTCATGTACCGGGTCTAGGGAAATGGAGTTCTCCTGTAGTCCATGCTGATGTCTGTGGGCCACACTGCAGTCCAATTTGACATAACGTTTTGCAAATGGGACCAGGTCCAGTAGATTTCTATTTGATTGTATTGTATTAGTAGAAAGAGTTGATTTGAAGGTTATAAGCAGTTATGTGTTAAATTCCCAACTACGGAAGTCTGCAATAAATTGTTGTACCCGTGTACTTGTTGTTTTTCTCCCAAAATCCAAAACTATACCAATATAATTACAGTATGGCAATGTATTACAAAATGTAAAAAAATTGATAATAAATTATCAATAATGCTAAAATATCCTTCAATGGCAAGACAAATAGCACTTTGGCTATTCCTAGTGCTAACAAATAAGTGATACTAATACACATTAAGCATAATAGCTCATTTGATTTCTGTACAACCCACAGGCAGAGCAGAGGACAAATTAGCATAATTAGATTAACATAATGCCTCATCCAGAGAAATGAATTGATCTCATGCTCGGTTGCACCAAAGGAGTGGGGTAACTGTCTGTGTAAGCTGCCATATGGGAACTCGCACCATAGAAAGGACTTTTTCCCAAGTGCCTCATTCACTACAGAGTGTGTCCCTGTGGATTTCAGAAAGGGCTGACTTCATCTCACAGAACTGTAGTGGAATAGATTTTTTTTTATTTCTCAGCAAGTGCACACCTCTGGGACATCATAACGACTGTAAGAAACATATTCATCAAAAATGCACACTATGACACAAAGAGAATTGCCACCATGGCAGATTTGCAGCATTATATTTTTTTCTGGAAAAATTATGGTCACCATGATAGAAACCAACAAGTCACTGGGATCCATCGGGCGCCATTGGTGCCCATCGTGTAATGAATCCGTCATAGCATCAATTTTGTTTTTCTGCTCTTTTCCGCGGAAATGAACACACCTTACATGGCTTACTTGTATGCCACCATGGTTTGCACAAGACAAAATAAAAACAATTGTCAAAGTTGGCCCTTTCAAACAGAATCTCTTGAAGTTAACCATAGCTGCCATTCATTTCAATGGAGGGCAGTGAACATGAGAAACAGTAGTTGTTCTCTACATTAGGACTGTCGCCAATCTAGTTTTTTCTCAGCAAAGCCCATTGAAAGGGCTTGGCCAACAGCTGTATCCACCAAATATTTCATTCATGACACACCTCTGTGGACTAAGTATCAGCAGCTTCCACTATGGTGAACACAGCCAGTCCATTAAAGGGGTATTCTAGTGCTTAGATATTGATGACTTTTTCTCGCGATAGGTTATCAATATCATTCTATGTAAGACAGAGCAGCAGATTATCGGGAAGGAAATGATCCTTCCTGACAATCTGCTGCTTGCTGGTGGAGGAGACTGCTGCATTTACATGCAGCGATCTCTTCCAGAGTATGGGAGGAACAATCCCTAATGCCATCGTTGTTTCCCAGACTGACTCGTTCTTTGTCGACACCAGATTGTGTTTATACAGCACGATCTGCTGCAGGCAAATGACCATTTTTGTGTCCGCACAAATGATCGGATTTACCGATGAACAAGTGTTTTGCTCGTTCATTGGGTAATCGGCAGTACACTTACACTGCTAGATAATCCCTAACGAGCATTCTTATGAACGCTCGTTATCAATTATCTTTATGATTCTTGGCCCATGTAAAGGACCCTTAAAGGCTATGTACACCTTTGGGGGCAATTCTTTTTTAATATTGCATTGTACTCATTTTGATCTAAAAATCTTTTTTACATTGGTCTTTATTAAAACTATGGAACCCTTTTTTCTGTACAAAGCTGAGATGCTGTATTAGCAGCCTGTGGATTTTCTGCCTTTTCTATAACTTGGGAAGCTGACGGGCTCCTTATCTCTGCTCTCTGACACTATAAAGTTCTTACTGATAAGAATGTGGCTTAAATAAGTGTTTATGACCTCTTAGTAAATTAGAGATAAGGGTTATTAGATGACACTAAGTGAAAGTGAAAGTACCAGTCACACAGCTAGAAAAACTGTTAACACTGACAGAACAGCTCAATATTTTTAATAAAGGCCAATTGAAACAATTATTTTTAGCCCAAAATGAGTAAAAGGCAATCATTAAAAAAAATTCCCTCCGAAGGTGCACATAGCCTTTAAGTACCAGAAAACCCTTTAATCCCATTGATTTTAACGACCACTGCAGGGAAAACGTATGTCTGGCAGCTGTTTTCTCTGTTGGTAAAAAGTGATTGCTGTGTTAACGAAAATACGCTGCCAAGCTAGCCTTTAATATTGATTAAAAGTATAAGACATATGCCATAACACTACACTTGTGTGTAGTGGCAAAAGTCATGAAGAAACACCATAAAAACGATGGCATCCTTACCGTGGATGGTTGGATTCTTGCCCTTGTTGATCTGTTTTAGTCTTTTTTGGTGAGATTTGCCATTGTAATGTATTTGGGCTTGGGCGGCAGAGTTGAGCTGAATGTTGCAGACATCACACAGAGTATAGGACGGCAATCTCTTCTGCTTGGACTGCAGGTCCATTGTTAGACTGTCCGGTTGCCCATCTTCACATATTGGAAAGGTTAGCAAGGAGTCTGTAGAGTAAGCAGGACTCAAAGGGCGCTTCATGACTACAGATAAAAAGAAGAAGAAGAGAAAAGCTGTGGTGTAATTAATTATACCCAGCAATGATAACATAGATCTGCTGACCAATAGTGTTAGAACATGGCTCCTGAAATTAGTAATCTATGGCAGGGATCAGCAACCTCCAGCACTCCAGCTGTTCAGAAACTACTACTCCCAGAATGCTTCATTCACTTCCATGTGAGTTAGAAGAGCAGTCGAGCATGTTTGCATGCTGGGAGTTGTAGTTTCACAGCAGCTGGACTGCCGAAGGTTGCTAATCCCTGAGCTATGGATCTGCTGGGTTTTTAGAAGACAACAGGGTATAAATGTATGAGACTTTCACAGCAGTACTAATCTTGGAAGTAAGAAGAAGCAGAGATCAAGTCCACAGTGAAGAGTACAACTAGCCACATACCATGTATTATCATTCATGATGTTAGCGTTATGCTATTTATTGTATTATACATTTATTGATATTAGCATTATGCCATTTATTTTGATTTTTTATGTGGCTTTGTACTGTAGATAGAAGCCAGGCTACACCAAGTTATGTCAATTCCCTGGGAATACACTCTAGTAGTACTGATTTTTACATTGCTCTTCGATAGGAGCAGTACAATAAAAGGAATTCCAAATCCAGAATATAACAGAGACTGATGGCCCCAGGAGAACCCGGCTAATTATAATGGTCTGTCGGGTTTCTATTAGGCAGTCATTTTACCAGACAAAATAGTCCTGCATGCAGGACTTTTTTCCCAACATTTTTGACAGAATCTTTTGAGGCCCTGAACCGAACCTTCAAAGATATGGACTTAGCCTAAAACATTGTGTCAACCCCTTCTTCTTTTTCAAAAGACAAAGGTACTGAAAAAACCCAAGCTAAGAATGATAGATCTATATAAAGCCACATTATTGGATACACTGCCTCCTTTACTACAGGGTTAGCCCCCATTTGTAGATCCAAAGATGAACCAATATTCAAATGCAAGAAAATTGTATAAACTGTAACTCGATTGTATGATAAGATGAGAATTGATCCCAGATAATACACAATGTACAAATATTTAAAGGGGTTTCCTATCCTCAGAATAGGTCATCAATATCAGATTGGCGGTGGTCTGACACCTGGCACCACAGCTGATCAGATGGTTGAAGAGAAGGCCGCGCTCCGGGCAAGCGCTTCCTTCCCTTCATTGTTTACGTGCTCGCCGTCGACATTGCAGAGGTGAGCAGGTGTAATTATAAGCCATCCCATTCACTTCTATAGGACGGCTTGTTCACATACACTTGAATACGAAGTGACCCCCTCCGATGTGATATTAAGGACCTATCCTGAGGATAGAAAAGATAGAGGGCCACAGCAGCATGTCCAGCAATTCTTCTTTATTAGTCGATATCTTCACAGCATGGCATAAAAACAATGGCATTGTTTCGGCTAGAAGTAGCCTTTGTCAAGGGGGACATCCTGAGGATAGGTCATCAATATTAAAAGCCTGAAGAACCCCTTTAAATATCATCATACTTTCTTGTTTTATAGGATACTGGTGCCCTTTATTGCAAATCTGCTGTTTGTCCTTTAGTTAAATAAATGTCTGTTTTGAGGTTGCATGGCAATATTATTAAAGCACATTTGAAAGTTTAGTTGGTTATGTGATCCTATTATGCTCTGGTGGCAAGAGTAAGTTTGTTAAAGTTGTTGTCTACCACTTTTATATAGCTTTTTAGGGAATTCCAAATTAATAGATGGGGAGAGACCCTTGTTTATGATTCTAATATCTTGGTAAGAGTGGATGTTGGTTATAAAAAGTGTCTCTCATTTTGTCTTGTCCTTCATCGCACAGACCACCCATTGATTTGAAACTGAACTGTGTAATGCTTAAATGTCACTGTGGTGGCGCTACAGGGAAGCTGAACAATTACTGTTAGGTTTCCCCACAGATTACAGCTCAATGCTGGGGGTCCAGCAGGGGGACACTTTGTGATCAGTTTGCTGTTATGGGGTTATCCAAGACTAAACTTTGTTTACAGACTTCAGAGTACCTGGTCTCCATGGCTGTATTCCTGCTACATTGCTCCACGGCAGCCTCAGCCATTCATGGGTCTCTGGGAGTCAACATCCTATTGATGGCCATCACATAACCGCTGCAGCCAATTACTGGATGAAGGTTTTTCTCTGAAGCAATCTTCCTCACACTGCACTTTGCTCTCCAGCTTCAGCATCCAGAAATAGGGGTGCACTACTTCTCTTGCTGCCTTCCTCTGTTACAAACGCTGAGTCACTGAGTTCTTTATTCACAATGTACTTTGTGGACTGTGGGCCTCGGCAGATCCCCAGTCTGCTTCTAAAGTATGTCCAGGCTCCTGAAGCCTTACACCTCCTGGACAAGTTTACTGTGGAATCCATAAGCTTCTTAAACAGGTTATCGCCACAGTCTGAATTTTGCACGGATCTCCTCTTGAGACTGGTATGTTCCAAAATGTTCTCTTTCAATCTTTTTTTCTCTCTTCTTCCCTCAGAGGCCGGTTTTAAAGCTTTTCCTCTATATCCCTGCTTCTCTTTGGCTGGTTCCCATGCCAGGGCTGTTTTTAGCTTCTGTACAGTCTCACACTATTCTTACTCTATTCCTCCCTATGGGGAGGGTGGCACAGCCCCACCTAGCATCGGTTGTTACAGCCTGTGAGTTCACTTTGCAGCATACATATACATTTTAACCCCTTAAGCAGTGGACCACTGCCTTGGCAGATTTGGGGTGGGGGTATAGCTTTCTTATAATAGTTGCAAAATACTTGGCATTAGCATTACTGCATTAACATTCAATAGTGTTAAATAGATGTAGAATATAAGCTTTTGTCTTTGCAGTCCCTTAGAAATCATGTAATACCTAGACTATGTCACAAGATGGCATGACTACCTTATAACTAAATACTGTACCACACTTTCATGGTTTACTGCACTATATCCAAAATGAGAAAATGAGTAGAAGTTGGTAAGTTTGTTAAGGGTGGTTTAAAGAAATATAATACTTTGTTCTGGGAATGGAGCTCAGCTGATTGTCCTTAGTGCCATGTACATGTATGTTTGGGTATTCTAGCTTGCACAGTACTTTCGATGTGTGACCAACAACTACATTATTTAAGTTAAAACACATATAAAACATCATTATTTCTAATATCACAAAGTAGTCATTGAGTTTCCCTCATCTGTCTAGTCAATGAAACAATTTACTCTTGTTATTTAGATCTGTATATCTGGGTAAACTGGATTAAAAAAACACTACAACCTCCGCTGCATGGCACACAGCTTTTCTATTGTCCTGATAAGTACACATGAATGATACATCATTGTCCCCCACCCTGATACAAAACTAGGGTGATTTGTCAGGTGATTTGGAATATGGTGGCCATATTCGGTGGAACATTTGCGTCAGGGACAATGGGTGACTGAGGGAGCCCCCTCCCTCTAAAACCACTTAGATGCCGCAGTTGCTATTGGCGGGGTCAAACTGCTGGGACTGACATTTCTGCCGATCCAGTCTGTTAAAGCATGAGCCCAGCTGTCATGAGAGAGTAGGGGAAAACAACAAACTGTGCATGAGCAGGATGTGCATGAGCAGGAACTCGGAGGAGAACCAACACAAGCACTTCCAACATCCAAAAGGAGCTATCAACAGCATAGCAAGATGGGTGCGGCCAGATTAAATAGAGGAGTTGGAATGACCACTTAGGCTAAACCTGAGACCAGAGGTGTGGTCATACCCAGCAACAACACAGAAGCAAGTGAAATAAAAGAGGCTGTCAGATCACATCACTTGCAGCCAGTCTCTTAGATTTTCGGACCCCTGTCACAGGAGAGACCGTGACAGTACCCCCCTTCTACGGGTGGCCTGCGGACACCCAGGACCAACTGAGCTCTGTGAAAGGCTTTCACCAGACGACTAGCATTAACGTCAGCCGCTGGAACCCACATCCTCTCCTCTGGTCCGTAACCCCTCCAGTGAACGAGATACTGGAGGGATCTACGGAGAATTCGGGAGTCAACTATCCTGGAGATCTGAAATTCCAGATTACCGTCCACCATAACAGGATCAGGAGGCAAGGAGGACAGTTCAACAGGTTCGACATCTTTTCAACAACGACTTGTGGAACACAATATGAATCTTCAAAGCCTGAGAAAGTTCAAGACGAAAGGCTACCGGGTTAATAACGGCAGAGATCTTATATGGACCAATAAATCTTGGACCCAACTTCAAAGAAGCTACTTTCAACTTAATGTTTCTTGTGGACAGCCACACAGAATCACCCACTCTCAGGTCCGGATAGCAACACCGCAGGAGAAATGCTAGCACAGGCTTCCAGTATCCGTAGTTTCAGGTGCTGCACATCTCGTTTCTTCACAGCATAGACGATTGCCTTCAGATGATACGAGATGTGCAGCACCTGAAACTACGGATACTGGAAGCCTGTGCTAGCATTTCTCCTGCGGTGTTGCTATCAGTATGTGAAGAGTGGGAGAAGAGGGTTGCATTGACAATCCAACACAATGGGCAGCACATTGAACACATTTTATAAGTGGTCAGAAACTTGTAAATAACTCATGAAAGAATAAAGTTACGTTAAAACCAAGCACACCATTGTTTTTCTTGTGAAATTCCCAATAAGTTTGATGTGTCACATGACCCTCTTCCTATTGAAAAAACAAAAATTGGATTCAAAATGGCCGACTTCAAAATGGCCGCCATGGTCACCACCCATCTTGAAAAGTTTCCCCCCTCACATATACTAATGTGCCACAAACAGGAAGTTAATATCACCAACCATTCCCATTTTATTAAGGTGTATCCATATAAATGGCCCACCCTGTAGATTTGGGCAATTTTGCTCTGGGAATAAGATTGATAGGACAATCATATTCCCGGTGTGGGGGTAAACCCTGGCAACCACTTTCAGAAAATACATTAGAAAAATCAGAAATTAAAGAGGTAACAGCTTTAGTGGTCAAGACAGAAAGAGATGTATTAAGACAGTTGTCCATGCAATATCTCTCCAATCGAGAATCTGTCTCGCTTGCCAGTCAATGGTAGGATTATGTTTGTTCAACCATGGTAAATCCAGAACCAACGGAGCAGGCAATCCCTCCAGTACAAAATACAAAATGGATTCCTGATGAAAATCACCCACTTTTAAAGGGATGTCCTGCACCACCTGTGACAAACATCTCTGAGAAAGTGGTGCGGAGTCTATTGCAAATACCGAAATATTTTTCTCTAATGCACTTGTCGTCAACCCATACAAACGGGTGAACTGACCATCAACTAGGTTAATCCCTGCCCCACTGTCAATAAACACCTAAATTCCCACAGTTTTGGACTCTAGCGCCACCTCGGCAGACAGGAGAAATCGACTACTACTAGTAAATGATAAAAGTAAGTTCTCTGACTCCCCACCCACACCAACAAGAGTAAGATGGGAATTAAACGTTGTTTTTTTGTTTTCACCTTGACGCTGAACGTAAGGACAAACATTAACAAAATGTCCCCTTTTTCTACAGTGAAAACACACTCTCTTCTTATGCCTAAAACTCTTGCAAGCAGGCCCAGGGGTAGCTCCCCCTAACTGCATAGGTTCGCCACCAGGCATAAACTCAGGAGTCTCTCCACCCAAGGTGTCAGAAGAAGCCATCACGTTATATGATAGTTCGTCCTGAGAGAGAGGGACCTTAGATCTCTCTCTCAGGCGTCTATGCATACGTACAGCAAGTGACATAGCCACTTCCAATGACTCAAGATTTTCGTGAAAGGCCAACGCATCCTTTAGCCTCTCAGATAATCCCTGACAGAATTGGCTACAGAGAGCTGGATCATTCCACTCCGTATCCGTAGCCCATCTCTTAAATTCAGAACAATAGATCTCTGCAGAACGCTCTCCCTGTCATAAACCACGTAACTTGGTCTCTGCCAGGGAGATCCGATCCGGGTCATCGTGGGTAATACCTATCGCTCTGAAAAATTAATCTACTGACCAGAGAGACTGTGATCCGGTCAATAGAGAAAATGCCCAAGACTGAGTGTCCCCTTTAAGCAACAACATGATAATACCCACTCTTTGACTCTCATCCCCAGATGAGAACGGACGTAACTTAAAGTACAATTTACATGACTCTCTGAACCGAATGAAATTATCGCTTCCTCCACGAAAATCTGTCCAGGACTGCAACCTTAGGTTCAGGACAGGCCTGGTAACTACTACTGGCACCAGCAGCCTGTGAATTCTGGATCTGCGTGCGGAGGTCAGCCACCTCCATAGACAGACCCTGCAATTGTCCAGCCATTGCAATGATTGGATCCATAGCCTCACTGACACAAACAAAAATTGAGGGTTTAAGGCGGTTGATAATGTCACGGCGCGGTGTGGGTAGATTACTCCACACTGACCACAAGAGGGAAGGGAAAAGGTACTAGGCCTGGAAACTAAGGAAAAGGGAAACAGGTCACCACCTAGTGAATCCCTAAACCGAGCCCTGACTACAGACCTGTATGAACAGATCTAGATGGTAGGAATGTTCATACGCTGTAACCTAGGACCCTATATGACCCTAAAGGGCCCTGGAAATAGTGTTAGGACAAGAGATGACCTGTTCCTTCCCAGCTGAAGGAACAGGAGACTCCCTCAGGCCTAATACCAAAAGATAGGGGAAAACAACAAACAAGAAATAAAGGAAAGACACTTAACTCCGAAGTATGCGGACGAGCAGGAATTTAGAGGAGAACCAACACCAGCACTTCCAACATCCAAAAGGAGCTATCAACCGCACAGCAAGATGGGTGCGGCCAGACTAAATAGAGGAGTTGAAATCACCACTTAGCTACACCGAAGACCAGAGGTGTGGTCATACCCAGAAACAACACAGAAGCAAGAGAAATAAGAGGCTGTCAGATGACATCACCTGCAGCCAGTCTCTTAGATCTTCTGACCCTCTGTTATAACCCCTAAAGATGTATGAATAAATTGACAACTACGTGTTATAATTCCACCTGTCAATGGGGTGTGTCCCTACATACAGTGACACAGTCCAATGAGTGTTGATAGTGTCACATTGTGTGGGTACACACCCTATTCACAAGGAGAATGGTAGCACCTAGTTGGCAATTTATTTCCAGGATGATCGACAGAATGCAGAATAGGTGCTCCAGAATTTCATGGAAAATGCAAGCATTTACTAAAACAGCAGTGCATGGAGAGATGAAAGATGTTCCTGACCTATGAGGAAATATGCCTTACAGCTGGTGCTGGTTTCAGGACCATGGCATACATTTTCATCATGTTGATGTCTTACATGCTGTCAGATCGGCAGAAGGAGAATGGCTGTATTACACAGGGGTGCACCACCAATGACGCCAGGTGAGGCAGCACCAGGTAGGTAGGGGTGAGAGGGGGGCAGCGGAAGGGCTTTGGTCGATGAGCGCTTTCATTGTGGCAAAGGGGTTAGGTTAAGAAATTGGCATTGGGGGAGGGGGGCGCCGTTTCAGTTTTCCCCTTAGGCAGCAGAAAGGCTAGGTGCACCCCTGGTATTACAAAGCAGAGGCAGGGGGGGCAGTCCCTATGTTACATCATCAGCCTCACCGTAACATGATCGTAGGG
The DNA here is from genome assembly GCF_905171765.1 of Bufo bufo. Classification (NCBI taxonomy): domain Eukaryota; kingdom Metazoa; phylum Chordata; class Amphibia; order Anura; family Bufonidae; genus Bufo; species Bufo bufo. The sequence goes on from NC_053394.1 coordinate 312,081,433, forward strand.
TGCTGATGGTTACTATGGCTGCAAAGGGGCCTAACAATGGCTACCATGTCCTGAGGCCAGTCTAATAGGATGCCTGTTGCACTGCAAAACAGAAATAGAGTGTATTAGAGAAGTGATCAAATTCCCTAGTGTTCAAGTCTTCTAGTGGGACTGAAATATAATATAAAAAAGTGAAATAAAATGTCATTGTAATTGGTATTTTAGCATCCATAATGACTCTAACTGGGGCAGCACGGTGGCTCAGTAATTAGCACTGGTGCCTTGCAGCGCTTGGTCGAATCCGACCAAGGACACCTGCATAGAGTTTGTATGTTCTCCCCGTGTTTGCGTGGGTTTCCTCCGGGTGCTCCGGTTTCTTTCCACACTCCAAAGACATACTGATAGAGAACCAAGATTGTGAGCACCATTGGGGACAGTTGAATGTTAATGTCTGTAAAGCGCTGCAGAATATAGTAGCGCTATATAAGTGCATAAAATAAATAACTATAAACTGATCATGTTATTTAACCCATATGGTGAATGCTGTAAACAAAAACATGTCAACACTGCATTTTTGGGGGGCACCTTGACCAAAAAAAATGGAATAAAAAGTGCAAAAAAATTATATGTACCCCAAAACAGTTCCAATGAAAACATTATCTCATCTTGCAAAATATAAGCTCTCGCAAAGCTCCATTGTTGGAAAAATAAAAGTTATTGCTTTCAGCATAGAGTGACACAAACACATTTTTTATTGTACAAAAGTAGCAAAACATAAAAAAATGATGTAATTATTATCACTGTAAGCATACTAACCCATAGAATTAAGTTAACACGTCAATTATACCGCACAAAGAACACCATAAAATTTTTACTCAAAAACATAACCCAGCAAATTGCTGAACTGCTGTTTCTTTTTTGAATTGCCCCAAAAAAAAACAAATAACGGTGCAGTGTCCCATTGCCAGCGCAGTGTTCCCCTGCAGCAGGGTTTTGATGTGCATCTCCTGTATGTATGTTGCTGTTTTACTGTGTATTTATGCATTTTCATGTATAATAGGGTGCACCTACTAAAAAGATCCACCCAGTCTTAGCGAAAAAAGATTAATATATATATTATATAGTAGGGCACACCTGTATTCAGATACACATGGAAGCAAGACTGTAATATCAATAAATGTTTATTAAAACTGTAATATAGCAAGATAAAAAATCCCCCTCTAAAAATATTTACAAAACAACATTCTATAACGTAATTGCATAGGTTGTGTTACCCTCTATAGGTAATTGGATACAAACCTCACTTGTAATAAATGACCAATTGTGCTGGCATTGATGGTACTGTGACTGTGTAGTATCAGCACCATACACTTGTAGACTGTGCACGGAGATTAAGTGGCGATGTGCTTGCGGTATATATGTGATTTCCCTGTGCACAATAACCACTAGGTGCCGATCAAATCTTGTATGTGCTATTAACAAGGTTTGTATGTGGAGTTGTACCTTTGCACTTATAAACTGTCATCAAATCGTAAATGCTTGATTATAATATTGACATAAATAGTGCTTATCACAATACTTATAACACTGTTGGATTGTGATATACTTAGTGTAGCACATCTACTGCACTCAGATAGACTTCATTGTCCTAGGCGATGTCAGTTCTTGCTGTGTCAGAATATTGTCCTTATTCCGCTCTGGATTTTGATAGAAAAGCATGAAAAAATTATAATAAAATAGATATAAAAAAATCTCCCTTGTTTGTGCAATATTAACCCATTGTTGTGTTGGTCTCAAATGTCCTTATATAACTCTTGAAGATACGTAACATCAAGGTATATTTTCTTACTGGTGCAGCAGTTCTTATTATCACTATTGTTTATAGATGTGATGATAATTATCTTGGCTTGTATCACTTAATATTTGGTTTATTCACTGTTTAGCAGGTATTCACTGAGAACGCCGCACATACCGTGGCATTCCACGTGCTGCGGAGATGGTAGTCCAGTCTCAGGTGAGTATATCTTTTATCGGATCTAGGAACCTTCGGTGGATAGACAGCGGGTATGCCGATTTGATAGACAGCGGTTATGCCGATTTGATAGACAGCGGGTATGCCAATTTGCACTGTATTACTTAAGTCAGCGTCCCACGTTTCTGAATTAGATTGGCGTTCCACGTGTCTGTTGGATTACTGATCCTTTTCCCCGTTGGTTCTTTGGATTTTACTGAAGCGCTTCAGAATTTTATGTCTCTTTAATAAGTTCACTTTTCTGTCTCCATGAGAAGTCTAAGGAAGTGTTGCATCCCCATTCCTGGATGCTTATACTAGAGTCCTAGAGTCAGCTAGAAATTAAGTGTAAGGAAATTGCTCAAGAAAGACAATTGTGCCTGTTCAAGGGTTCTTCCGCTTTATTTACATTGATGACCTAGCCTATTCAAATGTATAGGAAGAAGCTGTCCCATTGAAGTGAATGGGACAGCTTAGGTGTAAATTAAAGCTGCTCAGCGGTTGCGACGGCAAGCAAGTAAACATTGAAGAAAACGCAGCGCTTGTGCGAGCTGGATTCTGCCCCCCACCGATCTGATATTGATGACCTATCCTGAGGACAGGCCATCAATATAAATAAAGTGGACAACATCTTTAACTCTAATGGCAGCTGCGTAACTTGCAAGAACTGTGGAAATTGCATGTGTATAATAGCTGCCAGTCCATGCATGTTGAGAACTGTAACTCATGTGCTTGAACTTAAATCCTCAGTAAAGAACAGTTTGATGTTTAGGCCTGTTTCACACTGAAATTACTCGTTCCAGTAGGCTGTTCCAGTGGAGATCCAACTGCAGCATGGCAAATGTGTCAAGAGCCGGCCGAACAAAAAAAGCTGCATGTAACGCCAATGTGAAACAGGCCTAACTTGGCCTCATCATTTCCTGCACTGCTACACTGCACCGACATCCAAAGTTGCACCAAGGTACCCTGCCTTGTACCTCAAATCAATCAACATCAATGGCACCTCAACCGACATCAGGCAGGAGAGCCGCAAAACCAGAGAGTACCCCGGAGGGAGATAAAGGTGCAACCTTCCCATCACTGCAGGCCCAGGGAGCCTCTGAACTGTGAGTACGACTACTCCCATTCTCCACACCGCCCCTGTGACCCAAAGGCTTTTCAACAAATTACATACACCCCAAAATGATGCCACTGAAAAATACAACTCGTCAAACCCTCACACAGCTACATCAAAATAAAAATGTTATGGTTCTTATAATGTGAGGATGAAAAATATTACCAGGTCTTTAAAAAAAAGGTGAAAAGGAATCAAATAAATGAGGTATATCTATGAGGTCTCAGGTTTAAATCTATCCAGGGTACAGTGTGTGACTCCATTTCTGCATGAGTTTCCTCTATCCCTGGTTTCCTGGCTTCTCACTACCTTGGCCCTAGTATTTATAAGTCTCTGAGTGCCTGTGGTAGGGAGATTATATAAAATGTTCCACTGGGGCAGGGACTGATGTGAGTAAACATGTACACTACACTGGAATAATTTACTTACAGTAAAGTGGTTCCTGCATCATTACAGCTCCTTACAATATGCCCCATTAGGGAATATGGATGTTATGGGGATGGAGCTATCTTAGAACACAGGTCTATTAGCCAGAGAGAAGATCCACTACGAAGAGCAGAGCTTGCTTTGACACACTATTACATGTGCATTTGTATATTTTAATAGGCACCATGTAATGCAATATACTCCCAGCAGAGTTACTGTAGAGAGGAGGTGTGACCACCCACAACTTGCCCTGGCGTTATGTTGAAGTGTGTGACTTTGTGATCACTTTTTATTCAATCTCTTTGGGGAGGAAAAAGTGACAAAAAAATGGCGAATTGGCCTTTTTGTTTTCCTTCCAGTTATGCCATTCACCGTATAGGATAAATATTGTTATATTTTAATAGTACAGGTGTTTTTGAACGTGGAGATGATACACGCCTCTACCCCGCTACTATCTCCTAAGAGCCTTTATAATGTCATCAGATGTGATTTTGCTTAAGTCCTCCAGAAATGTCCATATAAATCCATGTTAAATGTAATTGTTCCTGTAATTTGCCTGGTTACCAGTAGGTGGCAGCAACTCATTGGCAAGTATAGTTTAGTGTTCAGTGACTCTAGGCTGGAATGGATTATTCCAGCTTAGCTCCCCCTCTGTGTGGAGAAGGAAGTTAGAGTTAGTGTAGCCTCCCCCCTACTAGGGAAAGGCTGTGTGATAGTGTTCAGGAGAACCCCCCTGCATAGGGAAGACAGCAAGGACCGAGTCTCGGATGAGACTTGGCCATATACCCAGTCTGAGCACCTTCAGCTCTGCTGGATGAGGAAAGCAGAAACTACAGACAAACTCCAGAGTTCCAGGAAGAAAGCATCCCCTTAGAATCCATCTGTGAGATAAGTCCAGAGTCCTAGGAGAAGCCTATTCCTCCTCAGCTAGTCTGTCCCCAGAAGTTACAGATAAGTGCAGAAGCAAAATCTGCCACAGTTACAGAGCTATCAAGCAGACGTTTTATCCTGCAAGCTCCACAATTCAGGTCTCGTGAGACTTTGCAAAGTAATAACTTCGGCTCATCTGAGCCAATACATTCTAACACTGTACAGAGCGCTCGCTCTGTAGAGTATTCTAACAAAGTTTTATACCAATCAACTTCGGATGTTTCATCCAAAGTCGATTTGTTTATCCCTAGTATTTATCCATCACAGAAGACACCATTCCTGTTTTCCAAAACAGTGCTGCCACCTGCAGGCCTGTATTGGAATATACCAATTATAGGTATCAGAGCCTGCTTGAGGCTCCGAGCTATCACTGGCATAAAACAGCTTCCCGAATCTCAGCCGGGGAAGGCTGTTGCAGGCGGGGGAACACGTGGCTCCCGTCATCTTCATCGCTCATATGCCATGGTCACATTTGACCACAACATCTGAGATGTTAGATGTTCGGTCTTATGGCTGATTACAGACATTACCCCTAGGCCTCTGCTGTTTGAAACTGGCTGCTATGGCGCCCGCTACATGTCCGGTGAAGGGGTTAAAGGGACACTACTGTAAAAAAAAAAATATTCCATATTAACAGCCGATATGGGAATATTCTATGTAATTAAAAAAGATTATTTTCTGGATATAATTTTTTGAACTCGCTCCATGTATTCTACTTCCTGTCCTGGCTCTTTACCTTCCTCCTTTATTTGGACTTTATAGCACCACAAACAGCCTCACTTGACTTTCTCAGTCAGACCATTCACTGCAGCCAGAGAGGGAAGGAGATGAGTGACTCAATTAGAGTATCACACATTACACTAAAAAGTGCAATGCTCTTCTGTGGTCCTATCAAGAGAACAATATAGCTGTCACACTGTTATCCTATTTCTACCTATCTACCATTATACTACCAGATATCATATTTCCCTTCCCGCAGCAGTAAACTAAAAATTGGTTAACTATCTATATAGGGCTCCTACAGACGGACAATATATTGTATTTCATTTTCATTGGTAATGGTCGGACTCCTTTTCATTTTAATATACTACATTACTACTGTTATAACTGTATCCAAAATCATAGTCAGGCAAATAAGATGGTGGATAGGGCATGGACCAAAGATAAGTGGCATGTGGTAATTTGTTAGGGTGTACAGGTTACTTATGGGTTACACAGTTTTAGAGGGACTTAGTTTAATTATCCTCTACCTGAAAAACAGCGAGACAAGTGGATCACCCAGGCAGAGCTTTGGTGACAGCTTCATCCTTTAGCACAATGTGCTGGACACAGAGTACTCTTCTAAATGCTAGTTAGACCTGAATCCCAGCCAAACAAAGATAAGACCTTTCATTTTCCAGAGCAGCCAACTCTTTGACAGGCATATTTTTACAGAATGTGTCTGCCACCAGACAGTAACTATCACCCAAGGAACAGTGGAAACATAAATTATTAATTGGTAAAGAACAGCCTCATGGCTTGTTGGGGGGAGTGGGGGGGAGATGACAAAGCCATATTACTCCAACACTGGTAATTCCAGTAAGCAGGATCCTCTCAGTGTCTGCATTATTGGTTCTTGTACAGCTATTCATGTGGGCAGCATGGTGGCTCAGTGGTTAGCACTAGTGCCTTACAGCGCTGGGGTCCTGGGTTTGAATCTGACTAGGGACAACATCTGCATGGAGTTTGTATGTTCTCCCTGTGTTAGGGACCTTAGATTGTGAGCCTCATTGGGGACAGCGTGATGTAAAGCTCTGTGGAATATAGTAGCGCTATACAAATGCATAAAACAAATAATACTTAAAGGGTTATTATACAGTTTTCAAATCAGCTCCTGGATCTGAATACTTTTGTAATAGCAGGTAATTAAAAATTTTGCATAGCTACTGAGTTATTCAATAAAATGTATCTGTGTAGCGCCACCTGCTGTTTGTTTTTTTCTTATTTCTTTGTTCTGCTCACTGAGATGGCCGCACATGCTCAGTTTCATCATTTAACTGCCTCCTGAGCTGTGATAGGGAGAGCATGGACACGCCCCCTTTAGCTGCAGCAGAACAGAAACTCCCCTAGAGGTGTCACCTTGATTTAAATCTAGCAGAGCAATAAATGGGGAGATCTCTGGATCCATATGGGGTACAGGGCTGGTTCTAGCTTTGTTAGAAAGAGATTGTCATATGCAATATGATGTCCGCTTTAAGGCCTTATGCATTCGTATTCTTTCTACATCCATATGTCCATTCTGCAAAACATAGAACTTGCCCTATTCTTATCTTTGAAGTCAACAGGTTTAAAAATGTGAATGGCACCCAGACCCCTTCTGTATTTTGTTGATCCATGATTTGTGGACCGCAAAATGCTTACGGTCGTGTGCATGAGGCCTTAGAGGTTTCCATCCAAAAGTAAATATAGAGTTACTACCTTACAGGATGAGCAATCAGATCAATACTAGCAGTTGTATGAATGGAGCGCTTGTTACAATGTTTTATTCATCTTTGACCTCTGGCAACTTAATTGCGAAGATTTACTATTAATCTACAACTGTCTGTCTGTCTATCTGTTTGTCTATCTAGTGAAATGCTCGCCATAAATATAATATGGTTGTCATCAGTCAACGGCCATCTTCCCTATCTCAGATCAGTCCAGCATGCTTTTCACTGCACCACTGCTTATCTCCGAGGGGAACAAGCGTAGCTGAAGCCCAGCATGCCCAATCATTGTTTCCAACCACAGTCAGCCGCACACATTGTTGGAAGATCCCACTAAAAACAGTAGAATCTCTCCATCAATAATCTGATGGGCAGGTTAAAGCAGGCCATGGGATAAATTATCTGCAGATCATTGGCGGATCCAGTTTATTTTAATCACATTTAATAGGAACTTGTCACTTGGACTAGGGCCACTAAACCACCAGCAGGCCTTTATGCAGCTGGGATTTACAGTGCCAAACCTACCCAAAGCAAACACATCCGTCTCTGCAAAAAAAAGCGAATGAAATTCAGATGTACCAGGAAAACAGTCCAGGACTATTCCTCAGCAGCATCTGGAGCATACTGCGCCAATGAAGCCAATGATGTTACACCTCACTTCATTGCTCCTACACTGTATATCAGCCTTCCTCGGCTTCATTGACGAATTTCATAAACTTTTTTTTTTTACGGAGATGCATGGGCTTGCTATGAGCAGGGTTGGGGCCTTAAACCCCAGCTGCATAACTGCATGCTGGTGGTTAGGTGATCACAAACCAGGCAACAGGTTCCTTTAAGCCAACCCTCTAATGTTTATATGGAGGTGTTCCAAAGGAGATAAGCCAGAGGTGTCTGCCAGCGGTTTATCCTCAATGCCCCCTCGGATAACACATGCTCAGCAGAAGGAGCGTCAGGAGTAATAGCTGTACAGCTGACAGATACTGTATATAAGGTGCAGGTGTAAAGCACAGACTTTTCATCTGAAGTTAAATTTGAATCACATCACTTTCTCCTACCTGTAGACAAACTGTAACGATAGTTGAAAGGAAGTCACACAAAAGCTTTGTGACCACCTTTGGTCAATATGCACTTCTATTATCGCTCCTGTTATGGATGTGAGTCCCAGCAAAGTTGCAGTTGAATGTAACTCTAACCTGGCTCAATATCATGGTTACGATGATTCACTCAGATTTTGAGACTTTCATTTCTACTGGTACCAATCTCACATCTTGGAAAGTAGCACCACAGTGAAGACCTTGTCTAGACCAGGTACTAGTTTAGAATACAAAACTATGTTGACATAACTAAGATATTGACACTAACTAAATACATTAGAGAATTATAAAAACAAACAAAAAATATATTAAACATTATTTCATCCATTTCTTTTTTCCCTTTGTAACCTAATGCAACGCTTATATTTCATCACCCTATATTGATGCATGGACATACCCAAGGGCAGGAGGCTGTAAAGGTAAGATACATCTATAATGATCCTGAGATTATGGATCCTACCTTTTGGACTCCAGAAGGTCTGGTCCCATCGGTCTGTAGCTCCCGAGCTCCCCCTTGTTCTCAGCAACTGTCCGAGATAGATAAGAGCGATGACTGAGGAATCTGAGCTATGCAGCAAGGGGAACAGCTTTCGCCCAAGTTCTGCTATAAGGAGGAATTAAATCAGCTGTTCCAATGCTGGACCAATATTTTATTATCATTTTCTTGTCTGCTTTTTTTTTCTCCGCTGTCAAAGTTCTGTGTGCGAGGACGGCTGTAGGTGCCGCTGCTATAGCAGAAGGGTGACAAGTGCCAATTGGCACTGTTTATAGTGTATGTGCCTGCCAAGTCATGCCACTGAGTATGGGACATCAGGCAGCAAAGGGGGTTTAGGGTTTCGAAAGCACTCCAGCCACAGACATCGCTCTTAACTCCTTCTGGACTGATGGAGAAGATACAGTTTTGCACTTGATACACCCGATCCTAAACTAATCTGAAGGTAATCTATTTCCTTCTGCTTCCTCTGCGGGGAGACAAAATTCATTTGTTTCCTCAGTAATTTCCCTGACTCCTAGGAAAAGACAGTTATCATTATTGTACTCTAATGCTGATTGGTTATAGAGGTTGGTTATATTTTGCAGAAAAATTGCAATAATAAAAAAAAATAATGCATCGTAAAACATTTTTTACATTGAGATTGCAGTGGTTTTTCAATAGGTAACTGCCTACATGGTTTATACAGGTGAAACATCTTATATATATGTTTTTCACCTCTAAAACTATGAGGGCTATCACCGCATTGCAAACCTGCGGCAAACTGAGGTATGAACCCAGTTTTTGTGATGTGGTCGTCAATGCATTGGTTACCGCAACTCATCCACAATGTGTAAAACCAACCTTTTCACATAGCATCAAGAATTTCTTCCCTGCTTTATAGACAATATGTTAAAGGGATTTTCTGTCCTTTTGAAACCCCAAAATATAACATGCATACAGTTATAATAACAAATGGTCACAGATTAGTTAATTAGTGGAATTGCTCATGAGTATCAAATGCTAATCTATTGTTTTATGACAGGATAGGTGGGTCCTCAACTGTTGGATTTCCACATTAAGGTTTTTTTATGCCATGTTGTAAGTCAAAGCAAAGGAGTGGCTTCGAAAAGAGAAGACTTGGTGTTGTCTTTATATGTGCCCTCAGTTTATGATCCACTTCTGGCTTTGGTTACAAAAACTGCATAAAAAAAACTAAAGGTGGAAACCCAGGCTTACAGAAGACTGCATCAGCAAAGAATCTGCTACTAAAGGATATACATAATAAAAAGAGACTTGATTGGGTCAAGTAACAAAGTCCAAATGTAAGATTTTTGGTTACAACTTTTGAGACTTTGTGAAAAGCAAGTAGGTCAGCAGATAATACTTGGATGTGTAAGACCTACACGTATTCACCAAAGTCATCAGGTCACCAAAGTCACTTGATGTAAACACAACAGAGATCATTTGGGATGAGTTGAAGCAAACTGTGAAAAATAAAGCTCAGCATATAGGGGAACTCCTTGAAGACAACTAGAAGATATCCTAGATGTCTTGTAATGAAACTGGTTTAGAGAATACCACTAAGACTACTTTCACACTCGCTTTTTGGCTTTGCATTTGTGAGATCCGTCATGGGCTCTTACACGAGGTCCAAAATGGATCGGTTTTGCCCTAATGCATTCTGAATGGAAAAGGTTCCGCTCAGATTGCATCAGTTTGCCTCCGACCAGTCACCATTCCACTCTGGAGGCGGACACCAAAACGCTGCCTGCACCGTTTTGCTGTCCGCTTGACGAAACTGAGCCAAACTGATACGTCCTGGCACACAATGTAAGTCAATGGGGATGGATCCGTTTTCTCTGGCACAATAGAAAATGGATCCGTCTCCCATTGATTTTCAATGGAGTTCATAACGGATCCGTCTTGGCTATGTTACAGATAATACAAACGGATCCGTTCATGATGAATCCATGCGGTTGTATTATTGTAACGGATCCGTTTTTGCCTAAAAAGCAAGTGTGAAGCTGTTGTCAAGTCAATAGGTGACTAAAATGAAAAATATAAGATAAAATAGTTTTGATTGGTTTAACATTTTTTTTAATTAATTCTTAAAATGAACCTGAAATCCTGAGAGGCTTCCTCATTACAGAGAACCATGTTTTACTCTGAAATGCTGTGGAATAGTCTTAAAAATTTGCCAGGCACAAGAAGAGTCGTCCAAGCATGAGAAGACCAGTCCACTGTGCAGCTGCATCTTGCCTGGTTGGCTTAATTAGTAGGTCTCATACCCAAATAGGAAGACCCCTGTCAATCAAGCTGACCAGGGCAGGGATAAGCCACACAGTGGACTCTTCTTCCTGTGCCTGGACTCTTTACTAGCTATTGACTTGTATTAAATATACCGTATTTTTCGCCCCATAAGACGCCATTTTTTTCCCCAAAGTGGGGGAAAAACTTCCCTGCGTCCTATGGGGTGAATACTAATGAGCGCTTCCATTATGGCAGCGCTCATTAGTACCAGAGAATGGGGAAGCGGTGAAGGCTCTGGCTGGTCCTCGGCTGACGGCTGTGCTGTGGCTGCGCACAGCGTGAGGGCCCTCTGTGACCTCACGCTGTGCGCCTTGGGTCACAGCACAGCCGCTGCAGGAAGAAGACTGAGAGATTAAGTGGTAGGGAGCGACGGCGTACAGAGCAGGAGAAGTGTTTTTTTTTATTTTTATTTGCTCTGTGACATGGGGGCTGATAAATGGCATGTGGGCTGATTGATATAAGGCATGGAGGCTAATAAATGGCATGGGGGCTTATAAATGGCATTGGGGGCTGATAAATGGCATGGGTGGCTGATATATGGCATGGGGGCTCATATAAGGCATAGGGGCTCATATAAGGCATGGAGGGTTGATCTGAGGCATGAGGGGCTGATATATGGTATGGGGGTCTCATTTGAGGTCTTATTGGGGTCTCATTAACATTGTGGGTCTGATCTGAGGTCTGTTTGAGGGTCTTATTAACATTGGGGGTCTGATTGGGGCTGTGAGCTGAGGTCTATTAACATTTGGGGTCTGATTGCTGGCCTAATCTAAGGTCTATTGAAAAATATTTTTTCTTATTGTACTCCTCTAAAAAGCTAGCACCTAGCTTTTTAGAGGAGTACAATAGGAAAAAATATTTTTATGGGCCGGTGCGTCTTATAGGGCAAAAAATACGGTATACTACATTTCTGCTTATGAGAACACTGTTAAAGCTAAGGAGGACAAGTGAATCTTAAACCATATCAAGATGTTCAAATGACCAGACTAAAGCTGTCCCTTTTGGATCATTCTGAAAATGATGTGCATTCTCGAATAGGTTAAAACTGGCAACTAGGATTGGAATAGTTGAAAAAAAAAAAAAAGATTGCAACCATAAGACCCAAAAGGATGTTCCAAAGTAGCGATTCAAGCCAACTTTGGATCCAGATGTGACCTGTGACACCTTAGGAGCCATGAGTTCTAGCTATATGTAAGGGTAAAATACAACATGCACATTAATAATACAGTAGGCACATCCTACCCCCAAAAGAGTTGAAAATGTCACACATATATGTTCGCAAATGTACAATACATACAAAATACGTGAAAATTATTCTTGCGATCTACAGCAAACCAGAGCTTTAAATCACAAACTCATCTTCTGTTCTCTATGTAATGTAAGTCAGGTAGCTCCTAATGAGCTGTAGCGTTATTTTCTTGCCATATCATTATCATGAGGTCCATTGATGATGTTCTCTTCATTTTATATTGTTTATAATGTTTAGAATTACCATGATTATTATTTGACTTTACTGCAGTTTGTTTTACAGCAGCAAAATACCAACAGCTCTTCGAAACCTCTGTGCAGTTTTTGGGTCGTGGTGGGCAGACATGGCTATCAGATGAGTCGTAAAATGATATGAGGATAAGCTCTTGGAAAGTACCTTAAGCCCATAGGATATAATGACTGTTCTAATAAAACATATTTAAATAAAACACATTTCCCCACAGTCCACACAGAGTAATGTATGAATGAAGAGCTCCAGCCGTGCGTGTGTTAAATCTGCTATCAGCCTCCGTAGAGCTTAATGTCCTGCTCCAGGACTATTTACAAGCTGGCCCCAGTAGTTATAGCGGTGATCATATTTATAAAGCATTTATTTCTCTTTAAGCTTACCTAATAAGCTGTAAATAATGAATGAGCTACTACTTAATGAATGAGATTAGGCTCAAACGCTCTGCAAATGCAGGTTCACACAGTCATAAATAGCCCCACGTGTCTAAAATAAAATGAGGACGGGCAAAATATGGCACCACAACACAATGCATTACTATGAAGGATGGCCTACGGAATTATAAAGCCTTCACTTTTTATGCAATACTGTTCCATTTTTGAAAGTATTCCTCATAGAATATACAGGTAACTCCGCTGTCAATACAGCTCATATCTCTGATATGTAGTAATGGCTGGGGCTGGCACTGCCAATTTACAGGCTCTGTGCATATGGCTCTGCATTAAAGCGAACCTGTCAGGTAATTTCTGCTGCCTGATCTGATAGCTGGTTATGGAGAGAAGCTGAGATTGGACTATACATAGGTTTATAGGATTTGGAGAGGGATTTCTAACTAAAAGGCAGAGTATATCCTGACAGGACTCCTAGGAGAGACAGTGGGAGTCCTGATTACCCCACCCACAAGGGATGATTGAAAGCCTTCTGTGTGCATACACTGATAAGGGGAGAGCTGTCAATCAGTATATGTGGGTGGAGTCAGCAGGACTCTCACTGTCTCTCCAAGGAGTCCAGTCAGGATTTCAGCTTTTTACTCATAAATCTTGTCCCAAAACCTATAAACCAATATATCACAGAGCTCAGTTCATCTCCCTCTATCATACCCTGCTATTAGATAGAGTAGAAGAAATCAGCTGACAGGTTTGCTTTAAAGATGCTAAAAACTTTCTCAATACCTTTTGTCACTACCTGGAGATATCACTGACTAAAGATTCAGGTCAATGTCTGTATCTCCTCTGCTCGGGTACTCCTATGAAAAAAACACTCCCTGACATGTGTTCTGAAAGTTAGCTTGGACTTTTTGTGGACTCCATTTACCAAAATTCCATTTCATTTACAAGAAATCGGATGTGGATAGTCATATGGTAAAAATTTGGATGGACATAATATTTTTATGTCAGGTCTGAAATGTAATACCACAGGACAGTGTCTTCATAGACACACAGGAGTGGAGGAGCTGCAATCAGTCAATAATCTAGTGATAATGTTCTTGCAGTAGTAGAAGGGTTTTTGTTTCACTTTAATTAATTGGCCTGGACAGAGAAGTATTCCACCCTTGATAGTCTTCATTGCTGGAGAACTAAAGCTGTCTCAACCACAAACATGCATCTTCAGCTGAGCATGCATAAGACCACCGAAGGGTTCCTCTTTTGGAGGGACAGTCCCTCTTTTTGACCCAAGTCCCCCTGTCCCTCTTTGCTCCATAAATGTCCCTCTTTTTGATCTGAGGTATAGATTTTCATTATTGCATTTACAGTATTGATCCAGAAAGTGTTTGGCTGGTTCCCATGGGCATATTAGAGCCCTCCTTGCATATTATTTCATTATTGGATGCAATCAGAATTTTAGAAATAGCTATATTCAGATAATGTGTGCAATATTTCATAAGAGAAAACTATTGAAGTGTATAGATATGCAGGAAAAATGGATCTTTCACACAGTGAACCATAAGTGTCCCTCTTTGAACGTCCAAAAAGTTGGGAGGTATGCATGCATGTTTTTTCAACATATCCCCCTCAAAACCAAGAATTGAACATGTTGAAACCCAACATGCTCAATTATTCTTCCTGGAGATCCCCATACCTATTAGACAGTCTCCTTTTCCCATCAAAGTCGGCACATTCAAATGTTATAACTAGCTGACGGGGGCAAAATATATCAATTCTGTGCACAGGTCACAAACCTCCGCAAGGGTTGCATCTACCAATATCACCAATATCATCCATTAGTTTACCAAAATGCCTTTTAAAATGAAGGGCCAGGCCCATAGAATCTAGCCTTGTTTACCCCTAGAATACCCTAAGAACTGTCATGTTTAGCATCATTGACTTCTTCATCACATTACAAGTATGCTTTCTGAAAAGTGAGATGTGATGTATATACAGTACAACAGCGATATAAATGGTGTCATGTCTAAAGATTCAATAATTAGCTTTGAAGTGAGATACGACTAACTATAGTACCATCTGAGATCTGACCTTATAGCAAATTAACATGGAATGCAAAAAACACCTCAAGTAATCCAACTCAGTCCTATCAGTCACAAGTAAAAATAAAACGGAACCTGCATACTCTGTCCACATGCAGCTTCTGATTTAATCATCTGTCCCTTTTATTTTTAGAGCATCCACAGCTAATTTAACATTTTATGCCAATTATGACAGTGCAGTGGATTATGACTATTGACCTGATTGTACAAGAGGATCATTAACCATATCATATAAACTGCTCACAGTCACAGTACTGTATCTGCCATGCTACTATATATATATATACACAGTTAGGTCCATATATATTTGGACAACATTTTTATAATTTTTGCTCTGTACATTACCACAATGGATTTTAAACAAAACAATTCAGATGCAGTTGAAGTTCAGACTTTCAGCTTCAATTCAGTGGGTGAACAAAATGTATAAAAATGGGAGGAACGAAAGCATTTTTTAAACGCAATCCCTTCATTTCAGGGTCTCAAAAGTAATTGGACAAATTAAATTGTAAATAAAATGTTAATTTCTAATACTTGGTTGAAAACCCTTTGTTGGCAATGACTGCCTGAAGTCTTGAACTCAAGGACATAACCAGACGCTGTGTTTCCTCCTTTTTAATGCTCTTCCAGGCCTTTACTGCAGCGTTTTTTACTTGCTGTT
Source organism: Bufo bufo (assembly GCF_905171765.1). Classification (NCBI taxonomy): domain Eukaryota; kingdom Metazoa; phylum Chordata; class Amphibia; order Anura; family Bufonidae; genus Bufo; species Bufo bufo. Next base: position 312,096,878 of record NC_053394.1, read on the forward strand.
TGTTTGTGGGCCTATCTGTCTGAAGTTTAGTCTTTATCAAGTGAAATGCTCTATTGGGTTCAGATGAGGTGACTGCTGACTCGGCCATTCAAGAATATTCCACTTCTTTGCGTTAATAAACTCCTGGGTTGCTTTGGCTTTATGTTTTGGGTCATTGTCCATCTGTTTTATGAAACGCCGACCAATCAGTTTGGCTGCATTTGAGCACACAGTATGTCTCTGAAAACCCCAGAATTCATCCGGCTGCTTCTGTCCTGTGTCACATCATCAATAAACACTAGGGACCCAGTGCCACTGGCAGCCATGCATGCCCAAGCCATCACACTGCCTCCGCCGCGTTTTACAGATGATGTGGTATGCTTTGGATCATGAGCTGTACCATGCCTTCACCATACTTTTTTCTTTCCATTATTCTCGTAGAGGTTGATCTTGGTTTCATCTGTCCAAAGAATGTTCTTCCAGAAGTGTGCTGGATTTTTAAGATGTTTTTTAGTAAAGTCCGATCTAGCCTTCTTATTCTTGAGGCTTATCAGTGGCTTGCACCGTGCAGTGAACCCTCTGTATTTACTTTCATGCAGTCTTCTCTTTATGGTAGAGTTGGATATTGATACGCCTATATCCTGGAGAGTGTTGTTCACTTGGTTGGCTGTTGTGAAGGGGTTTATCTTCATGGTAATTATTCTGCGATCATTCACCACTGTCCTCCGTGGGCGTCCAGGTCTTTTTGCATTGTTGAGGTCACCAGTGCTTTCTTTCTTTCTCAGGATGTACCAAACTGTAGATTTTGCCACTCCTAATAGTGTAGCAATTTCTCTGATGTTTTTTTTTTCTGTTTTCCCAGAAGAAGGATAGCTTGTTTTACCTGCATGGAGAGCTCCTTTGACCGCATGTTTACTTCTCAGCAAAATCTTCAAAATGCAAGCACCACACCTCAAATCAACTCCAGGCCTTTTATGTGCTTAATTGAAAATGAAATAATGAAGGAATTGCCCACACCTGCCCATGAAACAGCCTTTGAGTCAATTGTTCAATTACTTTTGGTTCCTTTAAAAACAGCGTGCCACATGTAAAGGAGCTGAAACTCCTAAACCCTTCATCCAATTTTAATGTGGATACCCTCAAATGAAAGCTAAAAGTCTGGACTTTATGTCCATTATATAACTATAACTTGAATATGTTTCAGTAAACAGGTAATAAAAACTAAATTTGTGTCAGTGTCCAAAGATATATGGACCTAACTGTATATATATATATATATATATATATATATATATATATACACTGCTCAAAAAAATAAAGGGAACACTTAAACAACACAATGTAACTCCAAGTCAATCACACTTCTGTGAAATCAAACTGTCCACTTAGGAAGCAACACTGAGTGACAATCAATTTCACATGCTGTTGTGCAAATGGGATAGACAACAGGTGGAAATTATAGGCAATTAGCAAGACACCCCCAATAAAGGAGTGGTTCTGCAGGTGGTGACCACAGACCACTTCCCAGTTCCTATGCTTCCTGGCTGATGTTTTGGTCACTTTTGAATGCTGGCGGTGCTTTCACTCTACAACCCACACAAGTGGCTCAGGTAGTGCAGCTTATCCAGGATGGCACATCAATGCGAGCTGTGGCAAGAAGATTTGCTGTGTCTGTCAGTGTAGTGTCCAGAGCATGGAGGCGCTACCAGGAGACAGGCCAGTACATCAGGAGACGTGGAGGAGGCCGTAGGAGGACAACAACCCAGCAGCAGGACCGCTACCTCCGCCTTTGTGCAAGGAGGAACAGGAGGAGCACTGCCAGAGCCCTGCAAAATGACCTCCAGCAGGCCACAAATGTGCATGTGTCTGCTCAAACGGTCAGAAACAGACTCCATGAGGGTGATATGAGGCCCCGACGTCAACAGGTGGGGGTTGTGCTTACAGCCCAACACCGTGCAGGACGTTTGGCATTTGCCAGAGAACACCAAGATTGGCAAATTCGCCACTGGCGCCCTGTGCTCTTCACAGATGAAAGCAGGTTCACACTGAGCACATGTGACAGACGTGACAGAGTCTGGAGATGCCGTGGAGAACGTTCTGCTGCCTGCAACATCCTCCAGCATGACCGGTTTGGCATTGGGTCAGTAATGGTGTGGGGTGGCATTTCTTTGGAGGGCCGCACAGCCCTCCATGTGCTCGCCAGAGGTAGCATGACTGCCATTAGATACCGAGATGAGATCCTCAGACCCCTTGTGAGACAATATGCTGGTGCGGTTGGCCCTGGGTTCCTCCTAATGCAAGACAATGCTAGACCTCATGTGGCTGGAGTGTGTCAGCAGTTCCTGCAAGACGAAGGCATTGATGCTATGGACTGGCCTGCCCGTTCCCCAGACCTGAATCCAATTGAGCACATCTGGGACATCATGTCTCACTCTATCCACCAACGTCACATTGTACCACAGACTGTCCAGGAGTTGGCAGATGCTTTAGTCCAGGTCTGGGAGGAGATCCCTCAGGAGACCGTCCGCCACCTCATCAGGAGCATGCACATGCGTTGTAGGGAGGTCATACAGGCACATGGAGGCCACACACACTACTGAGCCTCATTTTGACTTGTTTTAAGGACATTACATCAAAGTTGGATTAGCCTGTAGTGTGTTTTTCCACTTTAATTTTGAGTGTGACTCCAATTAAAAAATGTGATTTCCATTTTTTTTTTTGTGTGATTTTGTTGTCAGCACATTCAACTATGTAAAGAACAAAGTATTTCAGAAGAATATTTAATTAACTCAGATCTAGGATGTGTTATTTTTGTGTTCCCTTTATTTTTTTGAGCAGTGTATATATATATAGCGTCAATTATGTGGTTATTGGTCAGTGCTCACAAGCAATGCAGGCATAAAAGGTCCTTAAAAGCACTGCTGATGCCAAGAACCTTCTCGCGGACACTAGAAAGCAGAGATGGCCTTGCGGTTCGCCCGACTGTCGTTTCGCGGCGAACTTTGCTCGTTCACCAAACAGGCGAACATATGGCGATGTCTGCCGGCGCCATATTCTTTTACATTGTGAAGAACTTTGACCCATGACACATCCATCAAGTGGTAAAGGACAGCCAATTGAGACGTTTCAGCACATGGACATATCCCCTACCTTATAATCTGGCCGCCATTTTACATTCAGTCTTTTGCCAGTGTAAGGAGAGGTTGCTGTGTGGAGCAGGTACAGACTGTTAGAGACTATAGAGACACCAAACACTAGCTAATAGGGCCACAAAAGTCCTTTTAAGGACTAGTATAGGTGTGCTATCGATAGGTGTGATACACAGAGGGGTGTAATATACTTATAATATACTTTCTAACATAGAAAGTATATTATAGTGCATTTGTATTGTGCAGCAGTTGTGTGCAGTTCTGCTGCGATACTGCAGGTATATAGAGGGACAAACGCTATTGGAACAAATAATTTCTACTGGTTTGATATACCAGCTGACCCCCAAAAAAACTAATTGAAGAAAGGGTGTGATATACCAATTATATACTTTTTATATAGTGCATTTGGGTAGTGCAGCATTTGTTTGCGGTTTAGCTGCGTTACCTCAGCTACACATAGTGACAAACGCCATTGTAACAAATAATTTCTACTGGTGTAATTAACCAGTTGCCCCCCAAACAAAGTGATTGAGGCAGAGGTGTGATATACCAATAATATACTTTCTATATAGTGCATTTGGGTACAGCAGCATTGGTCTGTGGTTTTGCTGCGTTACCTCAACTACAGATAGGCACAAACAACATTGGAACAAATAATTTCTACTGGTGTAATATACCAGTTGCCCCCAAAAAAACTGATTGAAGCAAGGGTGTGATATACCAATTATATATTTCTATATAGTGCATTTGGGTAGTGCAGCATTTGTTGGTGGTTTAGCTGTGTAACCTCAGCTACAGATAGAGACAAACGCCATTGGAACAAATAATATCTACTGGTGTGATATACCAGTTGCCCCTCCAAAAAAATGTAAAAAAAAAGTGGGCTACAGTAAAATTGTTATTCAATGACCGCATATTGTACCACGAGCCACATAATGACAATTTCTTTTATGTCAGGTGAAGGCCTAATTTTTAAGGCCCGTACTCCTGTGGCCTAAAATAAAAAATTTCTAGGCTCCAGCAAAGCACATTTCAGAGAATTTCCCTTTAAGACGCAAAAAAATGTCCCCTGATTAAGATACATATTTTTTGTTGGAATTTTTGTCATTGATCCCCCTCTAGTATGTCAGTGTCCATGTTGTGGGACTATTTGTGCACCTCTACTAAGTATTTGGTGGCTGAAAATATGAGCTGAAGGTTTTTCAGGTTCGCCTGCCATTAAAGTGAATGGGGCCCGCCGCAAACCTTTGATCGCGTTCGCGAACCGTCCCAGCCGATGTTCGTCCATCACTACTAGAAAGCAGCTATAGGAAGGTTTATATGTTGTATGTGTCAACTTATATGTATGTGCCGGCCATGAAAGCGTGGGTGAATGGAGGGTAGTTCTGGTGGAAATGAAGAGGCTTTAGATTTGGTACCATATATCTGAGCAGGACAGGCCTGGGAAGCGGGAGCGGAGGATGGGAAGAGTAGTGGCTCTGGATGCAACAAATATTCACAGAGGCAATCCTCACATCGATGCTCCCTGGGGTCAGGGCAGTGATAAGAGGGCACACCCTTTCTTCTTTCGGGGCACAGCCTGATGTTTGGGTCCTTGCCTTTTGGTAGGGTTGGGGTGCTGTTGGTGGTATGAGTGTTGTATATGTGCAAGGCAGGAGATGTAGGTGCTGTGGCCAGCGTATGGTCCAGGAGTCAGTAACCAAACCAGTTGTAGAAAAATAAATGGTCTCTCTGTACTTAAAGGGCTTCTGTCACCCCCCAAACAGCAATTTTCTGTACAGGACTTAATATAATTGCTAATGTACGCAGAGTCCATATATACCCCTCTTACCTCTGGCTGTGCTTTAAATTCTTTGAAAATAGTACTTTTGTTATATGCAAATTTCTTCACTACCAGCAAGTTGGACGGACTTGCTGGTAGCCGCCGCATCCTCAGTCTAAAAAAACGCCCCCTCCTCCACTTGATTGACGCAAGTGCTCTGAGAGAAGGACGCTCGCTTGGCTGCTCCTTCCTCAGTGCGCCTGCACCGATGACGTCAGCCCTACACCTGGAAGAGAAGACGCCGGCATCGCTGGTAAGGAGGCGGAGAGTCCGGTGATGTCGCCGGATGCTTGATTTAGGTAAGTATTTGCCTAATAAGCATGCAGCCACTACAACCACCAACAAAATGGGGTGCCATTATTTTACAAAAAGTATATTTAGACACACTATACCACCAACGATTATAAATAATATACCCATAATTAATAAATATATATATATATATATATATATATTTATTAATTATGGGTATATTATTTATAAGCGTTGGTGGTATAGTGTGTCTAAATATGAGAACAGCTCATTTTTTCCATTCACGATTCTCAAAGTACCCCAAAGCGCCCAAGTTAAAGCCCATCGTATTGGCCATGAGTATAGCATGCAAACTTAAAAGTGGTGGCTGCGGTGTTCATAGCTGTAAAGATGGCAGCGGTCATGTGAGTTCCCCATATGACTACTTCTCCAGTTGTGTTCTCTTCTATATTCAGTGCTCGTACAGATACAGGAGAGTCTGCTGCCTTTAGCGCCTGCACAGAAGAGGATGAGGCCAGGGCTGCAATCATGTGGTAATTGGGAAGTAACCACAGCTTCCAGTGTTTACAAGCTATACCCATGGGCAGCAAGGGGTCTTCAACTTGGGTGTTGCGGTAAGCAATGACGCATTTTAGTATTTTCTATGCCAGTATACATTAGTTTATGGCATTTTAGAAATTTCATCAGAAAGTGGTAAACTTTTAAATGTTTAAATGATTGATATGAAACCTCATCATATCAATAAAGACATCCTTGAGCAGCTGTATTTTTATATCCAGGGTCACTGACATGTATAACATGCAGTGCAGCTGCTAAAGAACTTCTTCTCAAAGAAAGAAGGAACACTAGATCTGGAGAAGGAACTTCCTGCATCTGTGAGATATGAAAAACATATAAGAGCTGCCAGTGTAAGGCCTCATGCACACGACCGTTGTGTGCATCCGTGGCCGTTGTTCCGTTTTCCGTGATTTTCTGCGGACCCATTGACTTTCAATGGGTCCGTTGAAAACTCGGAAGATGCATCGTTGTTCATCCGCGGCCGTGATCCGTGTTTCCTGTCCGTCCAAAAAATATGACCTGTCCTATTTTTTTGACGGACAACGGTTCACGGACCCATTCAAGTCAATGGGTCCGTGAAAAAACACGGATGCACACAAGATTAGCATCCGCGTCCGTGGTCTGTGGCCGTAGGCTACTTTCACACAGACGGATCCGCAGATCCGTCTGCATAAAAGTTTTTTCAGAGCTGAGTTTTCACTTCGTGAAAACTCATATCCGACAGTATATTCTAACACAGAGGCGTTCCCATAGTGATGAGGACGCTTCAAGTTAGAATATACTACGAACTGTGTACATGACTGCCCCCTGCTGCCTGGCAGCACCCGATCTCTTACAGGGGGCTGTGATCCGCACAATTAACCCCTCAGGTGCCGCACCTAAGGGGTTAATTGTGTGTATCATAGCCCCCTGTAAGAGATCAAGTGCTGCCAGGCAGGAGGGGGCACCCCCCTCACTCCCCAGTTTTAAATTCATTGGTGGCCAGTGGGCCCCCCCTCCCTCCCCTGTATTACTGTACATTCATTGGTGGCCAGTGGGCTCCCCTGTATTACTGTACATTCATTGGTGGCCAGTGGGCCCCCCTCCCTCCCCTGTATTACTGTACATTCATTGGTGGCCAGTGGGCCCCCCTCCCTCCCCTGTATTACTGTACATTCATTGGTGGCCAGTGGGCCCCCCTCCCTCCCCTGTATTACTGTACATTCATTGGTGGCCAGTGCGGCCCCCCCTCCATCCCCTCCTAATTAAAATACCCCCCCATCATTGGTGGCAGCGGAGAGTTCCGATCGGAGTCCCAGTTTAATCACTGGGGCTCCGATCGGTAACCATGGCAACCAGGGCGCTACTGCAGTCCTGGTTGCCATGGTTACTTAGCTAGTTTTAGAAGCATTATACTTACCTGCGAGCTGCAATGTCTGTGACCGGCCGGGCGCTCCTCCTATTGGTAAGTGACAGGTCTGTGCTATAAGCAATGCGCCGCACAGACCTTTCACTTACCAGTAGGAGGAACGCCTGGCCGGTCACAGACATCGCAGCTCGCAGGTAAGTATAATGCTTCTACAAATTGCTAAGTAACCTTGGCAACCAGGACTGCAGTAGCGTCCTGGTTGCCATGGTTACCGATCGGAGTCCCAGCGATTAAACTGGGACTCCGATCGGAACTCTCCGCTGCCACCAATGATGGGAAGGGAGGGGGGGCCCACTGGCCACCAATGAATGTACAGTAATACAGGGGAGGGAGGGGGGCCCACTGGCCACCAATGAATGTACAGTAATACAGGGTGGGAGGGGGGGCCGCACTGGCCACCAATGAATGTACAGTAATACAGGGGAGGGAGGGGGGGCCCACTGGCCACCAATGAATGTACAGTAATACAGGGGAGGGACGGGGAGCCGCACTGGCCACCAATGAATTTAAAACTGGAGAGGGAGGAGGGTGTGCCCCCTCCTGCCTGGCAGCACCTGATCTCTTACAGGGGGCTATGATACGCACAATTAACCCCTCAGGTGCGGCACCTGAGGGGTTAATTGTGCGGATCACAGCCCCCTGTAAGAGATCGGGTGCTGCCAGGCAGCAGGGGGCAGTTATTACACAGTTATCAGTATATTCTAACTTGAAGCGTCCCCATCACTATGGGAACGCCTCTGTGTTAGAATATACTGTCGGATCTGAGTTTCACGATCTAACTCAAATCCTATGGTATATTCTAACATAGAGGCGTTCCCATGGTGATGGGGACGCTTCAAGTTAAAATATACCATCGGATTGGAGAAAACTCCGATCCGATGGTATAATAGGGACTCCTGACTTTACATTGAAAGTCAACGGAGGATGGATCCGTTTGCAATTGCACCATATTGTGTCAACGTCAAACGGATCCGTCCCCATTGACTTGCATTGTAAGTCAGGACGGATCCGTTTGGCTCCGCACGGCCAGGCGGACACCAAAACGACTTTTTTTTTCATGTCCGTGGATCCTCCAAAAATCAAGGAAGACCCACGAACGAAAAAACGGTCACGGATCACGGAGCAATGGAAATCCGTTTTGCGGACCGCAAAAAAAAAAACGCTCGTGTGCATGAGGCCTAACACCGCTCGTTTCTGTATAATCGCCAGGTGCTGACATCAGAATATAATCTCCTGATATTATTTACAGTCACGTCAATACAAATTTCTATAAAAATTAAGTACAGTTCAGCTGTCTTACCAGTCTTTCCACATTACACCAGCTGAGATCACAGAGTAATATTACTCCTCTTGACTTGACTTCTTACTTTTTCCACTCCAGAGCACAATGCGCTCGCCTCTTAATATATGCAAATAGCTGGACTAAAGCCCAAAGCTCAGAAACCAATTTAATTAATAATACAATTTCTACTGTATGATTTTTTTTTACATAAAGAATAAATGTTTGAATAATACCAACTTGACCGCTGTTACATTAATGAGAATATGACAAGATTGAATTCTGTGTCCATTACTTTCCCTTGTAGACTACCGTACTTAATAGTGTATCATTAATAAAATATTGAAGACGCTTTCAAGGGGGCAATCAAATTCTACTATATATATATATATATATATATATATATACATACAGTCCTGATCAAAAGTTTAAGACCACTTGAAAAATGGCAAAAAATCATATTTAGCATGGCTGTTTTTTAGCTGATCAAAAGTTTAGGACCACACCACCAAAAAAAAACTAAACCCCCCCAAAACAGAAATCCAACTTCCAAACATGAACTCAGTAATGAGTAGCTCCGCCGTTATTGTTTATCACTTCCAAAATTCGTTTTGGCATGCTTGATGCAAGCGTTTCCATGAGGTGAGTGGGAACATTTCTCCAAGTGGTGAAGACGGCCGCACGAAGGCCATCTACTGTCTGGAACTGTTGTCCATTTTTGTAAACTTCCCTTGCCATCCATCCCCAAAGGTTCTCAATTGGATTTAGATCAGAGGAACGCGCAGGATGGGCCAAAAGAGTGATGTTATTCTCCTGGAAGAAGCCCCTTGTCCTGCGGGCATTTTGTACTGTAGGGTTGTCCTGTTGAAAAACCCAATCGTTACCACACAGACGAGGGCCCTCAGTCATGGGGAATGCTCTCTGCAACATCTGGACATAGCCAGCGGCCGTTTGACGCCCCTGCACTTCCTGAAGCTCCATTGTTCCACTGAAGGAAAAAGCACCCCAGACCATTATGGCGCCCCCTCCACTGTGGCGCGTAGAAAACATCTCAGGTGGGATCTGCTTGTCATGCCAGTAACGTTGGAAACCATCAGGACCATCAAGGTAAAAAAAATTCTCATCAGAGAATAAAACTTTCTTCCACCTTTGAATGTCCCATGTTTGGTGCTCTCTTGCAAAGTCCAAACGAGCAGTTCTTTGGCGTTCAAGGAGACGAGGTCTTTGAAGACGTTTTTAGTTTTTGAAGCCCTTCAATCTCAGATGCCGTCTGATGGTTATGGGGCTGCAGTCAGCACCAGTAAGGGCCTTAATTTGGGTCGAGGATCGTCCAGTGTCTTGACGGACAGCCAATTGGATCCTCCGGCTCAGTGCTGATGAAATTTTTTTGGGTCTTCCACTTGACTTTTTTTTTCCATAACCCTCAGGATCATTTAAGACATTCCAAATGACTGTCTTACTGCGTCCCACCTCAGCAGCGATGGCGCGCTGTGAGAGACCCTGCTTATGCAGTTCAACAACCCGACCACGTTCAAAAAGGGAGAGTTTATTTGCCTTTGCCATCACAACATGTGACTACCTGATAGAGAATGACAATGAATCCACATCTTTGCACAGATTTGGCCTTTTAAAGGCATGTGGTCCTAAACTTTTGATCAGCTGAAAAACAGCCTGTTTTAGTTTATTCGTTGTTTTCATTAAATTGAATGCTCAAAAATGTTTTGTCTCACTCCCATTTCTTCTTGTTGCATGTTGAAGCTCTACTTGGAACCTTGTTAAGATCGAGCCATGCTAAATATGATTTTTTGCCATTTTTCAAGTGGTCTTAAACTTCAGGACTGTATATATATATATATATATACGCATATAATTACACACACATGTACATTTGCCTTTGCACTGAACGAACACACTTTGAATCTGATGGCTTGGGCTTAGGGTTCGGCCCTTCCATCTGTACAGGTGGCCAAATAAGACAAAATCCACAGATTTGGCTGGTGTGGAGCCTGTCAGTACATTAGGGAAATGATTGCTGTCAGCAAAGCTGTTGGCATTCGCTGTCTAGTAGCATTTTCTGCCTGTGCTAATGACCATCTCAAATTTTCAGTAGAATGCTATTGGTCTTATTTTCTGTCCTTTATAAGGTGATCTAAAGGCTAAACATTCAGCAATTTTAAGGTTGGTTGTCCAATGTAAACCAGGAATAACTGGACACAGTGTTGGATTGGCACGGCCTCAATCTGCTAGAGAAAACAATTCTGGGTGTCCACCATCTGCCCATGCTCTGATGCAATAATGGGTTATAATATAACAGACCCCTAAATGTCCATCAGAAGACAACCCCAATGAGATATGATGCTGGGACCAGTCATTGTGCATTTCTTATGGGCTGATGTACATATGACTTATTAGACCATATTGATCACATTGGTCCTGTGTTTTGTGCAATAATAACCACAAAGACTGCAGTTAATATTTGAATAGATGGACAGCAGGGCCTCGGAATATTTTCCTTTGGTGTGTCCAAATACTGCTTTCAATAATAACAGGCACTCATCACACAAGAAGGCATGGAGGAAAACCAGTGCAATCTCAAAAAAAGCAAGACATCTCTGGTAGTGCACTGGAGCTCCGATCTAGTGACCTATGCTGAATCCCTGTCTGTTCATGCAGGGCCGGCGATGCAATCATGTGACTTCAGGTCCAATCATGTGCCCTTCAGCTATTTTATCATCAGGAGGCGTCGGTCCTCTACTGATGACATCGGGATCCAGTCTATTTAAAAGGGGGCAGGGTTATGCATACACATACCAATCTCACTATTGTGTATAGACCCCTGATGACGCTGCTGGCGCAGTGAAACATGTCAGGCAGTAGCTTATCAATTGATATTTTAATAGCACCACGTCCTACAGTTGCACAATCAAGTAGGGCTCTGAAGCCTAGTTGTTCAGTAAAATGAATATGTACGTTAGAGATAGATAGTGATAGCAGCCTCTAACTTACTGAATAATATACAGTGAGGCTATCAAACAAGTAGCCCCTGATACTATTAGGATGCAGGTGCAATAAGGTTTTAACATATTTAGGGTCCATTCACACGATCGTATTTCTGGGTCTGCATCTGTTCTGCAATTTTGTGGAGTGGGTGCGAACCCATTCATTTCAATGGGGCCGCAAAAGATGCGGACAGCACAATATCTGCTGTCCGCGTCCATACAGTACTTCCTTTCCGTGGCCCTGCAAAAAAGAGCATAGGCATTTCTATCATAGCGCTGGCCGTGTGCGTTCTGCAAAATGTGGAGCGCACAGGGTCGGTACCCGTGTTTTGCGGATCCGGAATTTAAAACAATCAAATAAAGGTTAAGTTTTAATGCTTCATAGAGTGGAATAATATTCACAGTATCGTCATGTGCACAATGATGTCACAATGCAGGAATAATGCACACACCGATCTTATAATAGTGGGATAATGTCCACAGTGAAGTCACAGTACAGGGATCATTTACTTAGTGATGTTACAGCACAAGAATTATACAGACATGAAGAATAATGCACATGATATAGCACAGAGATAACAGTCATGATGTACCTACGACAGCACAGCAAAGAAAAAACTATAGTGACGTCACATGCTAATATAATCTACTACTAATCTAATATTATAGTACAGGAATAATGCAAAAAGTACTACCACAGAAACGGGTAATGCACAAGGCTGCACTTTTACACAACCCCCTCCATAGATTCTACTGAACGAATCTATTTAGAATGATCGGCACTCAACATCTGGAATCACCATGGCCATACAGTTTATTTATAAAACCTTTACATATGATAAAATATAAAAATTTCATAAAATATAGTAATATAAAATACAAAGTTATACACCAACACCACTGTAAATGCTCAAAAATATCACCTGGTAGTAAGAGATCACCAATAAGGACAATGTCACATATGTGCGGTGAGGCTGGATGTCATAAATCAATTGTGCCAAGACCCATCAGTGACATACCTCTGCTGAGCGAACGCCATCATTAGATAGTATGATACATAATGTGTAATGAACACCCAAAATTGTTATGTAACTGCGGCAGTGAGTTCAGATATTATGTTGTATCCAAATTTATCCCGTGATATTGAGTCTATGGACGAACTTAGATTAATTTATTAGTATTTTCCATGTGCACATTTATGAAAGTTGTTTGTAATTCATCCAATATTAGTATGTCACTGATAACTTGGTCTCTATTTTTTCTCTAGATCGATTGGTGAATGAATCAAAGGTGAGTACATAGACCTTCATACTATTATACCACACAGTTGCGCGATATGTTAGTTTGTTACTCACTGTTGAGGAGCGGAGCTGAGTATCGGTTGTGGCGTCCCACGTGCTGCCCAGGCACTGTTCGGAAGCGGGGCCAAATGTTGCATCCCGCCTAACACAGGTTACCGACACACTTTACCTACGTATCTCCTTCTAATTTGTGAGTGTCAGGTGTTTGTGTGAACTTTCGTGTTGTACAGAAAATCTGGTTGGCGTCCCACGTGTTCGGTGGAGTGATGTCCAACAGAAGGTCTGGTCGGCGTCCCACGGTGATCTGAAATGGATGAACCGGCCAGTTGTACTCTTTTTTTTCTCTCTTGTTCAAATAGTGACCATAAAGTACCTGGAGTGCTCCATTGGTTATTGCTTTTATAAATCCATACGAGGGTACTTATACATAAGGATATTTCTGACCATACGCATTTCGGTGCTTTAAACGTTCTCCTTCTTCAGTGGCTAATTCCTTTATGCTATTCATACCCTTAAATACTGTTTGTCTATATGGCTTGAGGATAACACAGAAAAGTGGAGTGGATCTTCCCTTCCATGTTTCGCTAGTTTTTGCACAACTATAAAAATTATTCTCCATTTACCATACCTCTATATAGTGAGTATCCATGATGCATTGACTTACATACTATATCTATAGCATAAAAATGTTAGTATATCGGCTTCCTACTGGTAAACATATTATCACATCTCATTCATGTGCGTTTCTACCTCTTGAGGCTCATCAAGAGAATGCCAAGAGTGTGCAAAGCAGTAATCAAAGCAAAAAGTGGCTACTTTGAAGAACCTAGAATATGACATATTTTCAGTTGTTTCACACTTGTTTGTTATGTATATAATTCCACATGTGTTAATTCATAGTTTTGATGCCTTCATAGTCATGAAAATAAAGAAAACTCTTTAAATGAGAAGGTGTGTCCAAACTTTTGGTCTGTACTGTATATATAGAACCTCAGGACCACTGAGGAAGGGGAAAAGAGATCCCAGAAACGCGTTTGGTGCTATCAAAGACATCCCCAACAAGATATTCTCACTGGAAGTGCGTGCATCAATTGCCGGACATAAACAAAAATTGGAGCGCTCCAATACAAAAAGCAAAAGTTCGGAATCCTAGCTACCTAAACTGGTGAGCAAAAAGTCCACCTCTCTCGACAGCATACCTCGATCACATGACCAGACCTGAGACTTGTGCACAGCGATCGAGAGAGACTAGTGACGCACAAACCAAGTGAGACGCCGAACATCCTGACCGCAGGAATACGAAAAGTGTACCGTGAGTAAAATCAAATATCTGGATCGCGGGAATATCGAAAGTCACCGTGAGTAAAAACTTTGTGTTTAAATCGGATATTTCCCGAATATGGGAGAATGATCTTTTGAACATTTAATCGGATATCTCGGAATATTGGAGAAAAGGTGTTTGGAACGATTATTTTGCTACATCTAAAGGTCAAAAGAGATTAATCCAAACCTAGACTGATCTGTCAAGTCATACCATTACCTTTGGTCTGTTATTTTTCCATTTAGGATTCACGTTGCCCTTCTCTCTTTGGACTTTTATGGACTTTTTATTGGAGTTTTAGACTTTTAGGTATCCTTAGGGATCATTTTCATTTTACCAGCTGCAGCGATTGTGAAGTATTAAGTATTGGATTGTATTTTATGTGATATATTTTATGTCAGGATTGTAGCTTATTTGCCATATTAAACATTACTTATACCATTACGATTGATATCTATTCCATACGAGGGAGTGCCAGTCTCAAAATACATTATATATATAGAACCTACTTTTTAGATCTATTATATTTTTATTACTGGTATTGTATATTAAAGAAAGTGTATGATTTAGAATAAACAATGATAAAAGAAAAAAAAAATTTAAAACTTTCTCTTACAACATAATTAGTCTACTTGTGATCTACAGTATATGCGGTTTTTATGCGATTTTTTTTTTTTTTTCAAACGATCGACAATTACAACATATCGTTCCATAATTTAAATTTTTAGTTCATTCTTCTACCAATTATATAATGGTGAGTTAAATGAGGAATATGCTTTAAAGGCTGGACAAAGTTACATTATATGTTCCTTTTTCTTCACAGATGAATATCCAAAGCTGAGCATCACTGGTATTTGGGTGGGGGCATCCTGCTAAGGAGGGATCGGTATACCAACAGGATAACCCGATCACTTACCGGCAGAGGGCACCCACCCTGAATCTGCAAGAATCCAAATACGTCAAGGTCGGCATTCAGGCCGCAGGTAATAACGTATTAAATTCAAAGATTCTCCTTGATTCTAATCTAGACATTTAACTAATATGGTCCCCTCCCCTCCAATGCCTCTCTACCTTTTCAGGTGCCGCAAATTTTAACCCCGTAGGATCTTGGTTATGCACTAATTTAAAGTGACTTGACAAAGAGTGGTTATCAAACCTCTTTTTTTATATTCGTTATGTGTTCCGAGATTTTTTTCTTGAGGGTCCTTTTGGTTCTCCCCACATAATGTTTGTCGCAGGGACATTGAATGACGTAAATAACATATGTAGAGTTACATGTTAGAAAATCTTAGATTTTTTTGTGAATATGTGCTGGTAGTTGAAGTTATCTCTAGGATTTTTCTTGGAAATGAAGTAATTCTGCAATTGTTACATTTTCTACATCTGTGGAAACCAGACAAGCCCACCCATTTTTTTTTATAGTTTTGTCACCCTTTCAAGTGGACTTAATGGAGGGTGCTACTTTGAGGCCTAAATTTGGGGCCTTTGTAAACGTAATTTGTGGTATATTGGGGACCAACGGGCCTATAACCTTATCTTTTAAGATGTAATGCCAATGCTTTTTAATGATTTGTTGAATCCTTCTATAGTGTATGTTAAATGGTAAAATTATTCGTATTATCTCTTCTTTGGATTTATCTGATGTGATATAGTGTCATCTTTAAAAAAATGCATGTCTGTCCATATCTCGAACTCTCTGTAAAGATGTTTCTATCGTCAGCGGGTATTTCTTGTTTAAAAATTGTTCTTTCATTTTTATGGCTTCTTCCTCAAATTTGTCTTCCCTAGTGCAATTACGTTTATTGCGACGGAATTGTCCTAGTGGTATGTTGGGGAGCCACCTGGGAAGGTGGCAACTCGAGTATAGGATGTAGCTGTTCTTGGTGACAGGTTTCTGGGAAGTACCACAGACCAAACTTTCTTTTTCTATAGTGATCTGAAGATCCAAAAATTCAACTTATGATTTGCCTATATTGGATGTAAATTGTAAATTGAATACATTTATATTTATTTCTTCCAAAAAATATTGAAGTTCTTTTTCATCTTTTTGTCATCTATGTACCTTTGCCAGAGCACCAGGTCTGTCCCCAGTCTGGGTAGTATAACTTGGTGTTCCCATTGGGCCATGAATAAATTGGCATAACTGGGGGCAAACCTGGTGCACATGGCTGTACCCTGTATCTGTAAATAAAATGCCGATTAAAAGTAAAAATAGTTATGGTTAGTATAAATTGTTGTAGTAGTTGTACTGCGACAAATTTGAGGTAAGGGAGCCTATTCCCGAAATAATCGGGCGACCTGGAGGATCCTGTGAATTTTTATGTAATTTGGGTATGCAATGAAATACGGGTAACCTTTGTTTGGTATTATGTATAAATTTCTGTTCTTGTTCAGAGAGAATTCTTTTTTGTAAACCTTTATTACAATACTCTACTAGTTCAGTATAATATTCCTTAGTAGGATCATTTTTTTTTTTATATATATGTAGTACTATCTGTTAATTGTCTTCTGCATTCTTTGCTATACTGTTCAGCTTCCAAAATGACTATTGCTCCACCGTTATCTACGGGACGTATTACTATTTGTTTCTGTGTTTGAAGTTGTTTAATGGATTCTATTTCTTGTTTATTAAGATTACCTTTGATGGTAAAAAAAACGATAGTGATGTCACATGCTAATATAATCTACACACATGATATTATAGTACAGGAATAATGCTAAAAGTACTACCACAGAAACGGGTAATGCACAAGGCTGTATTTAGTTTTACACAACCCCTTCCATAGATACTACTGAATGAAACTGATGTTCATTCAGCTGTTGGGCCATGTAGCAACTGCTATCCCGGTAGTTATGCCCATGACTTGAATGGGACTGAGCTGCGCCTAGGCCATGTGACTGATGAATGTGACATCACTAGCCTAGAAAGAGGCCACAGTACATTCTGATTGACAGGAGTGCCAAGAGTCAGAACCCCACCAATCAGATACTGATGACCTATCCTCAAGATAGGCCATCAATATCAAAATCTCGGAAAACCCTTTAAGTTCCGGAAAACCCCTTTAGGGTACGTTCACGCAACAGATTTGGATGCTGTCAAAATCTACTATGTACT
The DNA here is from genome assembly GCF_905171765.1 of Bufo bufo. NCBI lineage: Eukaryota > Metazoa > Chordata > Amphibia > Anura > Bufonidae > Bufo > Bufo bufo. Next base: position 312,114,061 of record NC_053394.1, read on the forward strand.
TTGCAGCAGAAACGTCCATGATTTCTTCTAGGGTTGTTCACTTCTGAATCCCGCAGACCCACATGCGGCTTAGCTTCAGTGAATGAAGCCAATCCAGGAGCGGCAACCTACCGTAGCTTCAAGCTGCGTCCGTCAAGAATGATGTGTCCCTTCTTGGCGTGGTCGTAGCTTTAATCCACCTGCCCGTGAACTGCAACACTACCTACCATTGAAATCAATAGGGAGCAGACATCACGTGGCTGCTGGCATAATTTAGGTGCGGGGTCCACACCAAAATTCTGCCGGCAAATTACTATGCATGAACGAGCCCTAATACAGTATCAGGCCTTTCATAGGCCCGATTCTTTTACAGATTAGTATTTGTTTTACATTCCTATTATATGCATTTTAGTTAAGGGAACTTGTATCCATACTGTTTCTCAGTTGTATGTTTCCAGGTAGGAGGCCACGTTTAATATTTTTTTAACGCATAAGGCTACTTTCACACTCGCGTTTTCTGCGGATCCGTCATCGATGGATCCGTTCAGATAATACAGCCGTCTGCATCCGTTCAGAACGGATCCGTTTGTATTATCTTTAACATAGCCAAGACGGATCCGTCTTGAACACCATTGAAAGTGAATGGAGGACGGATCTGTTTTCTATTGTGCCAGATTGTGTCAGTGAAAATGGATCCGTCCCCATTGACTTACATTGTGTGGCCATTGTGTGGCAGGACGGATCCGTTTGGCTCAGTTTCATCAGACAGACACCAAAACGCTGCAAAGCGGAATGGAGACTGAACTGATGCAAACTGATGCATTCTGAGTGGATCCTTTTCCATATAGAATGCATTAGAATGCAAACTGATCCATTTTGGACCGCTTGTGAGATTCCTGAACAGATCCCACAAACGGAAAACCAAAACGCGAGTGTGAAAGTAGACCTTTAGATAGGGGGCATGTCCTACCACCAAGCAGAAGCTTCTGGTTTATGGACACTAGTAAGTCCCTGTCATCCAGGATGTTGGAAATAATGAAAGAATGCATCAGGCAGAAAACACATTTTATGACATTGGCATGGCAGAGGATTCTGTGATCCATCTTGGCATATTCTGCACAGATAAACATGTGATACCATAAAGATGGCCTATTTTATAAAATACTGCACACTACAGTGACACACTGAGTCTTACTGTAACAAGATAACCAAGATGTCTTAAGATGCAGACAGCTTATCTGCTACTCATTACAACTCATACGATATTACGCAGCCCCCTTGAAACAGAACTCTGCTATTAACAGTCCTACATGGGTCATGAAGCTACTTTGAGCTTCCTTCTATGCTCATGTGACATTTATATGTGTCCTTCAATCTGACTTTTACATAATTAACTCTTTCATGCTGACGTTAATTAGCCCCTGGCTAAAATATTGGATGCCGCTGTTAAATCAGTTTATATTTCAATTTATCGCTCACATTTATGAACAATGTGTGGTTAGCAGAGTAATTTCTATTTCATGACATATCTGCCCATGTCCTCTGTGAATGACCTTGTCTTACCAGTTGGACCTGACTTATCCCAACTCCTGCCTAAGAGATTGCTATTATACTCTAGCATGTACAAGATATACTGTTGATGACTGCATTTCTACTATCATGGGGTCATCCCCGGAATCTGAAATCTTGTCCACCAGGTGACTTCTTAGTTCTTTATCTGGAAACTGGTTTTGCGGGTTCACTTGACTTCCATGGATCTTGTCTTATTTGCTATGTATGCATAATACATAGAAGAACAAAACCAAGGGTGACCCTCATGCCCAAACTAAAGTTAGTCCATGCAATACATATTGCGGCAATGATAACGGGGTCAGCTTATCAAAAATCAAAAGTATCAGCTCCCATTGAAAACGCAAAACCTACAAAAAATGGAGCTCACCATGTACTAGTACAAAAACATAAATATTTGAATTCATAACAGTACATATATAAACGACGTTGCTATTAAAAACAAGTTGACAGAGAAAAGTCACCACCCTGGTGGGACAAAGGCTGCACATACATATGGTACTGTGACCAGCTATTTATCAATATATAATAAATGAATAAATAAATAACATGGCAGTTGGTCTCATATGATTGTATAATTATATATATATATAAGAGACAACAAAGTCTGCAAGGTGTTCCCAGCACAGCTCAGGGGGACCCAAGAGCAGGCACAGAAACATGTGACTCAGGTAAACTGCATAAATGAAAGGAGACCTACCAAAACAAGCCCCGTATGTCCACAACCAGGATGGCGCTACACCGACGCTACCCCTGACGAAGGCACGTCGAAACGCGCGTCTTGGTAGCGCTATCCTGGTTGTGGACATGTTTCTGTGTTACGGTGCCTGCTCTTGGGTCCCCCTGAGCTGTGCTGGGAACACCTTGCAGACTTTGTTGTCTCTTTTATATATATATATATATATATATATAATTATACAATCATATGAGACCAACTGCCATGTTATTTATTTATTCATTTATTATATATTGATAAATAGCTGGTCACAGTACCATATGCATGTGCAGCCTTTGTCCCACCAGGGTGGTGACTTTTCTCTGTCAACTTGTTTTTAATAGCAATGTCATTCATATACAGTCAGGTCCATAAATATTGGGACATCGACACAATTCTAACATTTTTGGCTCTATACACCACCACAATGGGTTTGAAATGAAATGAACAAGATGTGCTTTAACTGCAGACTGTAAGCTTTAATTTGAGGGTATTTACATCCAAATCAGGTGAACAGTGTAGGAATTACAACAGTTTGCATATGTGCCTCCCACTTGTTAAGGGACCAAAAGTAATGGGACAGAATAATAATCATAAATTAAACTTTCACTTTTTAATACTTGGTTGCAAATCCTTTGCAGTCAATTACAGCCTGAAGTCTGGAACGCATAGACATCACCAGACACTGGGTTTCATCCCTGGTGATGCTCTGCCAGGCCTCTACTGCAACTCTCTTCAGTTCCTGCTTGTTCTTGGGTTATTTTCCCTTCAGTCTTGTCTTAAGCAAGTGAAATGAATGCTCAATCGGATTCAGGTCAGGTGATTGACTTGGCCAGTGCATAACATTCCACTTCTTTCCCTTAAAAAACTCTTTGGTTGCTTATGCAGTATGCTTTGGGTCATTGTCCATCTGCACTGTGAAGCGCCGTCCAATGAGTTCTGAAGCATTTGGCTGAATATGAGCAGATAATATTGCCCGAAACACTTCAGAATTCATCCTGCTGCTTTTGTCAGCAGTCACATCATCAATAAATACAAGAGAACCAGTTCCATTGGCAGCCATACATGCCCACGCCATGACACTACCACCACCATGCTTCACTGATGAGGTGGTATGCTTAGGATCATGAGCAGTTCCTTTCCTTCTCCATACTCTTCTCTTCCCATTACTCTGGTACAAGTTGATCTTGGTCCCATCTGTCCATAGGATGTTGTTCCAGAACTGTGAAGGCTTTTTTAGATGTCATTTGGCAAACTCTAATCTGGCCTTCCTGTTTGTGAGGCTCACCAATGGTTTACATCTTGTGGTGAACCCTCTGTATTCACTCTGGTGAAGTCTTCTCTTGATTGTTGACTTTGACACACATACACCTACCTCCTGGAGAGTGTTCTTGATCTGGCCAACTGTTGTGAAGGGTGTTTTCTTCACCAGGGAAAGAATTCTTCGGTCATCCACCACAGTTGTTTTCCGTGGTCTTCCGGGTCTTTTGGTGTTGCTGAGCTCACCGATGCGTTCCTTCTTTTTAAGAATGTTCCAAACAGTTGTTTTGGCCACGCCTAATGTTTTTGCTATCTCTCTGATGGGTTTGTTTTGGTTTTTCAGCCTAATGATGGCTTGCTTCACTGATAGTGACAGCTCTTTGGATCTCATCTTGAGAGTTGACAGCAACAGATTCCAAATGCAAATAGCACACTTGATATGAACTCTGGACCTTTTATCTGCTCATTGTAATTGGGATAATGAGGGAATAATATACACCTGGCCATGGAACAGCTGAGAAGCCAATTGTCCCATTACCTTTGGTTCCGTAACAAATGGGAGGCACATATGCAAACTGTTTTAATTTCTACCCCTTTCACCTGATTTGGATGTAAATACCCCCAAATTAAAGTTGACAGTCTGCAGTTAAAGCACATATTGTTCGTTTCATTTCAAATCCATTGTGGTGGTGTATAGAGCCAAAAATTTTACAATTGGGTCGATGTCCCAATATTTATGGACATGACTGTATGTACTGTTATGAATAACAATATAAAGTATTTATATTTTTGTACTAGTACATGGTGAGCTCCATTTTTTGTAGGTTTTATGTATGCATAATGTAGAATCCATCATCTTGCTCCTCCTAACCCATTGAAATTAAATCAGTTTTTTTTTCTATTTGCTACCCTACCCTTTCTTCCTGGTGATAAAGACATAGTCCACTTACAATTTTCCAGACACTTTTTGGTGACTATCAGTTGTTTTCTGAATTTTAAGATTATTATAGGAGCTCACATTTCAGGTAAACTAATTTATATAGGACACAGTACAAAATCAGACAGAATCTGATTTCTTGTTGGTTGAACTACTGGTCATCTAGTCAAGTTAGGCTACTTTCACACTAGCGTTCAGAGCGGGTCCGTCTGATGTCTGCTCAGACGGATCCGCTCCTATAATGCAGACGTTTGTATCCGTTCAGAACGGATCCGTCTGCATAATAGTTTGAAAAAAATTCTAAGTGTGAAAGTAGCCTGAACGGATCCGTGCAGACTTTACATTGAAAGTCAATGGGGGACGGATCCGTTTGAAGATTGAGCCATATGGTGTCATCTTCAAACGGATCCGCCCCCATTGACTTACATTGTAAGTCAGGACGGATCCACTTGCCTCCGCACGGCCAGGCGGACACCCGAACGCTGAGCGGAGCGGAGGCTGAACGCTGGCAGACTGATGCATTCTCAGCGGATCCGCGTCCACTGAGAATGCATTAGGGCTGGACGGATGCGTTCGGGGCCGCTTGTGAGCCCCTTCAAACGGAGCTCACGAGCGGACACCCGAACGCAGGTGTAAAAGTAGCCTTAGCCAGCTGTTTTTGCTAGAGTTTTCCTAGAGCTAGCTTGAGTTTATCAGGGCTGTAATAGGTGGTAGTTCACTGGATAGTGGGAGCTCAGTCCCATTCACATACAGTAACTTGGAGCAAGGCTGCAGTACCATTTACAGTCACTACCTGGTGTATGGATCTGTGCTGTTCCAGTGCCTGTTCCAGAGCACAGCAGCCGATCATTGGGTTTCTGGGAGTTCGACCCCCACTGATCTAATGTTGATCGCCTATCCTAAGGATATTACCAGCCTAACCCTGCTTAGGTTGGTGTCACACATATTTTATTTTGGCATTTTTGAGAGGGTTTAGCATATATTGACTGGTGTTTTTTAGGTAAAAAATGCCAGTTCCAGACATCTTTTTCTAGTGCAATTTTTTCACCCTTGAGACAGACTTAATAGAAGTCTATGGGCCTGTCTCGATTCTGTCTTTTGCAATGAGGAGAGAGAGAGCGCACTATGCAAGTGCTTCTCTCTTCTCATTCTAGCAATAGCTGGGGGACTCCGCAATTGGACTCCCACCGATCAGAACCTTTGATATGTTGTTATGAAACCACAAACTGTTTCCAATATTTTTTTAAAATTTGGCACAAGGCAAGGGGATGTCACACCTGTGATAGGTGTTAGAAGGTCTGAAAGACTGACTGCACATGAGTGGTCTGACAGCCTCTTTTGGTTTCACTTTGTCTGTGTGTTGCTGGTATGTCCAGGTATGACCTTTACCTCCCCTTATTTAGTCTGACTTTACCCATCACTCCTTGCTATGGATAGCTTCATTTGGTTTTGGAAGAGCTGGAGTGTGGTTCTTGTTGAAGTCCTGTTCATCCATCATCCTCAGAAGTTAAGTGTTCCGCTTGTTGTGTTTTGTATCCCCCCCTCCCACAGTTGTTTACTAGGCCTCTGCGAGATGCTGGTTCTTTTACCAGGGAAGGAACGGGTTGTCTCTGCCCTGTCATTACCTTTAGGGCATCCAAGGGTCACCAGGGTTTCTAGGTTCCTGTGTATGGGCATCTCTACCATCAAGAGGTGCCCATATGGATAGGAGTTAGGGCCAGGAGCAGGGTTTTATAGGTGGTGACCCTTTTCCTTCCCTAGCGGTGAGGTCTAGTGTCTTTCCCCTTTCTTCTTGTTGTCTTTTGGTGTTCTCCCCTACTACATTGGTGATATTATCCAGAGTCTATACCGCCATTTTTGTTCTGATCTGTGCAGCTATGGATACTATGTCTGCACTGGTCGAACAGCTGCAGAATCTGACTTTGGAGGTAGCAGACCTCCACGCGACGGTCTTGCAGATTCAGAGTCCATAGGCTGCTGGTTCCGGTGGTGGGTCCCAGGCCTGCCCTGAACCGAAGGTGGCTCTCCTGGGCAGGTTTTCCGGGAGTACTGACATTTTCATCCGGTTCAGGGAGTCATGGAAATTATACTTTAGGCTGCGTCCATACTCTTCTGGGGATGAGTGTCAACGTGTGGGTATGATTATTTTCGTTGCTTAAAGAGGACGCCCAATCTTGGGCTTTTTCTCTGCCGACCGGATCACCGTTCCTCCGGTCGGTAGATGATTTCTTTAGAGCCTTGGGTCTTATATACGATGACCCGGATCAGCTCTCTCATGCCGATACCGGGTTTGCGGCAGAGAGAACGTTCCGCGGAGACCTATTGCTCTGAATTTAGGAGATGGGCTACTGATACAGAGTGGAACAATCCTGCTCTCCGTAGCTAATTCTGTCAGGGTCTCTCTGAGAGACTGCAGGACACATTGGCTTTTCAGGAAAATCCTGAGTCACTGGAAGCAGCTATGTCCCTTGCTGTACGTCTTGATAGATGCCCGAGGGAGAGATCTAGGGGTCCTCACCTTCAGGATGTACTGTCCAACAAGGGTACTGCTTCCTTTGACACTTATGGTGGAGTGACACTGGTGGTTGCACCTTGTGATGAGACTATGCAGTTAGGAGGAGCTACTCCTGGAACTACTGGCAAAAGCTTGGGTCATGTGAAAGGAGTCTGCTTTTGTTGTGGCAAGGGACATTTTGTGAATATTTGTCCGTACTTGCATCAAGGTGTAAACAAAAAGAAAAAGATGTTTAATCCTCAAATTACTATTGGTGGTGTGGGTAGGGAGTAAGAAAACCTACTTTTGTCTTTTACTGGTAGTACCCGTTTTCTCCGGTCTGCCGAGGTGGCGCTAGAGTCCAAAACTGTGAAAATCGATGCATTTATCGACAGTGGGGCAGGAGTTAACTTGATTGATGGATAGTTTGTTCGCATTCACGGATTGACTACTAATGCATTAGAGAAAAGTATTTCTGTCTTTGCAATTGACTCAGCACTAGTGATGAGTGAGGTGTTCGGGTACTCGGTTCGAACACATAGCGATATTCATGCGCTCGGCCGAGCACCCGAGTATATTGGAAGTCAATGGGAGACAACCAGGCACCCCCTGCTCGGATGAGGGGAGGGTGCCTGGTTCATAGGAAAAGGTCTGAAAGTGATGGGAACACCTCTGAAATCGATCAGGAACAGCAAGGGAACTATGTCTGGATGCATCTTGGACTCCAATGTCGCTGCTGGGAACCATGTTGTACACCATTTTTACAGACCGACAAAAAAAACGCCCAAATACCCCGCCGCCCCCCCCCCCCCCCCCCCCCAAAACAGAAAAAAAACTTTTTATAGGAAAAATTGTTAGGAAACATTCTTTCCTGTATATTCAATTTTTTTCCTTGCCAAAAATTACAAGGAAGAAGCACTCTGATGCAGCCTGTATATCACATAAAGGAGGGCCTCATTCACATGGTGCTAAAATTGTTCAGGTACACTGCTACACTCCTAAAGCCTATGCACTAAGTGAAAGAGCTGGCAAATATTACAAGGAACCGGCACTCCAATACACCCTTTCTTACACATAAAGGAGGTCATCATACACACCCTTGAAAGATTATCCTTGATGGCCTGTTGGTGACCCTCCAAAACATTCGGAGTGAGGGCATGCTGGTGACCATATAGAAAATTAGGGGCGAGTCCATGCTGCTGAGCTGACCTTCTAAAACATTATATGTGAGGGCCTGCTGTTCAGCTGACGCTCTAAAACATTATATGTGAGGGCCTTCGGGTGAGCAGACCGCATAAAACATTACAGGTGAGGGCCTACAGGTGAGCAGACCGTATAAATAATTAGAGGTGAGGGCCTACAAGTGAGCAGACCGTATAAAACATTGGAGGTGAGGGCCTGAAGGTGAGCAGACCCTATAAACCTAGTAGTCAGGGCCTACCGGTGAGCAGACCGTATAACACATTGGAGGTGAGGGCCTGAAGGTGAGCGGACCCTATAAAACATTGTAGTGAGGGCCTACAGGTGAGCAGACCGTATAAAACATTAGAGGTGAGGGCCTACTGGTGAGCAGACTGTATAAAACATTGGAGGTGAGGGCCTGAAGGTGAGCGGACCCTATAAAACATTGTAGTGAGGGCCTACAGGTGAGCAGACCATATAAAACATTGTAGTGAGGGCCTGAAGGTGAGCGGACCCTATAAAACATTGCAGTGAGGGCCTACAGGTGAGCAGACCGTATAAAACATTAGAGGTGAGGGCCTACAGGTGAGCAGACCGTATAAAACATTGGAGGTGAGGGCCTGAAGGTGAGCGGACCTTATAAAACATTGTAGCGTGGGCATATATACTGTATGGAAGAGGAGGAGGAGGATGAGAAAACAAGATTCAAACATATACCCTTTTTTCTGGTGAAAAGGGTGCATCTGAATCTTGTGGATTGAGTACACTATAAAGCATACATTTAAATTGCGTTTTTGTTCCTCATTAGCTCAGCTTTCCTCTGGTGGAGTGGAGAAGTCAGGGGCAATCCAGGCCTTGTTCATTTTTATCTGAGTCAACCTGTCAGCATTGTCAGTGGACAAGCGGATACGCTTATCTGTTATAATGCCACCAGCAGCACTAAATACACGCTCAGACAATACGCTGGCGGCAGGGCAGGCCAGCACTTCCAAGGCATAGAGCGCAAGTTCGTGCCACGTGTCCAGCTTGGACACCCAGTAGTTGGAAGGCATCATTGAGGATGCTGACACGGTCTGCAATGTATTCCTTCACCATCTTCCAAAATTTTTCCCTCCTTGGGACAGTAGGCCGCGCTTCAGGGTGCGGTTGCTGGCGGGGTGTCATGAAAGTGTCCCATGCCTTGGAGAGTGTTGCCCTGCCTTTGCTGGAACTGGAGTGTGTTCCCGTTGTCTGCCTTCCTCGTTTGCCTATGGAAGTACGGACTCTGACGCCAGCTTTGTCAGATGGAAATGTTTGGAGCAATTTCTCAACAAGGACCTTCTGGTATTGCACCATTTTACTTGCCCTCTCCACCACAGGAATAAGAGATGAGAAGTTCTCTTAGTAGCAGGGGTCGAGAAGGGTGAACACCCAGTAATCCGTGTTATCTAATATGCGTATAATGCGAGGGTCATGGGAAAGGCAGCCTAACATGAAGTCAGCCATGTGTGCCAGAGTACCAACAGGCAAGACGTCTATGTCGACATCAGGATGACTCTCCATCTCCTCATCCTCCTCCTCATCCCCTTGTGCCCATCCACGTCGAACCGATGGAATTAAAGTTCCGTTCGTCGCACCCTCTGTAGCAGAGGCAACTATCTCCAGCTTCTCCTCCTCATGGTCCAATTCGCATTGAGAAGACGAAATGTGGGTGGTCTGGCTATCACCCACACTAAAGTCCTCCCCCATTTCCACGTCTGCCACATTCAGCAGCGATTGTTTGAGTAGACACAGAAGTGGGATGCTTACGCTGATTATAGCGTTATCGCCACTAACCATCTGTGTGGATTCATCAAAGTTTCTTAAAACCTCACAGAGGTCTGCCATCAATGTTCACTCCTCGCTTGTGAATAGTGGAAGTTGACTCGAAAGGCGACGACCATGTTGCATCTGGTATTCCACAACTGCCCTCTGCTGCTCACAAAGCCTGGACAACATATAGAACGTAGAGTTCCAGCGCGTGCTCACGTCGCACAACAGTCGGTGAGTTGGAAGCCCCAAGCGCTGCTGCAGCGTTGACAGAGCGGCTGAAGCTGTGGACGACTTGCGGAAATGGGCACCCACGTGGCGCACCTTTACTAGTAGCTCTGTCAAATTTGGGTATGTTTTAATAAACCGCTGAACCAGTAAGTTTAATACGTGCGCTAGCCATGGCACGTGCATCAGGTTGCCGAGCTCCAAAGGCGCCACCAAGTTACGGCCATTGTCCGACACAACCATGCCTGGTTGTAGGTTGAGTGGCGACACCCACAGCTCGGTCTGGTCCCTTATACCCTGCCACAGCTCTACAGCGGTGTGCTGTTTGTCCCAGAATGGCCTGTTGATGTTTCCCCACAGCAGTGCTACACTGCTTCCAGCTACCAACTGATGGCTGACTGCTGGAGGTAGAAGTGGTGGAGGTAGCGGCGGATGAGGAGGAGGAGAAGTGGGGGGTTGGAGCCAGTAACGTAGCTGCTGGCGGAGACCCTGATGGACGTAGGGCCCGTAATCCTGGGAGTGGGTAACACCTGTGCCATCCCAGGGTACGACTCACTCCCGGCCTCCACAACATTCACCCGGTGTGCGGTCAGAGAAATGTAGCATCCCTGGCCACCAGCACTTGTCCATATGTCCGTGGTCAAGTGGACCTTCCCAGTAACTGCGTTGGTCACGGCACGGGTGATGTTCTGAGACACATGTTGGTGTAAGGCGGGCACGGCACACCGTGAAAAATAGTGGCGGCTGGGGACTGCGTACCGAGGGACGGCCGCCGACATCAGGCTGCGGAAGGCCTCAGTCTCCACAAGCCTATATGGCAGGGATGGCCAACCTGAGGCTCTCCAGCTGTTGCAAAACTACAACTCCCAGCATGCCCAGACTGCCTATAGCTATCAGCCTACAGCAGGGCATGGTGGGAGTTGAAGTTTTACAACAGCTGGAGAGCCTCAGGTTGGCCATGCCTGCTATATGGCAACATTTCAAGGGCCAGTAATTTTTAAAGTTGCGCATTTAGTGTTATGGACAGTGGGTGGGTGGCTGGGTATTTCCGCTTGCGTTCAAATGCCTGGGGTTAGGACAATTGGACGCTGCGCTGGGACAGGGAAGTGGATGTAGTTGCTGATGGTGCATGCGAAGGCCCAGGTGCAGGGCAAGGGGCATTCGGCCTTGCGCCTTCGACAGGGGATTGGCCAGCAGTGCGTAACAGGGGAACACACTGGAAGAGGAGGCAGTGGGGTGGCCCGCAGACCCAGATTGTGGACCCAGGTATTCGACCCACTGAATAGGGTGCTTGGATGCCATATGGCGGATCATGCTGGTGGTGGTGATGTTGTTGGTGTTCGCGCCCCGACTCATTTTGGTACGGCACAGGTTGCAAACTACCACTCTTTTGTCGTCTGCACTTTCATACTGCGGAACACCTACCCCTTGGCAAGGGAGATTTACGCATGTCGGTGCTCCGTGTAACGGTTTCGGGCCTGTTTGGTGTGGGCCGACTTCTCCCTTTTGCCACACCACTGCCTCTTACAGATGGTTGCAGTGCTGCAGATCCCTCCTCGTCTGTACTGCTTTCCTCGCTCAGCTTTTTACCTTCCCAAGTTGGGTCAGTGACCTCATCGTCCACCAACTCCTCTTCCACTTCCTCATCCCCATCCTCCTGACTTGACCTAACCACAACCTCAGTGATTGACAACTGTGTCTCATCCTCATTCACCTTGTCAACAAATAATTAACGTTCACCACCCTCATCTTCTTGACCCTGTGATAGGTCAAGAGGTTGTGAATCAGGGGACAAGATCTGTGCCTCTTCAAGTGTGCTTGGCGAGAGGGCCAAATCTAGTGATGACGATGAAAATAGGTGCTCGGAATGTCTGAGTGTGGTATCAACGGTTTGTCCAACTCCTGAATCTACATGGTGGGAGGAAGGAGGATCAGGGTGAGGATTCTGTGGACCAGACTCTTTGCTAATGAGACTGATCTTAGTGAAAGAGAGGGTGGAAGAATTATCTTCTGCCATCCAACCGACCACCCGGTTGCACTGGTCCGTCTTGGACAGTGTTGTCCTGTGACGCCCAGTTAACTGTGAAATGAAACTGGGTATGGTGGATTTTTTCTTTTTTCCAGTTTTACCTGCAGCTGGCACAGTTTAATTGCGCCCAGGGCCAAGGCCTCTGCCTGAACCGTCAGCAACACGCCCACTTCCCCGTCCCTTAGTGCTCACCTTCTTCATATTTAAAGGTTTATTCAATAGATGTTGGACAACTTATTTAAATTTGCCCCCAGCAAAATAATTATCTGCTGGAATACTGTATATAACGTTTGTGGATTGAACGCACACACAGATGTGCCCAAAAGTAGTTAAATGTGTCCCAAATACAAATACGGTAATTCTCTGCTGGAATACTATATATATGGTTGCGGCTTAAACGCACACACAGATGTGCCTAAAACTAGTTAAATTTGTCCCAAATAAAATGTATTCTCTGCTGGAATACTGTATATAATGTTTGTGGATTGAACGCACACACAGATGTGCCCAAAACTAGTTAAATTTGTTCCAAATACAAATAATTCTCTGCTGGAATACTGTATATATGGTTGCGGCCTAAACGCACACACAGATGTGCCCAAAAGTTGTTAAATGTGTCCCAAATACAAATAATTCTCTGCTGGAATACTGTATATACGGTTGCGGCCTAAACGCACACACAGATATGCCCAAAAGTAGTTAAATTTGCCCAAAATATAAATAATTCTCTGCTGGAGTACTGAATATAACGGTTGCGGATTGAACGCACACACAGATGTGGCACAAATTAGGTTAATTTCCCAAGAAAAAAAAATTCTCTGATGGCGCAGTGTATATCTCACTAGCAGGCACACTCTAGTGAATAAGCCCCTTTTTATAATGTCTGCTAAGCACACTGCTTTCTGATGGTGTACTGTAGATCTCACTAATATCAAATCTTTCCATCTTTTAAAAGCTTTTGGGTACTTAAAAAAGCGATTTTACTAGCCCTGCACTATCTGTCCCTTCCTGAAGACGCCTGTCCCTGATACTGCTGAATTTAACCCCTGGTAAAAAAAAAAAAAAAAAAATGGTGCTTCACTGCTGTCAAACACACACTGTAGTCCTTAAGAGGACTGTTTGGTCTTTCAATAGTTTTTTTGAAGTTAAATCTGTGAATTTCCAGCAAAACACTATCTGTCCCTGCCTACTGTCTGCTCTCCCTGACGCTGAATGATCCGAGCGAGGGAAATCGGCTCCTATATAAACTGTTATCACATGTTCCGGCCAGCCAATCAGTGTAAGGCTAATAGCTAACATGGCTATGGCATTACACTGAAGAGAATTACTTACCTGATGTCACGGATGGTGTTGCAGAAAGTTGGAACTTATAAATAAACATCCGACTGGCTTGATCCCAAACTAAGGAGCATATGGGTGAGCCCTATAAAACCCCTAGAGCTCTCCCTGACTGCTATGCCCATGCAAAGATCTTTATGGTAGAGGATTGCATGTCCACGTACCTTATACTATCTGACACCTGAAAACCCTATAATAGTGAAGGGACACGACCACCGGCTCCCTGAACTTAATACGGACGGAGTCAGGGTCACCTACAATCAAGCCAGCAAGTAAACACAAATAAAGGAAACAGACTTATCTGAGGAATCAGGAGAAGGAGCATCCAGAAGTGAACACAATCCAGGAAGTAGTATAAACCGCAAAGTGAGGCAGTATGGGAGAGAATATAAAGGGAGACAATCAGTGCAAATAGATGACAGCTGGGAGAAGGAAAGGAGATGACAAAGTGAAACCAAAACAAAGAACTTCATGCAAGAGGTAGCGAAGAACGTCTAACAGACCTTCTCACAGAGCTGGCGGTGACACCTGAACGTTGATTTCCTGCTTAGGAGGTGCCAAACATGCGAGGAGACTCGAGCAATGCGTCGAGCACACGTGGTATTCGGACGAGTACCACCACGTGCCGAACATAGCGATGCTCGAGCCGAACCAGTACTCGGCCGAGCATGCTCGCTCATCACTACTCAGCACCTCTCACCCAAAAATGCCTGTCACAGGTAGTGAATGACATTCATTTAAGAGTGGGTGATTTGCATCAGGAATCTATCTCCTGTTATGTGTTGGAGGGTCTGACTGCTCCGTTGGTGTTGGGTCTACCATGGTTAAGCAAACATAACCCTAACACTGGCTGGCAAGCGAGACAGATTCTCGATTGGCGTGATTTTTGCATGGACAACTGTCTTAATGCATCATTCTCTATGGTTACCACTAAAACTGTACCCTCGTTCATTTCTGAATTTTCTGATGTGTTCTCTGAGAGTGGTAATCAGGAGTTGCCTCCGCACCGGGAGTATGACTGTCCCGTCAATCTTATTCCCGAAGCTAAATTGCCCAAATCTCGGTTGTATAGTCTTTTGGAACCCGAAAGAAAGGCCATGCGAGAGTATATCACCGAGAATTTGTCAAAGGAACATATTAGACCATCCAAGTCCCCAGTGGCTGCTGGGTTTTTCTTTGTAAAGAAAAAGGATGGTACCCTGAGGCCATGACTGGACTTCTGTGAGCTCAATCATATTACCGTCTGTGATCCTTACCCCCTTCCTTTGATTACGGATTTGTTTAGTCAGATTGTCGGTGCCAAGGTGTTCTCTAAATTGGATCTGAGAGGGGCATGTAATCTGGTAAGGATCAAAGAGGGGGATGAGTGGAAGACCGCATTTAATACACCTGAGGGTCATTTTGAAAACCTGGTCCCTTTTGGGTTAACCAATGCTCCTGCAGTTTTTCAACACTTTGTCAATGACATCTTTCATCATCTGGTGGGGAGGTTTGTCGTTGTATACCTTGATGACATACTCATTTATTCACCTAATATGGAGACTCATCAGGATCATGTGAGACAGGTGTTAGGGATCCTAAGAGAGAATAAATTGTATGCTAAGATGGAAAAGTGTGTATTTGCTGTACAGGAAGTGCAATTTCTGGGTTACCTGCTCTCATCCTCAGGTTTTCGATTGGATCCTGAGAAGGTCTGTGTCGTGTTGGACTGGGATCGACCCGAAAATCTAAAAAGCGCTTATGCGGTTTTTGGGGTTTACCAACTACTACCGTAAATGTATCTTTAACTATTCATTGGTGGTTAAACCTTTAACAGACATCACTAGGAAGGGTGCTGATATTTCTATCTGGTCTGATGCGGCATTACAGGCCTTTTCTGCTGTGAAAGAATGTTTCGCTTCGGCCCCTATTCTGGTGCAAATGGACGTGTCTCAGCCATTCATTGTTGAGGTTGATGCGTCCGAGGTATTGTTTCAGAGAATTTCTTTTGTCGTTAGCTGAGTTTGCTATAAATAACCGTAGACGGGAATCCACTGATAAGTCGCCGTTTTTTGGGGCATATGGGTTCCATCCACAGTTTGGTACATTTTCTGGTGCTCAAAATTCTGCCATTCCTGAGGAGGAACGATTTTCCTCTTCTTTGTCTTCTATTTGGTGGAAAATCCAAAATAAACTGAAAAAGATGGGCAACAGGTATAAGCGTGTGGCTGACAGGAGACGTATGAATGGTCCGGACCTGAGAGTGGGTGATTCTGTCTGGTTGTCAACAAGAAACATTAAACTTAAGGTACCTTCTTAGAAGTTGGGCCCAAGATTTATAGTTCCATATAAGATCACTGCCATTGTTAACCCTGTAGACTTCCATCTTGAACTTCCTCAGGCATTGAAAATCCATAACGTATTTCATAAATCGTTGTTAAAGAAATGTGTTGAACCTGTTGAGCCGTCCTCCTTACCTCCCGCTCCTGTCATGGTGGACGGCAATTTAGAATTTCAGATCAGCAGGATTGTGGACTCCCGAGTTCTCCAGAGATCCCTCCAGTATCTCGTTCATTGGAGAGGGTACGGACCAGAGGAGTGGATGTGGGTTCCAGTGTCCGATGTTAAGTCGTCTAGTGAGAGCATTCCACAGAGCTCATCCTCATAAGGTTGGTCCTGGGTGCCCAGAGGTCAACCGTAGAAGGAGGGGGTACTGTCACACCTGTGACAGGTGTTAGAAGGTCTGAAAGACTGACTGCACATGAGTGGTCTGACAGCCTCTTTTGGTTTCACTTTGTTTGTGTGTTGCTGGTATGTCCACACCTCCTGTACAGGTGTGGATCATGTGACCTTTACCTCTCCCTATTTAGTCTGACTTTACCCATCACTCCTTGCTCTGGATAGCTTCATTTGGTTTTGGAAGAGCTGGAGTGTGGTTCTTGTTTAAGTCCTGTTCATCCAACATCCTCAGAAGTTAAGTGTTCCGCTTGTCCTGTTTTGTATTCTTCCCCCCCCCCGGTTGTTTACTAGGCCTCAGCGAGACGCTGGTTCCTTCACCAGGGAAGGAACGGGTTGTCTCTGCCCTGTCATTACCTTTAGGGCATCCGAGGGTCACCAGGGTTTTCTAGGTTCCTGTGTATGGGCATCTCTACCAGAGAGGTGCCCATACAGATAGGAGTTAGGGCCAGGAGCAGGGTTTTATAGGTGGTAACCCTTTTCCTTCCCTAGCGGTGAGGCCTAGTGTCTTTCCCCTTCCTTTTTGTTGTCTTTTGGTGTTCTCCCCTACTACATCCATGACATTGGATGTCTAAAATAAAGAAAAAAACCTTACTCACGTTTTAAATGTCCCACCTCTCCAGGATCACTGGTACGGTCCCTAATGCTCCTGTCCATCATTCACATGACTGCTGCAGCCAATCATAGGCCTCAGTGGTTACGTTTGAATGGCAGTTGACCACTGAAGCTAAGGACCACTGAATACTGATTAAGGAGAAAAGTGGGAATTATTGGTGGTGCTGCAAAGAGTGAATGAAGTTATGGACTGCTGAAGCTATATTCATGTTAGCATTGGACATGGCGTGATTGCAATTCCTGCAGGACTAGCATGGACCAGAGTGACTAGGACCAGAGCAGTGGGACATTCTAAAAAGTGAGTAAGGTTTTTTTATTACATTTATTCATTCTCCGTTCTGTGCCTGTTTGTAAAAATCTTGGAAATAACTTTGAAGCCTAGTTCCTATGGCGAAGATTCAGCATGCCTCTCAGTAACAATGCTTCCCTCCTCCATCAATTTATATTATAAAGGTGCCTGGCACTGCGGTCCTACTGACCAAACAACTGCATAGTTCCTGGCCTTGCTAAATGACAATTAGCCAACAACTATAGTAATAAAACTGGGGGTACTTGTATAGCCTTGTTGTCAAACCTCCAATAATGTAATGAAGAAATAAATTAGCTGCTATATCCGTGTTCCTTTCAACATCCTACAGTGAAACTGGAGACTCTCCAGCATACAGCTTCTAATCAAGACGCTGATTAGAAAATGCAAAGCTCTGCCAAGTAGATGCGCTTGCTTGGAAAAAGTGACTCCGTAATGGAAGGGACTGCAAGCGCGCTCTGATACTCGGTGTCACTTTGCTTGCAGCTTATTATTAAAACAGGCAGATTCCTACCTCACTTGCTCCGATATGAGAAGAAACATCACACTTAGCATCTCGTTCACACTGCTACCGAGTTTCTGCCACCTGTGAGATGCTCTCATAAAGTAAGCATAACGGAGAGTGTGACAAGTCGCTTTTATGAGCCAAGAGTGATCGGCTTGCCAAGTCCTGAGCAGCTGCCTCTCTGTCTATTGTAACTCAATCAGCAGTAATTGCCATGTGCCAGTCTAGCCCAGTGTTCATAGGGACGAGCAATTCTGCCATCTGGATCATTAACTAGTTGCAGAACAATCTTAGCACCATATTGACTTTTAATAAACAGTTTAGGCTATCATTAGCCGACTATGAATAGAGATGAGCTAAAAACGTAATTCCTGCTGAGTTGTGAGGTTCACTGAACTGCCAGAAAGACACTTATTGATGTGGCATCGACATGAGGGACCGCTGAGATACACCTTTAAAGGTTTTGTAGTCCATATCTGAGTAGAAGAAAAGGGGAAATATCAGGGCATTGCTTGAAAGGATAATACAAGTCATTACACGGCTCCTTGTTGTTCCACCAGTTGCAGAGCAACACAAAATGTTCCGGGTTGAATATCCACATGGTTGGCCACATAGAAAATACCTGCCTGAACGGAAAAACTAGATGCCAGTCTGTTAAGATTGCCAGAGTATCAGGATAAAAGCAGTGATTAGTTCTCCGGATCTACAGGCAAGTCTAAAAGAAATCTAATTCAACATTTTGCTTGCTTGTTTTAGGGCCACAGCTCAGCGAGACCGATACACGGCTACTGTCAGGATGTGTCACTACTAGCTCGATGGACTCTGTGTTCTCCTTGTGTGGGCATTGGGAGTGCAATACAAGTGATTCTTGCATCACAACATGAAATAAAGATGTTCTAGGCGCAGCAAGAAGCAGAAAGTATGGGCATAATGTGTGGTCAGAGACTTAAAGGGGTGTTCTGGCGCTTAAAGTGTACCTAAACATCCAAATCTGTACACCCATACACTGCTTTGTAGTGGTGTACAGATTCTCCTGCTGCCGCACCAGCTCTGCTCTTCTCAAGCCTGATGTAGATGTGTCTAGAATCTGTGAGGTGTTTGACCCATCACCTCCGCCAGCTGCCTGGTGAAATCCTTAGCATTTGAAGCTTTAGCAAAGCGGGCACAGGCAGGAGCGGGATGTTATATGGAGTTCCTGCCCTGCGCTTGCTGTGCTATGCTAATAACCTGTATAACACATTGGTACAAGCTATTAGCTATCCATAGAACATCCCACTCCTGCCTGTGCCCTCTCTGCTGAAGCTTCCAATGCTAAGGATTTCACGAGGAAGTTGGTGAAGGTGACAGGTCAAACACCTCACATCTACATCAGGCTTGAGAAGAGCAGCACTGATACAGGCAGAAGCAGCAATGTACTCTCCGGCCAGTACAGTGCTTAGTGCGGCTGCAGGGGATTCCGTACATCCGTACGCAGCAGAGTACAGGTATACAGATTGCAGAGCGTGAAAGGTCCCAGGTGCCTATTTCACTAGGAAAAGTAAAAAAAAAAAGAATGTATATTACAAATATCCTTTGTATCACATGTTCAATAGGTTCTAATAAAGTGAAAGTGAAACTTTAGTTACACTTAAAAAATTGACTTGTGCTCAGGATAGGCCATCAATACACTAATATCATTGTGGGCCTGACTCGCAGCACCTCCAGCCATGAGCAGTTTGAAGGGGCAGATACTTCTACCAAATACAGGTGAAACTAGAAAAATTTGAATATTGTGCAAAGTTAATTTATTTCAGTAATGCAACTTAAAAAGGTGAAACTAACATATGAGATAGACTCCTTACATGCAAAGCTAGATATTTCAAGCCTTTATTTGTTATAATTTGGATGATTATGGCTTTCAGCTTATGAAACCCCAAAGTCACAATTTTGAGGTACCCTTTGCTCAGGGGGTATGGATTAATTATCTGACTAGAGTGTGACACTTTGAGCCTAGAATATTAAACCTTTTCACAAAATTCTAATTTTAAGTTGCATTACTGAAAATAAATGAACTTTTGCATGATATTCAAATTTTTCGAGTTTCACCTGTACAGTGCCATACATTGTAAGTGGCTGTGCTTCATACTGCAGCTTAATCCCATTCATGTTATCAAAACTCCACTTTTTCACATCATTATTTCTAATCAGAAATAGTTTTCACATGATCTCACAGAAGTTCCCTGGAGACTGTAACCTAGGGTTGTATGCTAGGAGGTAACATGCCTTGTCTTTTGAGGGTGCTCACACCATCTTCATGCTGATTTTTACTAGGACCAGCAGAGTGTACGGTGATAGTCTTGGGGATACTTTGATGCTATTATTTTCGGTAGGAAGCTCTTGGCTTGAGAAGCATTGATCTAGTACAAAGTCAGTATGGAACTCAGGTATCTTCAGCAGGTCATGTTAGGTCCTGTCCTTGGTATTACACAGGCGGTATTCTTATTTACAGCATATCAGCCATTGTCACAAATGTTCTCTCTATTTGATATACAGTACATAAAGTAGTTTAATCATGACCTCTTGTGGGGGTACTTCAGGACTGGAGTTGAGAAACACTTGCCTAGGAAGCATAGAGGTCTGTAAAACACTGAAATCCTGTTTTTCGGAAATTGGCTTCTGTAATAACCTCATACAAAAGGAATATTATACTTCTGAATAAAAAACAACAAAGTACCTACTCTAAATATGAAAAGTTACACATATAAATATCTGCTTAGTACTTCAATTAGTACTAATTCAGTAATATTAACAACTAGAGAACAAATAGGGCGAATTTACTAATTACACAAATATGTCTTAAATACATAACTATAAAGCAGCATTTCGGCCCTGATTTATCATGCCTTCACTCCAGAAATCTGTCTTCAAAAAGTCACAAAATAGGGCTTTTGCGGCTCTTAGGCCTCAGTTTTTGCGCCTTTTTGCATTTTTACACCACTAACTCAAGCTTTGAAATGTAGCTGGGAAACTGGGTGTGGTTAGTTATGTTAATGAGTTTCACTCCAGATTTAGTATTCAGACTTTTTTTTTAAAGTTGCAAAAAAGTTGCAGTCTCACTCCAGTAGAAGGGGGAAGTAGGAAAACTGGAGTAGCTTTTCTAGAAAAATGTATCAAACAACATGGGACATATGATAAATGTGGCATAAAGTACTCATGCAACAGAGACTTTGGGGTAAAAAAAAAAAACAACAACAAAGGGGAGAAAATAAAAAATAAGCCATACTCACTCTGTATGGACACAGTTCCGGTGCCTGTGCTCTTCACTTCCTAGTCCCAGCTCAAGACACCAGAAATGTCTGGAAAGGACCACCCAGCCAATGACTGGCCATGGCAGTGACCCACTTCAGGTAATAACTGGCTGAGTGCGCCTTTCCAGTCGTTTCTGGTGTGTTGAGCCAGGACTAGGAAGAGAACAGCATCAGGGATTCTGCCACCATTGGAACATCAGAGGTGAGAGATCGGTGAGGGTAAGAATGGCTTATTTATATTTTTAACCATTTTGCCCTTTTTTTAAAATATATTTTAATATTATTTTAAAAATGCTGAAAAACATTAATAATCTGCAAAGTTGCATTCATTCAGCCTCTTTTCAACTCTGCAAAGCTTATTATATGGACAGGCCATGGCCACAGATCTGACATCATGTTCCAGTTCTATGCCCATATATCCTACAATGATCGTGGAAGAGTCTCACCACAAAGACCACACTGTGACCTTTGGCTTTTTTGTTATCATCCAACCTCTATATGCTAAGCCTGGTGTTATTGGCTTTCTCCAGCTCCACCTCATCTGCAGCCCCTCTAGCTGCTTCCTCCACATTTGCTTGCTATCATAGCTGTTATTGGCCCCCCATTCTCATGTACCTGAATTTACTTCTAAGGTATCTTCACCCCAAAGCTATGATCCATTAAATTTGTCTTAAACACTACAAAGTATTGCATTGAGCTTTAGTTTTACATTATGCACATTCACTTTGAGTGTAAGCAGTCTCTAATGGTGAATATGCATGAGGACACGAAAGCTATATACTGCATACGTAAAGCTATATACTGCATACGTCACCTTGTCTGGTCCCTAGCTCAGATTTCCAACCTGGGGTACTGTATATGTGCTCCAGAAGTGCCCTTCAGGTGTCTTGGGGGCAATAACACAATACTTATCCTCTACTTTTAAGGGCATGGCCACACGGTCAGGTTTCTGCATGCAGTTTTGGAAGCCAAAATCAGGGGTGGATCATAAAAGGAGAGAAAGTATAAAGGACAAATATTACTTTTTTTTCACTGGTTTTGGCTTCCAGAACTGCATCATGAAACCTTAACGTGTGACCATACTAAGTATGTACAGTGTAGCAGTGCGTGATTGTAGCCGTGGAGGTAATTTATTTCAGTAAAGGGGGATTAGACTTATGAACTTTGAGAAACACTGATGTACGCTGCTGTCAATAAATCTTTATATCAGTATTTTAAGTTGGAGATATATATCAGTTATGAGTTATAGATTCATGCTTACAATGTGTCCATAAAAATGTTGGCTGTGTATAATTTTTAGATAAGCTGCCCAGAAAAAATAGAAAAACCAGGTGGCAACCCTGCTGGCCATGCAACATTGCTCTATTGTCTAAATTAGGCTTATGATTGCTCTTTACAACAGTGTATAGATAAATAATGAATGGAAGTGCAGCTCATTTCTGCTATATCTTTATGTGATATATTTTAATTCTGTTTAGGTAAAAGAAACCATCATGTAAGCTGATGCCTGCAGTCAACTATCGATACAAAGCAATATACCTCAAGTCAGTGCCTACAGAAAAGCATATTTCACACTGAAATGTATTGCTCTTCTTACTGCAACCACCAGAAGGCAACATATAGACATAGTGAGGCGTCATCTGGTGGCGTACTAACTAAAACAGCACTACCTGCACAGATGGCCTGCTGTATACATTATTTACACTAATGCAGCACTGTAGTATTCAGAGCCCTGTTTTTTTAAAGGGAATCTGTCACCCCGATATTGGACTATTATCTGTAGTAATACATGAGTAGTACTACAAATAAGCAGTCCACATCACTATTTTCTTTTCTTTCCTTCTGTCCCCGGTTCCCCCGCTGTCAGCACTTAAAGCTGCCCTGAAATACACCGTCAGGACTGCTGTGATAAAATAAATGGAGAGGTCTTGTGTGCAAATGCTCGGCAGTCCTGACAATGTATTTCAGTGCAGCTCTCAAAGCTGACAGCGGGGAAAGGTGGGCATTAGGAAAATAAAAAATAGTGATCTGAATGCCATATCTGCAGTACTACTCATGATGGTCTACCGGGTGACAGTATCCCTTTAACTAGTAGGATACAGCATCATACATGTACAGCGCTGCGGGAACGTGACTTAAGTCCCAGTGCCATACATGTACGGTGCTCTAATCAGGCGGGTGCAGGAGTGGCGCCCGCTCAATCAGCAGCAGGGGTCCAGCTGTTCCAGACAGCTGAGCCCCTACTGTATACGCCAGCATCTGTAAATACACCGGTGTCGATGTATTAACATTTTACTTAGGTGAGCAAAAATGAATTGGCGGTGTGCTTGGCTGCATAGGCTTGTTACAGATTTGCTTTAAGAGGATAGCACAATTTGTGCAGTGAAGTGCAGTATAACACATCATCGAGATCATCCTTGGATATATTTTAGCAAACTTCAGTAATGCACTTTTTATTACTTTCTGATGCCTCGCAGTATTTGCAAACAAGCAGTATACAGACCCGAGAACAAACCACACAGTGACCCAGAGCAAAAAGAAAATGCCAGGTTAATTGTCCTCACATCCGGAACAGCCTGTGAGTAGGGCTACAATGCTGTCAATATTTCAGAGCAAGGCTTAATCCGGGAGCTTTTATCAACCACAGTGTGGAAGTGTTCAGTCATTTAGATGGGGATGGGCACTTATGTGAGAAGGTGCGAGAGAAGGGAAGCTGGATGCTATCAGGCAGATTGTATACATCCACAACGCTAATATATGGTTATGTACTAGGGGGTCCCAGGGGTGGGATTATTTAAGACAGCTAGTGATATGTGTTGGTATAAGGACAGCACACGATTCACTGAGGTGTGAAAGAAGCCTTAGGCCTCTTGCACATGAACGTTGTGCATTCATTTCGTGCATTGGGGACCGCAATTTGTGGTCCCCAATGTACGGGCAACGTCCGTGTGGCGGCCGGGACGAATCGAGACCCGTTCAACTTGAATGGGTCCGTGATCCGTCCGCACTGCAAAAAAAATACAAGTTCTATTTTTTTTGCAGTGCGGAGGCAAGGATAGAAACAGCACGGAAGCTGAGGTTCCGATCCGTGCTTCCGTTCCGTATCTCCGCGATGGCGGACCCATTCAAGTGAATGGGTCCGCGTCCGTGATGCGGAGTGCACACAGGCCGGTGCCCGTGTATTGCTGTATGACCCGCCGTATGTGGGCCGCAATACAGCCATGGGCACACAACGTTCGTGTGTAAGAGGCCTTATACAGAGGAAAATCTACTGCTACCATAGATTATTAAAGGGGAAATTCTTTGATTATATCTAAAAGTCTACACAGGCCGCTTTCACACAGGCAGTGTTTGATTAGTGATTTCCATCAGTGATTGTGAGCCAAAAGCAGACACAGGTCTAAACACAGAAGTTCACATTTTTTCCCTTATACCTTATGTCTATGTAGGCTGCACTCTGGATTTTGGCTTACAATCACTTATAGAAATCTCTGATCAAACACTAACCAGCATTTTGCTTGTTCATGAGGTCATCAGTGGCACCTTTTGACGGGCAGATTGTTGGGAACGAGCGCTCGCAGGAACGTTCATTGCCTATAATCTGCTTGAATATCGGGCCGTGCAAATCCAACTTTTGTCTTAAAGGGGTTGTCTGCTTTTTACTATTGATGACCTATCCTCAGCTGTTTGAAAAGTAAGCAGCACTCGTACGAGCGCTACCTTCTCTTCACTGTTTACCTGCTCGCTGTCGCAACTGCAGCGGCGAGCAGTGTAATTACAACTATGACATCCCCATTGACTTCAATGGGACGGCTCCTTCTTATTCACTTTAACAGACAGCAACTGTCCCATAGAAGTGAATGGGGACGCCATAGTTGTAATTACAGAGAAGAGAAGGCAGCGCTCGTATCAGCGTAGCTTTCTCTTCAAACAGCTGATTGGCTGGGGTGCCGGGAGTCGGACCCCTGCCGATCTGCTATTGATAAATCTCGGCAGTCGTATCTTCTTTTTCAATATATCTGTTTTATTCCATCCAAAGTGAAATATCCCAACAACCAGGACGCGTTTCGGCGATATGCCTTCATCAACAGATGTACCTGTTGATGAAGGCATATCGCCGAAACGCGTCCTGGTTGTTGGGAAATTTCACTTTGGATGGAATAAAACAGATATATTGAAAAAGAAGATACGACTGCCGGGATTTATTTATATTTTTCAAGTAGAGGTTGCTTCTTCTCGTAGCAGCGTTCACAAACAGACGAGTGCCGACCAGCTGGATTATTTATTTGTGATGTGATATTGATGACTTATCCTGAGGATAGGTCATCAATTGTAAAGAGTGGACAACCCCTTTAATAAATACACCAGGGGGCTTCCGGGAATAGGACATTTTAAGTGTCGCAGATAGCAGACCTCCCAAGGGTCCCTCTTTTGGAAGGAACAGTCCCTCTTTTTGACCCAAGTCCCTCTGTCCCTCTTTGCTCCTTAAATGTCCCTCTTTTTGATGTGAGGTATAGATTTGCATTATTACATTCACAACATTGACCCAGAAAGTGCTTGTCTGATTCCTCTTGAACCCGCCTTGTATATAATTTTGTTATTTGAAGCAGTTGGAAGTTTAGAAATTTATATATTCAGATTATTTTTGCGCAATTTCGTAAGAGAAATCTATTGAAGTGTATAGATATGCAGGAAAAATGGATCTTTCACACAATGAACCATATGTGTCCCTCTTTGACCATCCAAAAAGTTGGGAGGTAAAAGATAGTAAATGTGCCATAATCCAGGTCTAATCTTACTTTTCAGCCTTAAACATAGACCACTTTGAAAAGTGGCGTGTTTCCAAAATGTTGCAGAAATTTCACAAAAAAGTTGCAATCGGCATGTTGTGGGATATTTTTACACCAAAAACTAAATGTATCTGGTTTGATAAAAGTACCCCAGAGTGTTTATTGCTAAAATAGAGAAATTAAAGGAAAATACATTTTCAGAACATTTTTAGATTCTCAGATAAATATGAATTCTGAGTATGAGTCCAATTTACCTTTCGAGTTGTTAAAAAAGCCATTTAGTCCACTCCGTGCCAAATACTACAGCTCTTGCCAGGGTTGGCATCCATCATTCCTCGACTACCTGAATAAAAAAAGAGTGGAGGATGTGCCATGCATATCTAGTTAGGTTGCCTTCAGGAGTCTAAGATGGCTGGATGACAAATCCTGCTACAGGGCTGTAAGTAGTGGGTCTGGCGGGGCATTTCCCCTGGGTACTGGGTGTGGGTTGGAGGGGTGGCAGTGACACCATCAGAACACGTTAGTTAATAATAATTTTTTTATAATAAAAGGGATAAATATTATTGTGAAAGTAGACCTTAGCTTGAGTTCACATCAGCGTTCAGAAAGGATGGATTCGGCACGTAACTGAGCTGAAAGGAGCCTACGGTCCCCAAAAGTCCTGCATGCACAACTTTTGTCTCCGCTTCAAAAATCTTCCTATTCCTCCCTCTTTCCCGTAGGCTCTGTTCGGCTCCGTTATGTGCTGAATCCATCCTTTCCGTTTCCGTTATAGAAGCAGGAGAACGGAAAGGCTGAACACTGATGTGAACTAGGCAGGGCTCATGCACACGACCATATGTATTTTGTGGTACACAAAACACGGATCTGCAAAAAAACGGATGTCATCCATGTGACGTTCGTGGTGCATCCGCTTTTTTTGCGGATCTTTTGTAACAATGCCTGTCCTTGTCTGCAGAACGGATATGCAGACATACGGAAGCGGAATGCACACGGAGTCATTTCAGTTTTTTTTTAAGCCCCATTGAAATGAATGGTTCCGTATACAGACCTGTAAAAAAACGGAACGGGAACAGAAGAAAAAATACATTTGTGTGCATGAGACCTTACATAGTGGAAAAGAGTGGGTCCACTGGCCA
This sequence comes from Bufo bufo, assembly GCF_905171765.1. Taxonomy (NCBI): domain Eukaryota; kingdom Metazoa; phylum Chordata; class Amphibia; order Anura; family Bufonidae; genus Bufo; species Bufo bufo. The sequence goes on from NC_053394.1 coordinate 312,140,938, forward strand.
GCAGCAGTAGCAGGAGTAATTGCAAATTCATGGGTGCACGTCAGCGTTGAGGGATTTATGTGTATTACTTTCCTGGTTAAATCTCAAACGTCTCTGGTTACTATGCCCACGTATATACGGGAAATGCTCATGATTAACATTAACCACTTTTTAATAAACATGTATGAGCAGAGTGACATTAACATTCACTTCAGAGCTCTGGTCCTCACAGTACTAGACAAAAATGATCGGGAAAAATGCGTATGTTTCGTTACAAACCAATGTGAAATATCAACGACATGGACAAATATCAGCCCAAGACTAACCCAACAGGCAGCATTTGTAACAAGATGTCCACTGTGTCCTCCGCTCTGATCTACTTCAGAAAAACCTTTCCTTTCACGCTGTCAGGGCCAGAGCCAAGAGGCGTATAAGAGAGCTTGTCTTATACTGGGAGAGAGCCATAAAGATGTATTTATACAGCAAACTCATTTCAGGGATGGTAAACCCAGCTCCTTATAGGTTTCCTCATAATAAAGCCTTTTATTTCTTCATCGCCAGCATTTACCTCTATTCCGTGTTTATTTTCCTTCAATTAGGCCATCGGCTTCCCAGGGGAGGTTACCTTTTCCGTCCTGTTTTGAACAGGCCTAGAGTCAGGCCTCCCGTAATTACTTGTTCTAGTAAATTAGGGAAGACTAGCAAAAATAACAGCAAGGACTTTACCTCAAACACCCATAAGGGAGATGGAGCTAGAAAGCTTTTTTTTTAAAGTGGCGTTTTGGCAAACGGCAGAGATGTGAAGTGAAGGTTATGTTTGTGCATGTTGGTTTTTTTTTATGCACATTTCTAAGTAAGAAAATAAACTTAACAGATATAAGCCTCTGTAGAAAGCAATTTTAAGAGTGAAAAATCTTATTAAGGAGAAGAAAACAGGAATGGGATTAAACTTCACGGCTCTCAGGATTTCAGACAGACAGCCCTTTTTGGGGAGATATCTAAACACCCTCCATTAAATGTACTTCACTAAGAGACATGAAATGAACAGAGCACCAGCGACCGGACATATGGACAGTCTTAACCAGTTCTATGGACATCCCAAACAATATTTAAGATGATATGTACAAGTTTCGCCAAACATTAGTGACCATAAAAGGTACATCTCCAGGATACTACTGGAAGAAGTGAGGAGCAGCTTGTATTGAAGAAAATGGTATTATTTCTGGTAATACACGGAAAAAATTGTATAAGTTTGGTTCGAAATCTTTTTTAAGTCATGTGTGAGTGGCATTATCTAACATATCTGTTCAGGAAACTGGAGATATGCTTCACCACCAGAAATAAGACCATGGGGGTCATTTACTATCTAGAAATACACCTATATTAGGCATATTTCTGGCGCAGATTGCAGCATCAAGGTTATTTGCTACGCAATCTGCTATTTTTCCCTGCTCACACCAGGTCTAGAAAAGTAGGCGTGGAAGGGGTGGGCAAGGGGACTGGCCAGTAGGCCCGTCTCATTCATTATTTTCTACCCTTGTTTTAAGTGTAGAAATGGTCTAAATGTAAGACAACAAGGAAGCTTAGATTATTCACTTCCTAGGGCTTATTTCAGGGTAAGCCAGGGATGAGGCATGTGATCGGTGTACGGGTTAGCAGCCCGTCTAGGGACGTCCGGGCAGCCAGGTGCCAGTGCTAGGTGAGTTAGGGGTCACCACTCCTCCCTCTCCTTAGTAAAAGGGTACTCTCTTTCCCTCCCCTCTGCGCCGCATGCCTGTTATCTGCCATATCAGATGTGATAATAATAGGCATCACTGTGTCCAAAAACGCCCATACTATTAAAAATGTATCCCATACGGTGAATGGAGTAGAAAACTAAATCTATATGGCAGGGGCGTTGCTAGGTCAAAACATTAAGGGCCTCAGGACAGCAATACAATTGAATCTAATGCACTGCAAGAGCTGAAGGATCTGTGATGACATCACAGGTCATGTGATCAGTTCTAAATGCAGTAGCTGAAAAGGACCTGGGATGATGTCACCATCATGTGACCAGGGCAGGAGAGGAGGCTCAGCAGTGAAGAGAAGCCCTGGGAAGAGGCTGAGGTGATGTCTGCTACATGAGGAGAGGTAAGTGAAGATTACTCAGTGTGAGAGGCAGAGCAATGTTGGGAGTTGTAGTTATTTAACTGGGACTGTATGTTAGGGCTGAAGGGAGGGAAGTTATTTACATGGGACAGTGAGGTGGTATGATGTGATTTACATGGGACTGAAATTTGGAAGTGACTGGGGTAGGTTGATGTTATTTACATGGGACTGTATGTTGAACGGTAAGTGTGTTATGGGTTTTGCTTAGCTGCCAACTCCATATGCTGTATGTGTTCCTCTCCTTGCAGCCTGGCCTCAGATAGAGAGTCCTGTTCCTCCATGACTGGGATGAACAGGTCGTCTCTTCCCGGCTCCTTGGTGAGGGATTACCAGGGCGACTCAGGTCTCTAGGAATCCAGAGTAGGAGCCGTCCTACTATCGGGGTCCGCTCATACGGTGAGGAGTCAGGGAGAGGATTGGGGACACTGTAGGAGGTGACCTGCTCCCTTATTTCTCCTTTTGGCCAGGCTGATACCCTATTTCTCCCACTCTCCACCGTGACAGTATGACCACAAAGGCTCCTTGCTCGGTGCCTTCGGAAGAGGGCCCAGCATGTGTCATCTGCCATTTTCTGGCGCACATGCTTATCCTCCAGAGGGAGGGTGAAAGGTGAGACGATGTTAACAGTGCGGTTCCCTGTGACAGTTGGTTGCAGTTGGTGTGAACCGTCACTGGTGTTTGCGTTTCTCCTCGTCCATTTCTCAGTGGTTCAGGTGCTTGTGTTGTGTGCTGAATGCATTCCTTTGGTATACTGGCTGTGTGCTGGCTGGGGATGCATGCTGGTAGCGACCTGCTGTGAACCGTGTCTGAGGTGGACGCAGCGTTCAGTGCGGTTTCTCTGGGCTGTTTGGTGGCTGGTGCCCTGGTTCCTGTGTGTTGCTGAATCTTCTTACTTCCCCTTGTCCATGTCTCAGTGGTTTTGTCACTTGTGTTGTGTGCTGGCTGCATTCTTGTGGTGTACTGGCTGTGTGCTGTTTGGGAATGCTTGCTGGCAGCGACCTTGTGTGAACTGGGTCTGAGGTGGACACAGTGTTCAGTGCGGTCTCTCTGAGCTGTATGGTGGCTGGCTGCCTGGTTTCTAGGTGGTTCCAGGGGCTGGCAGCAGTCTTTTAGAGACTTCTTTGCACTGACGCTGATCCTGTTACTTTCCCCTGCCCCCCCCCCCCCCCCCCGCCCTGTTGTTTTTGGGGTTTTCTGATTAATTCTCCTTTTTTTTGTTGGGGGGGCTTAGAGGGGTGGGAGAGTCACAGCCTTTGGTTTGCGCTGTGACACTGTTGCCACACTTGCGGTTGCCCGCGGCAACGTGTTGCTTTGAGAGAATGCGGTGGCAGTGTCTCGGCCTTCTGGGTGATTGCCGTGACATGGTTGCCACACATGCTGTTGCCGGTGGTAACGTGTGGTTTGGTATGCTTGTGTGTACACTTCCCCTTTAAGTGACTTCCTTCCTCTGTCTGGTGTTGGAAGGGTTAACTCCCTTCCTAGTGTTTTGCGAAGACTGGCTTTATGTGTGTGTGTGTGGCTGCTTGGGCTATTTAGCCTCTGCTGGATGCCTGAAGCTCAGTGTTCCTCCAGCCTTGGTGTATGCTGGTGGTTCACTGTTCCTGGCTTTTACCATCTGTCCAGTGAGGGCCACCCTTGTGGTCATTGATGTTATTATGGTGTCTTTTTCACTTCTTATCTTTTGGTTTGCGTGGGTTATGTTCAGGGTGTTGTATGTCTTGTGTTTTCTTACATGGCTGGTGATGTTTTGTGTCCAGCATGTTTGCTAGACATTCCCCTGTCTCACGTTTATTGCAACTATGGGTCTCCTGGGTTCCTGTGTGGTTGTGGTTTGTGCTGTGTCCTTTAATGTTGGTGTGGACAGCAGCACTTGTGCACGGGTTCCAGTCAGTGTGTCTGTGGCAGGTAAGTGTGTTATGGGTTTCGCTTACCTGCCAACTCCATATGCTGTATGTGTTCCCCTCTCCTTGCAGCCTGGCCTCAGATAGAGACTCCTGTTCCTCCATGACTGAGATGAACAGGTTGTCTCTTCCCGGCTCCTTGGTGAGGGATTACCAGGGTCTCTAGGAATCCAGAGTATGAGCCGTCCTACCATCGGGGTCTGCTCATACGGTGAGGAGTCAGGGAGAGGATTAGGGACGCTGCAGGAGGTGACCTGCTCCCTTATTTCTCCTTTTGGCCAGGCTAATACCCTTTTACCCTTTGGCACCTCACGGTGGGGGGTTTCCCCCACTCCCCACCGTGACAATTGGAAGGGGCAGGAGAGATGGTGTGATGTTATTTACATGGGACTGTATTTTAGAGGGGGCTATAGAAAGAGAGGGATATTATTTACATGGGACTGTATATTGGAGGGGGCTGGAGAGATGGTGTGATGTTATTTATATGAGACTCTATGGCGGAGGGAGGGAAATAGTGTTATTTACATGGGACTGTATGGCGGCGGTGCTGAGGAATTATAATTTCTGAGGACACTAAACAGAGAAATATAACTACAGGGAGCACTGCAGGCGGCATTATAAATACTGGGGGCACTTCAGGGTGAGCATTATAACAGTAGGGGGCGATATAAATACTGGGGGCACTGTGGGGGCATTTTAAATCCAGGGGACATTAGGCGTTCATATTACTACTTGGGGCTCTATAGGAGGGACTTCTACTAAGAGTAATATGGGGGTCCTTATTACTACTGAAGGTCTGTAAAGAGCTTTATTACCACTGGGGGAATAATAGGGGGCCTTATTCCTACTGGGGGCTCTGTGAGGGTAGTATTAATACTGGAGGGCTCTTCTACTAATGGAGCATTTTCACTGTTGGATCCAGTAGGGGGCAGTATTACTAATGAGAGCATTCTAGAAGGGAATTACTATTGGTGGGACTATGAGGAATACTGTTACTATGGGGGGGAACAAATTTTTCTTCAGGATAGTATTTGGGGGTACAGAAAAGTAAGGAAGCTAAGATGTCTGTGCGTCACACTCTGCAGAGACGAGGCGACTGAGAGAAGTTGTCCGGACCGAATGGAGAAGATGATGACAGAGAAAATCTACCTGGAGGTCCTGGATGTGAGAGGTATAGCAAGTACAGTAAAATGTCTTCAGTGCTAGTGTTTACTTGGGGGGTGGGGGGTGCGGTTGTTCAACTTAGAGAATCGGGCCATATGCATTGGTGCTTGGGCCCTGGATCTTTTGAGACCCTAGCAACGCCCCTGCTATATGGCTGATTCACCGTTTTTTCATCATGTCTCCTCTCCAAATTTTTTATTAAAGAGTGATAAAAAAGTCATACACACCCCAAAATGGCATCAATAAAAACTACTGATCGTCACGCAAAAATAAGCCTCACACACCTCTGTAGACATAACTATAAAAAGTAAAAAAAAGGTCAGAATATGGCGGTGAAAAGAAAAAATTCATTGGTATCGCGGTAATTGTACTGACCCAGAGAATGAAGAAAACAGGTCAGCTTTACCACATAGTGAAAGTCGTAAAAACAAAACCCATGAAAATCTGGATTTTTTTTCTAGCTTCTCACTATATTTCTATGCACTATTACACGGTTTCATTAGAAAGTACAATTTGTCCCGCAAAAAAAAGGCCTCATATCACTATGTGAATGAAAAAGTAATAAAATTATGGTTTAAAAACAGAAACTCACTCTGTCAGGAAGGTTGATCCAGTGCATACTAAAAATCGCACAACTACTATTAAAAGGTTACATTTCTTTTTTACTATTTATTAATTGTGAAAAATATTGCACTATTACATGAACTGAAAGGGATTCTGGCACCAGATTTAACCCTATTAAGCTAGCTGCCATTAGCGATGTGCTAATGTCAGCTAAACCTAACTAGCCTATTCCTACTTTTATCTATGCCCCCGTTACATCAGAAATCTAACTTTTATAATATGCTAATTAGCCTCTAGGAGCTGGGGGGGGGGCATTGTTCCTGCTCCTAGAGGCTCCGTTCTCCCACCTTTGTCGCCTCCCTCCAAGTTCTGATTGACGGGGCCAGGCAGCGCTCGCATCTGCCTGCCAGCCCTGTGCTCTGGTGAAATCTCACGTCGTTCAGCTTTCAGCGCAGGCGCGGTGAGGGGGAAGACGCTCGCAGGCTGCCAGCTTCCTCACCGCGCCTGCGCCGAATACTGAACGGCGCGATATTTCACCAGAGCACAGGGCTGGCAGACAGATGCGAGCGCGCTGCCTGGCCCTGTCAATCAGGACTTGGAGGGAGGCGACAAAGGTGGGGGAACGGAGCAGATTTGCAGATATAATCATCATTCACGACATGTAGCAGCAGATTTGTGAGTGGCTGTGTAGAATTCCCATTGTTCACTTGCGCTCATTAAACATTGCTTTTGATCGTAATAGGGTATAAAATACTTTTCTATTGAATAAACTCAGCAGCAAGTAGCAATAAAAATATAAAGCAGGTGTGCCTAGGGGAAGAAGATGATATGGTTTCAAAACAGCATCTCACCGGAAAATCCCTGCCTGCTTATGAACTGCAGGGGGCATACTCGGTTTCACTGTAATTAAAACTCAAGAAACTGATACCTAAGAGATGTTCCACTTAAATGCTGCAAAGTCACAATGTCAGAAAGAACATTTAACCACTTCCTGCAGACGATTCTGAGACATAAGTCTTTGTAACATGAATGGCACCAAATGAAAGGTGTTTTTTTTCCCCAGATTAAGCATATAGTAAATGTCAACTTGACTGTTTCCTTATCTCCCATAGGATTTGAAGGAGCTATAAACATTTATGAATACGAGCTAAATATACTTTGAACAGAATTTTACCAATTCTGCGCCATTTCCCTGCCAATGCTCCCCCTTCTCTGTGTGTGCTGAAGTGACCCCCATAGTGATAATCAGATAACCACGAAGGCCAATTACTGGCCACAGGGCTCACAGTCCATACTGATGTAACCACTACACAAGCCACTGACCACCATGGTCACATTCAGATGAGAAGTAGACACAGAGGTGACAGTGAGGAACACAAAACTGGCAGCAGGTGATTTGCGCAGAATCTATTGTTATTTTGCAATTTCGAGTCCAGAAACCTTAAGTCTACAATCACACAGGTGGCATATTAAGATATTAAAGGAATACTCAGGGATTTTGATACGGGTGGCCTATCCTCCTCAGCTGTATGAAGAGGCTGCATCCCTCCTTGAGCGCTTAGGCCTCTCCCTAGGCCATGTGATGTCACATTCATTGGTTAAATGGCCTAGGCACAGCTCAGTCCTATTCAAGTGAATGGGGCTGAGCTGCAATACCAAACACAGTCGCTGTACAATGGACGGTGCTGTGCTTGGTAAACTTTGAGAAGGCTGCAATACTCACCAAAGCTGCGGTTAACACTGCGGCGTCCTTCAACAGGTAATTGGCAGGGTTGCCGAGAGTCAGATCTCAAATTGATGAACTATCCTGCGTATAGGCAATCAATATGAAAATCCCATTAAAGCAGCCCTTTAGTTTAAACCTACAATTTGACTATACATAACACACGTATAGTCAATATACTTGGTGCTCTCCATTCCTTCCATGCTGGCTCTGATCCTCCTTTTTGGTCCCCCATCTGATTCTTTTTATGATGGCTACCACTAACTCCAACCTCATCATGCTGAGCGCTTTAAGAAAGTCTAAGACACCCCCTCTATTCTCCTCAGATGGACACAACACCTTCATCACTGATACTGGTCCATTCCAGGGCAGTGGAAGCAGGACATCTCAGACTTTCCTACAGTGGTCTGCATGGGTCTGCAACCGAAGTGGCCATCCTGAAAGGCACCCAACAGTGAGCCAAACGGAGGAAAAGAGGAAGCATAGGAGGAACGGGCAGTACTAGGTATGCTGACTATACATACTGTAGTTACATTTTAGGTTTGGACAGGGGAGCTGCTTTAAATGATTTTTCCAAAATCTAAAATATTTATGCATGGGCTGAAAATTAAAAAAAAGGAAAAAATAACACTACTCACCTTGTCAGGGCCTGCCGGTTCCAGTGCTGCATCTCCGGTCTCCACTGCTTCTGGTCCTCTCCAGCCCAGAAGTTTGACACACTGTCTATGTGCACATCACTGAAGCTGAACAGTCAATAATTCTTATTCCAAACATGATGGAGCAAAAGTACCCAACATTATAATTACAATGGTGTTTGCTTGTCCCAAAAATAAAGACTTTTTATTTTCAGTACAAACCTGTTTATTGATTTTGTTCTTTTATGTAGCTTCAACATATTTTGCAACATTGTACAGAGATCGCCATATGAGTCCCAGTCCCCACTGGGGTTTACAGTCATGATCATTATGTTTTTGGAGTGCGCAAGAAAACGTGGGCACCCAGAGGAAATCCATGTCCTTGGTTGGATTTGATTTTAGGACCCCAGTGCTGCAAAACAGCAGTGTTAACCATGCAGAAGACCTTGGCACCTGTGCAATATACTTATCTATCCCTTCCCAAATCCTTCCTCAGTATAGTACCACTCAAATGACAGATAAATGCCTTGCATGTGGCCTCTCGGGGAAAGTATCTTGATCATATGGATGAAATATGCTATGATTTTTGCTGTGTAGGAGTTTTACAAAATCCAAAAGAATAAAACATTTGCATATCTTTGTCTAAAAATCGGAGGCACAGGCCCACAACAGTACCAGAGGATCCTCTGGTGGGCACAAGCTCACAAATAATGGGCCCCAAATAAAACATGGTCCCTGATGACTAGCAGAAGCTTGAACTGTCTTTGGAACCAATAACCAGATCTCAGTTGGACATACCATATATGCAACCTGTGCACAGGGGCCCAGGACCAAAAGGGCCTTACCACCATCCCATCAAGGAAACCACCATCCTAGGAAACAACGCTTCTTAATATCTACTTCATAATTTTTCTTGGCCAGGTGTCCTTTGCAGTCTATGTCCACCTCTGAACCAGTTAACCTATTAAACAGTATATAAGTACTGCATGTGCAATAATAATTACGTCCAGACTTGCACATGTCCTGTGTGTATATATACAGTACAGACCAAAAGTTTGGACACACCTTCTCATTCAAAGAGTTTTCTTTATTTTCATGACTATGAAGGCATCAAAACTATGAATTAACACATGTGGAATTATATACATAACAAACAAGTGTGCAACAACTGAAAATATGTCATATTCTAGGTTCTTCAAAGTAGCCACCTTTTGCTTTGATTACTGCTTTGCACACTCTTGGCATTCTCTTGATGAGCTTCAAGAGGTAGTCCCCTGAAATGGTCTTCCAACAGTCTTGAAGGAGTTCCCAGAGATGCTTAGCACTTGTTGGCCCTTTTGCCTTCACTCTGCGGTCCAGCTCACCCCAAACCATCTCGATTGGGTTCAGGTCCGGTGACTGTGGAGGCCAGGTCATCTGGCGCAGCACCCCATCACTCTCCTTCATGGTCAAATAGCCCTTACTTTCAAAGTTTTCCCAATTTTTCGGCTGACTGACTGACCTTCATTTCTTAAAGTAATGATGGCCACTCGTTTTTCTTTACTTAGCTGCTTTTTTCTTGCCATAATACAAATTCTAACAGTCTATTCAGTAGGACTATCAGCTGTGTATCCACCTGACTTCTCCTCAACGCAACTGATGGTCCCAACCCCATTTATAAGGCAAGAAATACCACTTATTAAACCTGACAGGGCACACCTGTGAAGTGAAAACCATTTCAGGGGACTACCTCTTGAAGCTCATCAAGAGAATGCCAAGAGTGTGCAAAGCAGTAATCAAAGCAAAAGGTGGCTACTTTGAAGAACCTAGAATATGACATATTTTCAGTTGTTTCACACTTGTTTGTTATGTATATAATTCCACATGTGTTAATTCATAGTTTTGATGCCTTCAGTGTGAATCTACAATTTTCATAGTCATGAAAATAAAGAAAACTCTTTGAATGAGAAGGCGTGTCCAAACTTTTGGTCTGTACTGTATATATATATATATATGAACTTCAGTCCAACTCTGGGCACAGGGAGGTATGGTACGGTCCATTAGTCTGCCATGTGCTGCACTTTAGTTTGCAGAACGCATGTTTGCATGGTTGTGTGCATGAGCTTTAAGTGTGACCCATAAAACAACAGCGCTTGTTGGGACCTCAACTTCAGAACTTCCATTGTTTCGGTGTTGTGTCATTGATAATCTCACAATAATGTAATCACTGTAGACTAACATACCATATAAACTATATCTCACCAGTATAATGTTTTGGGATCCTACGCAGTTTCAAGTCATTGCACACAGCTACATTTCACATTACGGGGTGCGCCTTGCACAAATGTTGTATGTGGGTCTAGCAGCTTCAAGCTACGCCTTTGGTTGCCTCCTACCCTAAGTAGACAAAGCTACAGAAGGAGCTGTCACCTTTAGGCAAATAGCATAAGTCGGGTCATTAATTTCATTCATTTATCCTCTTTGAATAGGTCTTACTAGTCTCAAAAGTTTCTTGTCCTTTACTTGGCCAAGTTGCACTCCTGAGCACTGGGTATCAGCTCCTGGGAAGTGTGAGCCTGGCTATCAATAGAAGCTGGTTGGGTGTGATAACATAAGTTCTACGCTATTAGCAGTGGCTTTCTGTCAGTTTGTCAAGAATGGTCAAACATGGTGTACATGTGATCAGAAAAATGTCATCGAACCACAGGACACAAAGTAAGTCTACTTTCACACTCGCGTTTTGGCTTTCCGTTTGTGAGATCCGTTCAGGGCTCTCACAAGCAGTCTAAAACGGATCAGTTTGCATTCTAATGCATTCTGAATGGAAAAGGATCCTCTCAGAATGCATCAGGTTGTATCAGTTCAGTCTCCATTCCGCATTGGAGACTGACACCAAAACGCTGCTTGAGCCAAACGACACAATCTGACTCAATAGAAAACGGATCCGTCCTCCATTGACTTTCAATGGTGTTCAAGACAGATCTGTCTTGGCTATGTTAAAGATAATACAAACGGATCCGTTCTGAACGGATGCAGACGATTGTATTATCTGAACATATCCGTCCATGACGGATCCACACAAAACGCGAGTGTGAAAGACTTCCTATCTTTAGGAAATAATATTTTATACAGTGAAGTGCAGACAGATCTACACAAAAAACTCAAACTTGCTTTTCCCTAGAAAAAAAAAAAAGTGCAGAATTTGTGACTTATAGCTCTTTATATACAAGTTGGACAATCTCAAGTGCTCTTACTACACTTGGGAAAACAGTGTAGTACCATTCCACAGATGAGTAATTCTCAGGCCCTGTAAGGCAATCCTCTAAATTTCGTCCTGCTATGTGAGAACAGCAGCATCCCAAATCTTGAACTGAGAAGATAACTGCACAAACAAATGTTCTTTTTGACTACCTGCATAGTAGTATAATGCAGAATTCTCAAGTAGCAGTTTTGTTGAATCAGGAAGCCGGAGGTAGCAGCCAGGAGCAGGTACGGAGACCCAACTAGTTACAGGTATAGATAACTCCTTTACTGCCATTGATATACTATGTATGCCATGCAGTAAAAAGGATAAAGGGAACCTGTCACATTGTACACACAGTCTAGTATGCAGACTGGACCCCTCAGTATAAAAAGGGATTTAACCGAATAAAATTACCAACATTTCCCATATACTACATTCTATATCTGCTCAGTTCCTCCTGCTCGATCAGCTTATTCACACAATCCAGACTGCATGCTCAATGTGGCAGGTTCCAAAACATGGATAGACATCAGACAGGTTTCATTTTTCCTTGGCTTATTATGGGGATGATTGTGGCTGGTTGTCTTATGTGTATAACTGAGTTGAATGAGATATGGGCCAATGTAGGGCTCGTTGGTCATCTCGGCACTTGAAAGAAGTAGGCAAGCCTAGACGGAGTCAAAAAGGATTAAACAAAGAATGGAGGGAAAAGTGGACGACACAGAGGAGTATAATAATAGAAGTCACTCTGCTATATAACTTTGAAATGGCCATGGACAAGGCCGATATCATGTATCTGTCAGGGTGGTTGTGAATTATTGCTTTGGGAGGGGTGAGATAGTCAGGAATGCCTACGGCCGCCAAATATGTAGATGTCATCTGCCTCATATATCTAGGGACAATCCCAGGTTTCAAATATTTGTCCCTCAAAAGTGTGTCCCTGTTTTCCTATATAAATAACACATTTTTTTAGATTCTTAAATTACAATCAGTCTTAAATTATTCTATTATAGTATACTGTATATGCTGTACATATATATCTATCTACACACATCTTATTATGAATAACCATACTTAGCCCTCCTGATATTTTCACATGATATACTTAGATATCTTGGTTCAGCAGGAATTTGTCTCTACAAATATTAATAACCATGCAGTAATGCAGCGGGTACCAAGGAGGTTGTAGTGTATGACAGTGGTCTGGTGCCATGCTGTACCTCTGTGTACCTCTAATTTTATATGAAAACCCTCAATCTGTGAATTACTGTAAAACATTGTGGCATGTCATAATATGGAGCCATCCTTCTCAAAGAGAATATGGTGGATGCTCCACATGGTGCATGTGGAGCGCCTATGGTTATGTCATACAGAATCATAAGGACTCTGCATGCAGCTCTTCAGGGCAAAGCTGTGTGGTTGAACCCTAAGGGAATGGGCACACAATCAGGTTTCCTGATGCAGTTTTGGAAGCCAAAACTAAGAGTGAATTCAAACAAGAGAAGTTGTATCTGTGATTTATACGTTCTCTCCTTTTATGATCCACTACAGATTTTGGCTTCAAGAACAACATCAGAAAAATAAACGTGTGGCAGCCCCCTATGAGTTTAAATTTCCTTCTTTCAGACCCCTGATGCCCTTCTCTATTTCTACATTGCTCGTGAATGTTATGTTGAGAATTGCTTAAATGCCAATCCCCTAACAACTTCTGTAACAAACTATTTGCTTTAAAATTAACAAAAAGTTGCCAATAAAAACAAATCTTTTCGATAAAATGCCTTGCCGTTTGCAGTGATTTATAACAAGCCATTATGCGGCATTTTCTAGGCTTCTTTATTCTGGATGTTCACCTAACATTTCCTATGGAATGCCTGAAAATAAAAGCCCCTTATGTGTAGCTCTTAAATGGTATCCCATTAACTTGCAAGTCATTCTGAATAGCGGTCTAAGTTATTATTTACCATTAAGCTCAACATACACAAATGGAGCGTATAGAATCCTGAAGGTGTAAATTGAATGGAGCCTTATACTGTATACAGTATGTGCTGACACTGCTGCACTGTGTACACACAATGGGTGTTGAGGAACGAGCCGGTCTTCATATCCTGCTCTCCAAACACTCAACTGACTAGTGATGGAAAAGCCTTTCAGATCAGTCTCAACCACAGTAAGTACGGCCCTTGCTGCATATTTCATGGCCTTGTAGATGAATAAGTAAAGAATGCGGAGAGTAGAAGAAGCCAGACACAGAGAGCTGACTGTTACCTACGTTTTATTACCAACAAGCTGCCACTCTTTCGCCTAAAAAGCTTTGTAAGTGAGGTGATAGATTCTCCTTTCAGGTGTTTAACTCTGTGTCTGCCAGACAGCTCAGCCATACACATACTAATGAACATACAAAATCCCTCTATAATACCAAAAAGTAACATAGCTTCAAGTCCCAGAACCTGCTACTTCTGCACCCCTATGTGGCAGGTTTACATTAGATGTCTGACTCAAAATGTAAATTTTTCCTTTGGTAAGCCTACCAGAATATATTAGGAAACTTCTTAAACAGCAATCCCTGAATACAACAGGACCAGAATCACTCCAATTAGCAGTGAGAACTCTCTAAAACTGCACTTTTGGTTCTGTGCCTGTGGTCCTTTAATAGTAAAAGTGCTCATACTCTTTACATGCTCATTCTGCCAACTGCTATTCCTCCCGACTCCCCTTTAAACATGCATATTTGGTTCAGCCAAGTATGCACGTTCATTAGCAAAAGAGGAGAAAGCCACTGCCAGATATCTCTGGTGATGGCTTCTATCCTGCCAGAAGAAAAGATTTGATGGAATGGACAGTGGTGGACTCACTGTGCCAACCAACAGCTTTGACTTTGGGCTATTCATGAGGCGTTCTGGCCTTCGCTGCAGAGTAGCCACCAGGCTTCTATCTTTTGAAATAGTCCTAATGCAGTTGGCAGCTCACCCACGCAAATCAGAGATACCAGTGAGAAGCACCAAGAGATTAGGCTATGCGAATCTAAAACTACAACCAATTATACTGTCAATTATATGCTGTAACTAAACAGCAAGTAAATATTTAATCAATGCTTGTAATTATCATAAATCTACCTTTATGTTTTAAGTGTACTGTACACTAAGAAAAATCTCAATAAAAACTATCTTTGAAATATTAGGCAATACATGTTGTCAAGAAACTGTGCAAGGCCAGGGAAAGCCTAGTATGTGCATATCCGTAAAACATGTCCCAGGTTAGCAGGCAGCTGAGGATGAGAGACAGTAAACAGACAGGATTCGGTACAAGTACAGTTAGACAGAGATAAGCACACCTTCACTAGGACTACACAGACTAGAATACCTAAAGTACAGACACCCTTCCCTAGGGGAAGATGCCTTAAATACCCAAAGATGACCTGGCAGAGATTGCAGCAATTGGACACTGGCCCTTAAATAGCCAGGAGATGCGTGCACACCCTGGAACCAGGAAGAGTCCTAACAGGATGGTGCCGGCTGAAGCCTCCAACGTAGGACACTGAACTATGGTGGCCATTCCCACCATAGTAAGGCAGAGAAAATTTAGCGGAGACCGGCCCTTGGGATAGGTGAGGGATGCGGCACCGATGCCTGCCCTGGATAATGGAATAACGGCAGGTACAGAGCATTGCCATAACAATTGGACATTGAGATTCAACTTGCCTGATCCTTCTTGCCTCTTTTAGGAGGCCACCATGCATTTTAGATAGTGGGCTGTCCCCTCCAAAATCGGAGGTTTGGTCAAGGATATTCTAATGTGCGTGGGGGCCTTAATCACAGATTTTCACATCCAACGAAGGTACTTTAACATGATTATCATTATTACTTAAACTCAAACAGTCAATATGCCAATCCATATAGTTTTTTTTTTCTTTTTTCTTTTTCATGGGCCATTGTTCCATTAAGAGTAAATCGCATTATGCACCACCTTCACCCATTTTTAACAGTAAACTGCCGCATTCAAGTCATTGGGTCGGGTGAAAACTACCTGACAATACATGGACGTGCGCGGTCTGATTTCCACTTGTGGTTGCTAGGAGCTGCTGGTTGGGCATTCTTGTGTTTTTTTCCACTGACGTGAGGCTGGGAGACAGAGGTCTGCGGTCCTGCACCTATCGGAATAACCTTTTAAATTGTAGTTACCAAAAGCACTGCCTTGAACATCATTTTGCTTTTTGCACCCAGATTTACATTTTGGAGGTGATTCATTTCTTAATATATGTTTCTAGGGGTCATAGAAGAAAATTTTACAATTCTGTTTGCCTACAGTCACCACTAGGGGGAGCTTAAGAGCTTACTGCATACTGTTTTCACCTTGAACACAAAAAACTCCTAAGCCTCCCCTCGTGAGTGATAAGTTTTATTTGTATTGCAATAGAGGGGATTTGAAGATCGGTATAAAATAAGTGTACTCAGCACTAAGGCTATTGGGCCTAAAAGAAACATAGTGTTAATTTAACAGGTGAAAAACTGCCGATATGTCAAAAGTTTGATAAAATGTCTGAAAATTCCTGATCTTAGTAAGAAGGCAATGAATACTATTGCATGATTCTATAGTGATATCTAATATATAGGACAGGAAGCTCGCACACAGAGACATGTCCATGTGACAAGTTCTTCATAGGAATTGCAAATAAAGTTAGGAAAGTGACATCAATGCCACTTTCTATGTAGTTGTATCTATGATTATAGATCATTAAGTCCAACAAAACGAATTACAAGAAGAACAAGTCTTTTGTCTTTACAAAGCAAACCCACAAGAAATAAAAGAAATCTAATAGAAAGGAAACCAATCTGGAAATACACTGGACTCTCAGTACAAGGGAACACCCTTATGTAGGTCACGGCAGTAAACAGCTTGTAAAATGTGTGCCGTTGTCACCCTGTCACTGCAGCCGTCTGACACCACAAAGATCTGGCATCAGCTTGAGAGAGACATTAGTGTCTCACCAGGAGATCCCGCTGCTACTGAATTCTGTGGTTCTGGAATTTGGCCACTCCATTACTCAGCTAGATGTTAAACACCATCTCCAGTTGTTGTCAGAAAGATCCACACACAGGATGGACTAAATCTGTACTGCTGTAACCTGCCTGTATTATTATAGGCCACGTCTATACTCTTTACAATACACATCCTGATATCAATTTATTTATGAGCAAAATCCCCCAAGAATCCTCAAATATGCGAACATAGAAGAAACAAGCAGATGGTCCCTTGGCTGCAATTTAGTTCAGGGCCCCAGGGCTACAAGGCAGCAATCAGAAGGGTCACAAAGGCTGCATTTGCATCCCCAGACCTACTCTAGCCTACATGGTAAAAATGATGACCAGAACTGGGAAGTTCTCAGATGCCGACTCAGCATTGTACATCGTCCATTTGACAATTCTTTACTGACTACCCAGCAGGGAATTAACACTTGAATTTTTTGCAATCAGCTGCTTTTGGCTGCTTCCCATGGCACTAGTATTGTACATAAGTGCTATAACTGCTCAATAAGCTTAAAGGGTTATTCCAGGATTGGTTCCCTTTTTAATTAGGCTCCCTAGCATGTGGTACCCAAGCAAAGCATCGTACTCACCTGCTCCCCACCTCTCCAGTCTGGTGGTTTGGGACCCTTCTCAATTGGGTCCCCTAGCATGTGGCACCTAAGGAAAGAATCATACGCACCTGCTCCCCAACTCTCCAGTCCGGTGCTCTGGTTCCACTTGGCGAACTTCCAGTCCCCAGACTGATTACTCCTGGCCAGGGTACAGACAGGGTCACGTGTGTCCTCAGCGGTGATGTGTGTTCAAGCTGCATGTCACTGCTGGGTCACGTGGCGCTTGGGGAACGTCACCGCTGAGGCCAGTCATTGGTTGCAGTGCCACATGACCCTGTCTATACCCCAGCTGTAACAAGTTGGGAAGTGTAAGATCATCAAACAGAGCCTGGGCGCTGGACCACAGCAGGTAAAAAAGGGACCCAATCCTGGAATATCCCTTTAAACCCTTCAGCAACCTGTGGCTGAGGGAATGTATGGAGTAGACTGCTGTGCTGAGCCTGCTCTATATGTGGCGGGTGCTGGCTGTATTATACGGCAGGCACTCGGCCACATTGACCAGGATCGGAAATGATGCTGAAAACGGTCATTTAATCCCTCAGATGCTGCGTTTAATAGCTATTGCGTTATCTGTGCTGATACTTCTCCCCCTGCCTTCCGATCAGAGTCCCCGCAGTAAAAACGCTGTGCTCGTATCGGTTACCATGACAGCCTGTCAGGGTAAGCTGCCTGCTAAGCTGTGCTCAAGGCACAGCTCAGCACTTAGAGTGGCAGAATCCAATTCACCATAATAGATTTCTATTATGGTGAATGGGACAAGGGATCAAAAGATCCGAGATTCTAAGGGAGCTAAAAGTTATTGTTTACAAAGTAAAAAAAATATTAAAAATGTAAATCCCCCCCTTCCCAATTTTACATATAAAAATATATAAACAAAAAAAAAACATAAACATAACTGCCATTCTATTTTATTTGTGTAATGTATAGGGGCAGTGATACTGACTATTTTTGTAATATACTTTAATTACTGAAATCATACTTTTCTATTAGAAAAATAGCTCTAACGTGGCCCATTTTGAGCCTTAGCAACATCAGCCTGTCTTCTGTTTACATAACTGTTTAGACTTGCTAACACTGACTGTAACAGAAGACAGGCTGATGTTGCTAAGGCTCAAAATGGGCCATGTTAGAGCTCAGATCCTACAGTATATTCTAACACAGATCATAGTGATGGGGACGCTTCAAGTTAGAATATACTACGAACTGTGTACATGACTGCCTCCTGCTGCCTGGCAGCACCCAATCTCTTACAGGGGGCTGTGATCCGCACAATTAACCCCTCAGGTCCCAGACCAGAGGGGTTAATTGTGCGTATCATAGCCCCCTGTAAGAGATCAGGTGCTGCCAGGCAGGAGGGGGCACCCCCCCCTCCCTCCCCAGTTTTAAATTCATTGGTGGCCAGTGTGCCCCCCCCCCACCCTCCCCTGTATTTAACTCATTGGTGGCCAGTGCGGCCCCCCTCCCTCCCCTGTATTACTGTACATGCATTGGTGGCCAGTGTGCCCCCCTCCCTCCCTCCCCTGTATTTAACTCATTGGTGGCCAGTGCGGCCCCCCCTCCCTCCTCTGTAATACTGTACATTCATTGGTGGCCAGTGGGCCCCCCTCCCTCCCCTGTATTACTGTACATTCATTGGTGGCCAGTGGGCCCCCCCTCCCTCCCCCTCCTAATTAACCCCCCCCCCCTATCATTGGTGGCAGCGGAGAGTTCCGATCGGAGTCCCAGTTTAATCACTGGGGCTCCGATCGGTAACCATGGCAACCAGGACGCTACTGCAATTTTTAGAAGCATTATACTTACCTGCGATGTCTGTGACCGGCCGGGCGCTCCTCCTACTGGTAAGTGAAAGGTCTGTGCTATGAGCAATGCGCGCACAGACCTTTCACTTACCAGTAGGAGGAGCGCCCGGCCGGTCACAGACAGCGAAGATAAGTATAATGCTTCTAAAATTGCTAACTAACTATGGCAACCAGGACTGTAGTAGCGTCCTGGTTGCCATGGTTACCGATCGGAGTCCCAGCGATTAAACTGGGACTACAGGGGAGGGAGGGGGGCCGCACTGGCCACCAATGAGTTAAATACAGGGGAGGGAGGAAGGGGGGGGCACACTGGCCACCAATGAATGTGTACAGCACCTCACAGTATACAGTATACAGCACCCCAAACTATACAGAATACAGCACCTCACAGTATACAGTATACAGCACCCCACATTATACAGTAGAGCAGTATAGCACCCCACAGTATGCAGCACCCCACAGTATACAGCACCCCACAGTATACAGTAGAGCAGTATAGCTCCCCACAGTATACAGCACCCCACAGTATACAGCACCCCACAATATACAGCACCCCACAGTATACAGTAGAGCAGTATAGCACCCCACAGTATACAGCACACCACAGTATACAGTAGAGCAGTACAGCACCCCACAGTATACAGCACCCCACAGTATACAGTAGAGCAGTATAGCACCCCACAGTATACAGCACACCACAGTATAGAGTAGAGCAGTATAGCCCTCCATAGTATACAGCCCCCACAGTATACAGTAGAGAAGTATAGCACCCCACAGTATACAGCACCCCATAGTATACAGTAGAGCAGTATAGCACACCACAGTATACAGCCCCCTACAGTATACAGCACCCCATAGTATACAGCACCCCACAGTATACAGCACCCCACAGTATACAGTAGAGCAGTATAGAACCCCATAGTATACAGCACCCCACAGTATACAGCACCCCACAGTATACAGTAGAGCAGTATAGCACCCCACAGTATACAGCACCCCACAGTATACAGTAGCTTACAGTATATTAGTATAACAGCCCCTGTCACCTTTTCCTGATGTAATCTTCACAAAAAAAGCTCCACAGTTAAGGCAAACTTCTCCTGCAGCAACACTCCTGGTAGAAAGGACCTTTGATTACCTCATAGCCATGTGACCAGTAATATTGCTAGGTTACTGGTCACATGGTGATGATGTCATCTAAGGTCTTTTCTCCTAAGAGAATCACAGCTCTCACAGTTCGCTGCCTGGAGTGCCAGCAGGCATGGTATGGTAGAACCCCCCTGTGTAGCTGACAGCCTGACACCCGGGGCAGTGGCCAGCAGGGCTCAAGAGGCAGCTGCCTTGGGCCCCCCAGGAGCAACTGGGCCCCTTTTGCCCCTTGTTAAAGACGGCCCTGGACACAGCAAGTACTGTGACCGACACAGGGGTGCACCACCAATGAGGCCAGGTGAGGTGATCGCCTCAGGCAGCACCAGGTAGGGGCAAGAAAGGGGCAGCCGAAGGGCCATGGACTGAAGGGAAGGGGTTAAGTTAAGAAATTGGCATTGGGCAGGGAGGGGCGCAATTTCAGTTTTCGCCTCAGGCAGCAGACAGGCTAGGTGTACCCCTGGTCCCACATCTTCATGTACCATCAGGTGTTTTTGGACCATCAAGATGAGGCTTTATGTTGCTTTTGCTGATCCAAATTTTCACAAGAATGAAAGATCAAAATATACAGTCAATGGCAGCTTTTAACAGGTTCACCCAAATCGACATTTAAAAAAAAAAAAGGATAAGGCAGTAAAACAGAGGAAACGTATAGCCTAAGTATTTCCAACTCTCCTTCCCGCTTCCCTGACCACAACTTAGGGCTAAACTAAGAGAGGTTATCCAGCATTCTAATAAAACTGCCTGGCTTGCTCTTGGCCTCTGCATTGACCTCAGATCATTTACCGTGCTGAAAGTACTTTGTATGTGCTGACCTCTGCTTGTCCTGGTCTACAGTTTTGCCTGACCCCTTGGTGCCCTGCACCAGTGTCTCTGACCCCTGTGGGTTAGCTGTCAACCATATAGAAACCACTCCAGGTGGTAGCGGCCAGGTGGTTCCTCTGAAGAGAAGTCCAAATCCCTGTACAGGGGTTAAAGGGTGAATACCAGGGGACTGGCAGGATAACACCCTTAGGAGTAGTCCAAAGCAGGGTTTGCAACTTTTTAAACGCCATTGTGACAAAATATAGTCGCTACTGGAATTTTCACGGCACCATTGCAAGAAAGTGACATGGGCAACGCCATTGCCTCCTCCATACTTATGATCATTTATGCCAGTATTCTGGTCTAAATGATTACTGAAATCTACGCCAGCTTCAATCGAGCACACAGGCTGCAGGAGGATGTGTTTAATTTACGATGAGGAGTGCACCTAGTCCTAAATTAAAGGAATCCTCCAGCAATGCAGGGGATATCAAGACTGGAATAACATGCCAATCTTGATAAATCTCCCCCTAATAATCTATAAGGACCACATTTTATTACTGCGATAGACACCCTAGTTACTTAACACTGAAATCTACTGGTGACTATTTTAAGGTCTAATGGTAGATCACAGTCTACTATTTGACCACCACAGTAGGAGTAGAAACCTAAGTGCTGGTAAAGGTGAAACGTGTTATCGTGACAAATAAGTGGTTCAAAGGACCAAGTCATAAGAAAAAGCTTCCCGGAAGACATTTTTTAAATTATCTTATTTTTTATTTGTCTTTTTGTACAATCTCTACAGATAAATTCCACCTTACAACTTACCAGTCAGGGTTACCTGAAGCTTGCATTGCCTTCAGTATCACAGAACATGTTCATATGGTTCCTCATTAGGAAAAAAATAAAATAAAATACAGGAAGATGTATCCACTATTACTGGTAATTCAGGTCCATCAACTGGAATTATGGGAAAGTAACCCAGTGAGTTAAATATTTCAATCATCTTGTATTACATGGAGAAGTTATTACATTTTCCATGTCCATTATGTAAGCCAACTATTTTAGACATAAATAGAATAAAGGGGGAGCAAAGGAAGCAGGAGTTTTTTTTTTTTTTTTTTACAAGCAATCATGGTTAAGACATTAGGTTTAGCCTTTTTTTTTTAACTACCACCCCTCCCCACCGGACCTGTGAAAGGAAGCATACTTACCTGATCCCCACCACTCGGTTCTAGGTCTACTAGTTCCCGGCTGTCTTCACTGCACTTTGATCCCCGCATGTAAACTTTCAGCTTGCACAGGAATCATGCACCACTGCAGCCAATGACTAGCCTCAGAGATGACTTGTCCCCACGCCAAGGCTAGTCATTGGCTGTAGCAGCACATGTGACCCCTGTCCATGCCAGACGTTTACTTTTGGGGACCAAAGTGAAGTGAAACCAGCCGGAGACCAATGGAGCTGGAACCAAGCGGTGAGAAGCAAAATACAGCTGGAGGGGGTAGCAGAATAAAAAAAAAGGCAATCCTGGGCAATCCCCTTAAAGAACCTGTCCAAAATAAGTTAAAAAAAAGTATTTTTTCCCCCAGAAATAACACTTGTCCATTGGTTGTGTTTTGTATTGCACTTCATCCTCATTTACTTGAATACTTTGGAACCACTTTAAACATATCAGAAAGTCCTGACTACACCTCTGATGAAGGACAGTAAAGGGGAATATGCATTTATCCGCAGTCCCTATACTGGTGACTTTAATACTAACAGAGACTAAAGAGTGTAAAACATGAACATAACTGTGCCCCACTGTTTCTATAGCCTCGGAGAGAATTTCCCCATCTGGGATGGTAATGGAAATGACAGCTGGACAGACGGACTGATGTTCACTCACTGGGCAGTTTGTTCATGCAGCACATTTCTGCTTAGGGCAAGTGTTTTCCGGCAGATAGGAACCAGAACTGAGGGAGGGACAGCAAGAAGTATCCAAGGGGACATAGACATTTTATTATAATATTGAAGAGTCTTTCCCCCTAAAATAAGAAAAAAAAAAAAACACTTTTTAAGCAACTAACAAAAGTGCCAAGGCACCTAGCTAAAGGCATTAAAGCACGAAGACAAGCCCTGTCCACAGCCCTATCCATGAGCCAGGGTGAAACATTACATGTATGAATGGCTGTGTTATGATGCTACATTTCTGCTTCATTTGTGCTTATTGCTTTATAAAGAATAACATTACATAAGAAAGACAATAATTTTACAATGGGAATACTAGAATTATTCCATGAATAATATTTGGGGGGGGGGGGAGCACTGCGCCACCAACATTTTTAATACTGGGATGGGGGTGGGGGGCGCAATGATTAATACTGGGGGGCTTGGGGGGGCGCCACCAATGAAGAGAAATCTCTCATTAATTCATATACAGGAGGCGGGAGCTGGCTGCAGAATCACATAGCCGGCTCCCGACCTCTATGAGCGGTAGCTGCGATCCGCGGCACCTAAGGGGTTAACTACCGCAGATAGCAGCTACAGCTCATAG
The DNA here is from genome assembly GCF_905171765.1 of Bufo bufo. Lineage (NCBI taxonomy): Eukaryota > Metazoa > Chordata > Amphibia > Anura > Bufonidae > Bufo > Bufo bufo. The sequence continues at coordinate 312,164,196 of NC_053394.1, forward strand.
AGGTCGGGAGCCGGCTATGTGATTCTGCAGCCAGCTCCCGCCTCCTGTATATGAATTAATGAAAGACTTATCTTCATTGGTGGAGCGGTGGCCACAGCCCCTCCCCTTCTTTTGTCCCCTCTCCTGTAATTGGCGGCAGCGGCAGCACAGGGGGAGGGAGACACTGCTTCCTTCTCCCCTGTGCTGCGGAGGGAACACAGAGAGCGCTGAGAGCAGCGCGTTCTGTGTTCCCAATACGTTATCGGTATATCGGCAAAATAGATGCCGATACCGATAACTGTCAAAATCCTGAATATCGGCCGATAATATCGGTAAAACCGATAATCGGTCGATCCCTAATGCAAACATGCTTGGTTGGTCTTTTAACTCCCATAAAAGCGAATGGGGCACTCTGGGAGTTGTAGTTCCAGAACACCTGGAGTGCCGGAGGTTGCTGATCCGTGCTATAGGAAAAGGCACCATCCACCTCGTATCTGTGCTGCAGCAGTGTATAATGTGATGGAAAAATGAATCCACCCAGCAAAGGAGGCAATATGGACAATCACAATACATTAGTTAGTGCCTTGTATTAACTTTATCTACATGATAAATGCCATTTGCTGAAGTGAGACAACCCCTTTAAGGTCATGGTTAGGATATGACACAATACAACGCTTTAAGTATTTGGTATTTTTTCCACTCCTAATTTTGGCATATTCAACTGTGGAGTAAAATGCCATTTTAAATGAATAATTGATAAATAGATTTATGTCATGCTAAAAGTGTGTTAAATAATAAATAAAAATGCGCAAAAAAAAATGTTAATGCCTTTTATAAATTTGGTTTTATTATTGAAATGCAACAGAATAGGTGTTGGTAAATAAATTATTTGCTTCTCAGATCTATTCTTTGAGAAGCATGGCTTCAATTTACATGGCTGTCTGCCTCTAGGTGATGTTGTAAAAGGGCTGCCTGTCTCTAAGTGATGTTGTCATGTTGAAAATAAACTTTAGTGTTAAAAAAACACACAAATCTGCTTCTACACAGATACTGGCAGACATGATGAGATGCTGCCGCAGGTAGTAGTTCTGAATATACTGTATATGTTCTGCTCCTATACGGGCACCGGCCGTGTGCACCCCGCTTCATGAAGGCGGACCCATTCATTCGATCCACAATCTGGAGGGTCCGGTGCGGAACGGAGGCACGGAACCCCACTGTGGGGTTTCTCTTCATGCCTCCACACTGCAAAAAAGTAGTGTATACACAACTTTTTTGCTGTGCGGATGGATCAAGGACCCATTCAAGTTGAATGGGTCTTGATCTGTCTGTGGAATCTGCACAGATGTTTCCTGTACATTGGGGACCACAAATTACGGTCCCCAATGCACGTAACGGCCCAGAAACAGCTGTGTGCATGAGCCCTAATTGTGACAGTCACATGACACCATGTTTAGTCCTATCCAGCTCCAATGGATGCATTCTACGAGAGTAAAATGGGCTGTACCATTATATTTCTTTAGGGAGAGGTTATTGTATGGATGTAACAGAGATCTGCAAGCAAAATTTTAAATAGATGTATATTAGAAAATTGTTCAACATCCTATTCTCTACATAAATAAATGCAATCATTAAAAACAGAATACCTCTTTAAATATAATTATAGATTTCTGTCTAGTCAGAAGCTGCTTCCCAGGAATAACAGCTGATTGCTGGGGGTTAGATGACAGTTGCTCGCTGCATCCCCTTAAAAGCCTTCTGCATAAGGGAGAAGAGCTCCATAATACAGTGTCGGATAGAATATGTCATGTTTCTGTATGAATCAAACACTAAATAACCTCTGTGAAACCTCTGGAGACATACAGAGTCACAGTAGGGCGTCATATTATGGCTATGCACAACTCCGAGGTTGCTGTAATGGGATTCAGAGCACAAGACCTTATGGAAGTGGAGGACGGCAATATATAACCAGGCAGATTTTGCCAGACTGAAAAGCTGTGTCAACAACCCTGAGAGAGCTGTAATGGTGGTCATTTTGGCTGTCACTCAGCTTCGAAGAGACAGATATACCTAAGAAATGGCTGAACCCAAACATATCCCCATTTTCACTCAGACAGTCCCCCTGATATGAGCATCGGAGCATTTCATGCTCCAATGCTCTTCTTTGCCCTGCACTGAATCACGCAGGGCAAAGTTTTTTTTTGGAGATCAGTGACGTATCGGGCTCTCCATGGGTAATGCTAAGCGGAGGCTTCCACCTAGCAGTGAGTCCGGTGACGTCACTGGCACCAATGGGTGGGCTTTAGCGCTGCCCTAGCCTGTAAGCCTACCCATCAGTGCCGGTGACATCACCGGGAACACTGCTAGGCGGAAGCCCCCGACTAGCAGTGTAAAAATCTAAACAATCAGCGGGCACAGGGCAAGGGAGAGCATGCTCCAATGCTCTTATCAGGGGGGCTGCCTGAGTGAAAATGAGGATATGTCCGGGTTCAGCTCTGAACCCGACCACCTCTTTAAGTATTTAACAGAAGTGAACCACAGGACGACTATGAAATGACTATGAAAAGACATACTAAATCTAGTATAGGACAAGAGAGATGCTGCGGGATCCCTTTAAGTCTGTGCGTTCCAGTTCATTGGAAGTTGAACAGCAGAGGAAAGTTATCAGTCTGCAGCTTCCAGTGTAATCTCAAGAGAACAGCCCTAATGCCAAATCCTCATTCTCCAGAGCTGCAGCTCCTGGATGGGTCTATAACAGTGACAAGATGCTCGCCTGCTGCAATCCGGGGATATGTGTACAGCAGTAAAACTGTACGCAAGTGCTGTTTGACTTTCATTAGTTGAGTCCCAGGAGGGGCGATGATGGCACGAAATGGCTGAATTAAGTATGTAAAGTGCGAGCCTGCAAACATATTTTGTTGTAGGAAAAGGTGCAACTGACTTTGGGGGCCATAACGTTCTTGGCTTTTCTTAAGTACAACCATCAAACAACTTCCCGAGGGGAGGGGTGCGGGAAGATGACAAAGATCCCCTGTGTGCTGCTGTTTTCTGGGCAGGGGCAGTGATTACTAGCCAGCCTGGGATCCCTGTAACTTTGGCTCCTGTGTATAAAAGATGCTCTGTCCTACAGAGAGCAGAGCTCAGTATAAACAGTTTTCTCACACAAGGCCTCTGTGCTGATCCAATCCTTGCTGCTCGCCTGCATCAGGGAAGGTGGCGCAAGCCAGGGTCTATTTTAAAACTTTAACCCTTCCAATGTCAAACGAACCAGCCTCTGTAATATGGAGCTTCTCAACTCAAGAGTCTCCAAGGATGTATATATTTTGCATATACAGTATGTATGTATATGGGAATTGTAAAAATTTCAGACCTGTAACTATTGTAGGGTCATACATTGTCAGAGAGTTTTCTCACTTGTAGTTGGAGTTGTGAAAAGCGTGTTATAACGGTCATGCATATGGCAGGGCCCTGTGTACGGAGCCTGTACAGCAGGGAACCGAGGCCACGACACATTGCTGTACAGGCTCCTTGGAGTGCTGTATGTACAAACATATTCCCCCCTTGAGGTATTGCTTATATTTATTTTTCTTTCGCACGAACGATACGGATTGTGTCAAGGTGCGTTCAGTGAAACTCGCACCATTTCGCGAGCAAGTTCAATCAGTTTTATCTGCGATTGCGTTCAGTGTTTCAGCTTTTTCCGCATGGGTGCAATCAGTTTTGATGCGTTTTTCATGCGCGTGAAAAAAAACCCTGAAGATTAACAAACAAGATCTCCTAGCAACCTTCAGTAAAAACGCATCGCATCCAGAACTGCATCCGGATGCGATGCGTTTTTTCACTGAAGCCCCTTTCACTTCTATGGAGCCAGGGCTGCGGGAAAAACGCAGAATATAGAACAGGCTGTGATTTTTCCTGAATGCAGAAATGATGCGTGAAAAACAACGCTCATGTGCACAAACCCTTTGAAATGAATGGGTCAGGATTCAGTGAGGGTGCTATGCGTTCACATCACGCATCGCGCCCACGCGGAAAACTCGCTATTGTGAATGGGCCTAAAAGGTGTGGATAATGTGCTGCAAGAGGCCCAATGTATGAAACATTCGCGGCACATTCGAGCTGAAGGACAGTGACCACTCGCCGTTCTGTAGAGGGAAACACCATCACACCCGGTAATTTGGTAATTCCCATTCGTGACTGTACTGCCATAGGAAGTCCAGAAAATAGCAATATCTCTTTGTACTCACCGGTTCAACTGCTTGTGTATTTCTCATATATGCCCTGGCGTAAACTGCCTCATGACAGGTAATGTGAAGGGAAGCCATCAGCACCTCTGCCAATCATAATTTTAAGGAAATACTCTGGTTGAAAATGAAATGGGCAAAGAACAGAACACATACATGGTAACTTCCTTTTCCTATCCAAGATTGCATCCCCACTTCTCAGACTACCTGATGTGAGCAGTCCTGGCCGATCCAAGAGCAGGGATGGTCAGGCGGAATCAATTCACCTTGTGCATCAGGTAGTCCGAGAAGCAGTGCGGCCATCATGGATGAAAGAATCGGCAGATCTGGGGCTGAAAAGATGAAAAGGAGGTCACCATGTAAGTGTTCTGTTCCTTCACCACTTTTGCTGGATCTATCATGGATCAGCAAAAACGCTTCCGTTCTGATAATACAAAGCATCCGTTATGAACGGATCTGGTTGTACTATCTTTAAAATAGTCAAGACGGATCCGTCATGAACACCATTGAAAGTCAATGAGGGACGGATCCGTTTTCTATTGTGTCCGAGAAAATGGATCCGTCCCCATTGACTTAAATTGTGAGTCATAACGGATCCGTCTTGCTCTGCACCACATCGCGGACAGGAAAACGCTGCTTGCAGCGTTATTCTGTCAGCGATGGGGACGCAACAAAACGGAACGGTATGCATATGGTGCACTCCATTTTGTTCAGTTCAGTTTTGTTCCCACTGACGATGAATGGCGACAAAACTGAGGTGTTTTCCCCCCACTATTGAGATCCTATGATGGATCTCAATAGCGGAAAGGGAAAGCGCAGATGTAAAAGTAGCCTTAGGCTTCATGCACACGACCGTTGTGTTTTTTGCTGTCCGCAAATTGCGAATCCGCAAAACACGGATGGCATCCGTGTGCGTTCCGCAATTTGCGGAACAGCACGGACAGCCATTGATATAACTGCCTATTCTTGTCCGCAAAACGGACAAGAATAGGACAGGTTATATTTTTTTTGCGTACCACGGAACGGCGCAACGGATGTGGACAGCACACGGAGTGTTGTCCACATCTTTTGTGGCCCCATTGAAGTGAATGGGTCCGCACCCGAGTCGCAAAAACTGCGGCTCGGATGCGGACCAAAACAACGGTCGTGTGCATGAGGCCTTAATATGATTTTTTTTTTTCTTGAACCGGTGGGTATATGAAGTATATGAAGTTAGATGAATGGGATTTCTTGACAGTTACCCTATTTAATAAAGAAACACTACACTTAGCCTCTCCGCAAACTGAAACAGGTGACATACAGAGAGGATAAGTTTTAGGGTTGCTGTTCCTTTAAATATTAGGAGGATCTTTGCCACGCTCTACAAATATAGGACCCGGTCCATCTGCCACCTGCTTGACTCAGTACTAAGGAAAAGAAGATGATGTTCCCTTTTAGACACCATAATTGGCCAACAAAAGCAGTAGACTTATTTTACTTCTATTGACGTAAAGTGCTAATGAAATGGGTCTGACAGAAAACATCACAAAATTTGTTTGCTCCGCTGAAACGCCAGGATTGCTGACAGGAGAAACAGACATATATCACACACAAAATGAAATGTCTCTTTAAGTAAAAGAACCATTCTCCTACTTCATACCTGTCAGCTTATATTTTAAGAACGTCTTGTAATTTTTGGGGAATTTAAGACTTCACACCATGTTGATACTGGACACCACCTGGCCTAAATATATCAAGTATATTTTATATTGTGCTATTTCATTTTCTCTGAGGTGTTATTTGAAGCTCCTGGGTCCTGATGCTAAATTTATCCCACCTAGAAAGTACTGGCGTCCTCCTATGTGGTCGAGGTTCGATTATTACGCCCCTGCACGTTCCTCTTTGGATGTTGAGGTATCCTTAATCACTACAGGCACTGACACATTGTCAAATACTCTGGATCACTAGAATTTCACAGAAAATAATATAACTGTGTAATGTGACTCTAAGGGCTCATTCACACCTCCGTATTGTGGATCTGTATCAATTCTCTTTTTTTATTACATTACATTTTTATCTGTGTTTCGGCAATAGCAAAGAAAAATCCTTAAAGCAAATCTGTCACCAGGAAATTAACAGGTTAACCAGGCACAATGCCATGTAGGGCTAGCTCAGCTAAATGTAATGATACTTCTCACTTAAGAGATGCGTTGCTTCATTCTGGAGAAAAAAATATTTTTAATCTATATTCAAATGAGTAGTTAAGTGCACTGAGGGCGTGCCCAAGCCACTCTGTGCACCCTTGCTCCTCCTACTTCCTCTGCCAGCCCCTCTCATTCCTTGATTGAAAGAACCAGCTTCATATATAGTCAGTTCCCTGGCCCTGTCAATCAAGGAGAGGGAGGGGCTTGCAGAGGAAGCAGGAGGAGCAAAGGTGCAGAAAGTGGCTTGGGCCTGACCTCAGTGCCCATAACTGCTCATTTTTCTCCAGAATGAAGGAATGGATGGCTAAATGAAAAGTATCATTACATTCAGCTGAAATAGTCCTCAAAATCAGTATTGCTGGTTTAACAGTGAATTTCCTAGTGAAAGTGCAGTATCCCAGAGCTGCAAATTGTTTGCTGCTTAATGCTTGTCATTTACTGTTATTTTATGCTCTTTATACCCAGTATGGTATTGTCTAGAAGTGATGGAGCTAATCAACTCTGGAACAGAACCCTACAGGAAACTTGACTGTGGATCCTGGATTCGTCGCTAGCTGAGTCTAGATAGTTCTAGCCTGGAGTTAGCTTGTAGAGGAAGAGTGAGGAAGGAACTCCATGTACTTTGTTTCCTCACAAAACTGGACTAAAGCTACAAAGATTCACCAATCTTTGGATGATCTACAGAAAGGAAGAAAGAGAGAAAGAGACAAAAAGGTTCAGAAATCTGCAAGCCTGAGC